>NC_045476.1:110102097-110402097 GCF_009650955.1 Corvus moneduloides | reverse complement strand
GGAAGAATACATTTAGAGTAGCTGTGACTGTTTGTAGCTGGAGGGTGATGGATCAACGTTCCTGACTGAGACAGGAGACACGTAGAAATCAAGCAAGCAGGAGATCATTAGCATGCTTCAGATTTTTGCAGTCTTAAATTATTGGAAATATGAGGATAGCTCAGAATCTCCTTGGGGGAGGAACAGGGCTGATGTTTCTGGTCAGGTACCTGCTGCCCCATGGATCTATGATACTGTCTCCATTTACATCCTCAGAATTTCACTGTGAGGTCAAATCAAAGGGGGTGGGAGGGATGGGGGGAGCAGCTTAACAGGTGTCCAGGAAATGGTGTGGGGAATGGCATAAAAATGTAAACACAGTTGTCTGGAGTGGCCTGAGAGAAGGTAGTGCATACCTTCTGGGGCTTGCCTTACTTTTTGTAATTCCTGATGCTGTCTAGATTTTGCTGAAAGTGTTGTGTGTACACAAACGTCATGCAGCAACACCCAGTGTATTTTATGATGATGAGTGTTTTAAGAGGTATTTTAATAAAAAGACATTACTGGTTCTTGTGTTTTCTTTCTCAAGAGTTTCTCACAGAAACATTACCAGAAAGCATATTACAAAAGTTACTGATCTAGATGGATAGAATAATATAGAGAATTAACTCTCCAGCAGTTTTTTTCCATATCTACAAGTGTAGCTTCAAAGTCTTGTTCTGTACATAAATGATTAATACTCAGAATGTTCTTTCTGAAAAATCTAACCATTTTAGAAAGTTGTTTATTTAGTCTTATTAATTTTGCAGGAAAATTCGTAATTTATTTTGGGGTCTCTTACTTCACCCTACATCCGGATAACCAGCAAACCATCATCTACATGAGAACATGTTTTTAAAACCTCTTTTGCTTAGGAATGTTCTCCAGGTAAAGCACTGTCCACTTTTATCACTGTCCTTTGGGACAGAACTGTAAATCACTGAATGTAAAGGGAAGCAAAGAGGGAATTCATATCGTAAGAAATTATACAAATCCCTAGTGTGTAGGGGGTCTGACCGAAAAGGGGTGGAGGGCCTTTTGTTATTCTTTCTTTAAAAATAAAAAAAGCTTTTGTTTAGTGGCTTTGGGGTTTGGGTTTGGTTTGTTGAGATTTTTTTTGGTTTGTTTTTCCTTATAGGTACTTGAGTACAAAGATCATAACATGCCATTGCTTTCCTGTCGTTTCTTAAGGTTCCTGGCTTGCTTTTAGTGTGCTTAATGGATTTCACATCTAATTCCTAAAAATAAATATAAGAACGCCTGCTTGTATCTTTAATAATATATCTATGGTCACTCCACACTATCAGAATCATGGCTATTCTGATACCTGGCTCCCAAGCCCCTCATCCTGCTGGCTGGAGTGACTTGAAGTTTGCTTGCAATTGCACAGTGACACACAGACCCACACAACACGGATACGCTCTGGTGTCTCCAGCCCCATGACCTATGGTGCCCTCTCCCAAGGCTGGCACTTACACCTTCATGGGCAAAGCCTGAAAACCCGTAAACTGGGAGGAGTTTAATGAGAAGAGAGGACAGACCATGCTGATGAGGTACCTGCAGAGCACACTCCAAAAAGAACCTAACATTTTCCTGTTAGGGCATAATGTCTGTTGGGCTTGGCAAAAGAAACGCCTGTACCAAGATTTGACACATTCCCTTGGCACAACATCTTTCACCAAATCACCAGTACGTCATTAAAATTTGTGCTATTGACATGGTAAAACATACTTAGATATAAAACATTGCAAGGAACAGAGTAAGTCTGATTCAGACAAATCCATGTAGGATGAAAGGGTGGCCAAGGCTCAAGTTTTCTTATACCCTTTTCATTGCTTAAGTATTTATAAATTTTCTTCCTACTGCAGAGAACTTGGAATTATTTGACTTTGAGCAACCTGTTCTAGGGCAAGATGTTCCTGCCCAGGGCAGAGGGGTTGGAAATAGATGGTCTTTAAGGGCCCTCCCATCCCAAACCATTCTGTGATTCTATGACTCCGTAACAGTGCTCATGGGAGTTGCTTAGGCAGAGTTCAGCGTCATACACTTTTTTTGGCTCTGTTTCTCCTGCTCTGGTAATGTCTGTGAACAACATGCTTTCTCCCCCAAAGACATCAACTAATTTACTACTGCTAGGTTTTCCTGTTGTATCTTCAGGCTCTCATTGTTTCACATTTGTCTCAGTATGTGGCCAACTAGTTTCTTTCCTAAGCTAAATCTTTTTATGTCTGCTGTGTATTCCTTTATTGCTAAGGAGAATTACACAGTATGTCTAAAGTTAGCCCAGAATGGTACAGCCCATGTAGACTCCCATCTTTCCAGGACAACCCCAGAACTAGCTTTCTTGAAATAGTAGGAGGAGGAAGGAATTATTAACACAGCTATGCCTTTTCCCTTTTCTTTCCCCGACCAAAGGCTTTCTGAAGCTCCCCTGCATTATTATTTTATTACTTTTATGAATCTCAGGTACATCAGTGAGACTGATATTCCAAGCAAAGAGCTTCCCACCTCAGAATCCTTGCTTCATCTTTAAAGCAGTAAGAATTTATTGAGTGAATGTGGGGCAAGCTGAGGGTGTAAGAAAGTACCTCAGTATGTGTAAATTCGCCTCAGACCACAGTGAATTTTGCAAGTCAGAAATCATCCAAATGTGTTTCACATGGCAGTAAATTGGTGTAGTCGGCACTGCACACAATCGCTTGTTTGTCCTCAAAATCTGGGAGAAGATTCATTCTGGGTTCATTAGCTGATGGGCCCATTGTGCATGAACTTTTGTTGGCAGCAGCCTCTGATAATACACATTCTTCAGAGCTGAGAGCCTCTGGCCACTGTCACTTCAAGTGGAGATCCTCTAGGGCAACCATCTCCAGTTACTATGGGATGTTACAGAATTAACCCTTCTCTCTTCTTTAGCCAGGAGTAAGATGGCCTTTACATAGAACAAAAAAAGAAACACACTAGCTGTGATGTTAAGTTAAATAGTCTGGTGAGCCCTTACTGTTAAACTGTTTCTTCTGGAGAGGAGGAGGGAGATTGGAAGTTGCGAGGTTATGTAATACGTGGTGGAGACAATATCCCTGTGCTCCAACACTAATCAGAGTGTTTACAAGCCTCCCTTTTGTATCTTCCACTGAATAGCACAAATTCCTGTGGGGGACCTTTTACATTACCGCAGGAGGTGGCACAAAGAGCTCATTCGACAGGGACTAAGCAGCATTGAGTCTCAAGTGAATAAATGGAGCAGGTGGCACGCTGCCACAGTATTAATGTGTCCAATAGGCCGGGGATTATGCTTGAGGCTGTGGGAATGAATTGGCCCTGCTTCTGACTGAAACAAATTGCCCTGTTGATGAGGAAACCTGAAAGGGATTCAAATTACGCAGGTGCTCAATGTAACAGAAACTTGCATTGTAAGAGAGAAAAAAACCCCACAAAATTCCTTACAACATCACTGTAAACAGGATGTATCTTGAGATCGGGATGTGTTCCTTGGCACAGGTTGCCTTGAGCGGCATCCAGAGCATTTCTCAATTTCCCTCACATTCCAGAAAGTGGTAGAGAGGAGTGGGTAACTCCTCTCAGGAGGTCAGGTTTGTTATGTGGGATGAAGCCAGCGCCAGTAGCTGTTTTCATGTGAACTGAGGACATGGAATTCTGTCAGCAGCAACATCAAAGGGAAGGTGGCCCAGGTGCCCCCACCTGTGGGGCTGTATCAGCTCCCACACTGAGACTGATGGCTTTTGGTGTTTGCTGACCTCCCACTTTGACAAGTGTAATCTCATAACTCACTCGTCCATACCTGTCTTTAATCACCATCAACAGAATCTCGGAATCACAGAATGGGTCAGGTTGGAAGGGACCACAGTGGGTCATGTGGTCCAGCCTCCCTGCTCAAGCAGGGTCATCCCAGAGCACATAGCAAAGGACTGTGTCCTGATGGCGCTTGAATATCTCCAGCAAGGGAGACCCCACAGCCTCTCTAGGCAATCTCTTCCAGTGCACGGTCACCTGCACAGTAAAGAAGTTCTTCCTCATATCCACTTCCTGTGGAACTTCCTGCGAATCAGTTTCTGCCCATTGCCTCTTGTCCTATTGCTTGGCACCACTGAGAAGAGCCTGCCTTCATCCTCTTAGCATCCTCCCTCCTTCAGATACTTATAGACATTGATGAGGTCCCCTCTCAGTCGTCCCTTCTCAAGGCTGAACAGGTCCACCTTCCTCAGCCTTTCCTCATAACAGAGATGCTCCAGCCCCTCAGTGATCTTTGTTGCCCTCCACTGGAGCTGCTCCAGGAGCTCTCTGTCTCTCTTGTACTGAGGATCCCAGAACTGGACACAGCACTCCAGATGCGGTCTCACCAGGGCTGAACAGAAGGGCAGGATCACCTCCCTTGACCTGCTGGCAATGCTCTCCCTAATACAACCCAGGATATCATTGGCCTTCCTGGCCACAAGGGCCACTGTCAGCTCATGGCCCAGGGATTCTTACGTTCCTTGTGTTCCCAGAGGAGCGATGGGGCTGCTGCCTGCCGGCTCTCGGCGGCTGCTGAGGGAGCTTCACATACTTATCTCACTGGGGTCCCCTCAGGCAGCCGGGCCCCGCCGCCGCGGCCCGAGGGCTTCAACAGCGGTGGGGGCCAAAGGAGCTGGAACTCCCCCCGCGGCGCGCCGGCTGCTGGGAGCTGTAGTGCGGCGGCCGGCAGCGACCTCACGCCCCCGCCGGCAGCGTCCCCCGGGGGGAACTACAGCTCCCGTCGCGCTCCGCGCGCGGGTAGACCGGGCCCGCCCGCTCCCGCTCCCCCGCCCTCGCGGCCGCGCGGAGCGAGGCAGCGGCGCGTGCGCGGTGGCGTGAGCTCGCGCCGCTCCCCGCCCGTCCCTGCGAGCGCCGGGCGGCGGTGGCGGCGGCGGGATGGGGCGCGAGGCGGGGCGTGCCCGCCGCGCGTGAGGCCGAGGCGGAGCCGCTGCGCGGGCGAGCGGGACCCCCCGACGGTCAGTGCGGGGGCGCGGGGGGCGGACGGGCGGCCGACCCGGCCCGACACCCCGGTGAGGGGCGCGGGGCCGTTCCGGGTCCGGGCGGGCGGGCGGGCGGGGGCGGAGGAAGAGGGGGAGCACACAACTGGCGGCGCGAGCCGCCACCGCCCCGCGGCGCGCGCGGCTGCCGGGTGGGGGAGGGGCCGGCGCGGGCTGCTCGAGAGGGAGGGGCGGGGCCTCGGGAGGCTCCCCTCATTTCTTCTCGGGTCGCTGCTCGCCCTCCCTCCCTCTCCGCTACCTTCCCTTCTTCCCTCCTCTCTCTTTCTCGTCTCTGCTCCGTCTCTCCTTTCCTCCTCTCTCTTTCCTTGCTTCTTCCTTTCCTTTCCTCCCTCCCCTCCGTTCCCCGTCCGGGCGGGTGTCTCTGCCCGTGTGCGGTACTTACGGGCCGTGTTGTCCCTCCTGTCCTTACGGGAGCAGGCGCCGGGCACCTTGTTTCATTAAGCGTTTGCTGCCTTTGGATCGTGCAGGGTTCGCTGCAGCTCAGTCTCGGATGAGAGCCGTGCTGGGCTGTGGGTTGGCTCTCTGCGAGGTCGTTTTGGGTTGTTATTTTTGTGGGGAGGGAGAAGTCAGGGATTTTTATTAATTTACCTTCACCTAGAAGTCGCATCTTAAAACCCAGAAAATTTACCGTTATTGTGAATTTTCTGCATTTAATGTGGTTAACAGGTTCTAAGGATGTCGTGTTTCCTACCTGATAATGTTGTTTAGAAAGTGTTGTGTTACTGTTCATCATAGAATCACAGAATGGTTTGGAAGGGACCTCAGAGACCATCTAGTTCCAGCCCTTCTCCCGTGGGCAGGGACACCTTTCACTAGACCAGGTTGCTCCGAGCCCCATCCAGCCTGGCCTTGAACACTTCCAAGGATATGTCAGTGGGTGATGTATGAGGAAATACATCTTATTTTTAAGTGCTAACAGATGTTAAAACAAGTGACAAAGAAAATGCCAACAATCCACACCAAAAGTATTTGCTCATGAGAATGATGTGGTTTGGATTTCCCCCACCCTGATGTCTCTGAGGTTAATGATAATTGTTAATAGGAAATAATCATTTTAAAAAACCTAGGCTAAGGCTTTTTTGCCAGCTGCATAAACCAGGGTGATTTGTGCAAGTCCCTTGTTCCGGCATAGGAAGACAGCCCTAGTTGCATTCTTAAAAGTGTTTCTAATCTGGAAACGGCTTGAAGTGCTTACCATGAGTGCTCAGCATTGCTGTAATGCACCCTTTCAGGAGTGATGTTAAGGCTCTGTTGGATATGACGCAGGATGGTAATGGATGTAAATTTATTAATGAGCTTGCAGGAGAATGGCAGAGGGATCCCTTAGATCCCGTAGGTTTGGGTTTTGATGTTGTTTGAAGTGCTGCATGCAGCTTATGGTGAATGGTGCTGTGCTTCATTTCAGTGCAGTCTGTGTGTAATCCATACAGTCAGTGTGACAAGCTCTTGGGAGGCTCTTTCCTACAGAGAAATAAACAGAAATTTAAAAAAGCCCTTCCAAACTCTTGTAGTTTTGAGCATTTAGTACTTCTAAGTGTGTGAAATTTATTAACCCCCTTGCTGTAATGTTCTAGCTAACTACATCAAGAATAGAGTGTCTATTATGGTGAAGTAGGGAACTTTACATTCCCTGGCCTAGGGATCTTATTTCTAGCTTGCAGAAAATAAGTTGGTTTCTTTAGTCTTCCCACATCTGAAATGGAGCATAGGAATAGCTGCCTTCAAATCTTAATACTCCATGTGCAACTTTGGCACATGTCTTAGTTAAGGTATATTCAGGGGTGGGCAGGCATATTTTGTAGTTTGGATTGGTGGGGTTTTTCCCCAAAGTAAGGATTTTACTGTAAAACCCCTGGTGTGATTGTAGTTATGTGGGAAAGAAAGTTCTTTTTCTGTATGGCAGACTATTTCCTTTTTGATGTGTGCATGTCTACACTGGAATATATTGTCCTGGAATTGCAATAACTGTGTTCCTGCTTCAGAGCTGCATGGCTTGATTCTGTTTGTGTCCTTAAAGCAAAGCTGACATGAACAAGTACTGCATCTAACACTTTGGGGTTCTGATCTCCACTGTACCCTTCAGGCACTCTTTCCCAGTAAGTTTTAGCTGTATTTTCTTACAGAAAAGGTTTGCATATTTCCTGAGTAAACATTGCTATTTCTTACAGGCAGTTTTTAGACTAATATGGAAGATGCTGCTGTTCAGCAGTAAATACCAACAAATGCTAATTTTCTTTCCTTCTGTAAAGCTTGGTGTCGTGTAGCTAGCCTCAAAATGCCAAAATATATGATGTGTATGTATGATATGAAGGTATGATATTTACCTTCAGTTTACTGTAGTATAGTGTAGCATAATCTACCAAGCTTGTCTGTGAACGAATGTATCTGATTATGTTGAATCAGTGAATGATTCGCTACCCTTACAACTAGTCATGGTTTGCTTTGTGCCATCCTTCATCATCTCCTTCTGCTGTTCTCCAGAGCCTCATGGATCATAGTTTTAAAATTGTTGCTCAAGAAATATTAAAAGTATATCAAATGGGCCCAGAGATGGGCTGGAAGTACCTTACGGAGTAGGAAGTTTTACTTAGGCTGCATCCTCAGATGTGGTGGTGTTGAGGGGTGACTGCTGTCCAAATAAGTTTTACATCTGCTTGCCGTGACCAAAACCAGAAGGGTAATGGATGCAGGTTGAGTTTAGAAAAAGGAAGAGTATGACTCCTTTCCTGTCTATACTTACCCTTCTCATCCCAGCCATCCCTCACCTTTTGGGCTTCATGTCAAGGAACACAAACTTGGTTGAAGGTGTGGAGGACCACCACTTTGATGGTGGCAGCAACAGCAAATCTGCAAAGCTGAACAGCAGCAGGGATCCAGTGCTCCCTGATTCCAGTTTTTCTTGAGGCTGCAGTAAAAACTGGGGAATGACTGCTTACTTGGGGCAGCTGCTGGGAAGTGGAGGTTGTATATGGTATTACGCAAGTAAGGAGTGGTGATCTGGTAGGTTGGCTCACACAACCCTTGTCTCAAATATATCCAAGGATTTTCTAGTTTATTCTGTGCTGTTACTACCGGATAATGTTCTAGGAAAAATTTATTTAGGTTTTATCAGTAAAGTGTTGTGACAATTTTGAACTAGTAGGGAAGAATTTGTGAAAAAGATAAATATGAAGTACAGTGACTTCAGTGGATAATAAGAAGGTAAAAGCAACACTTAATGCCTAAATGAAGTGTGTCTGAGCAAAAATACTTGGAATGTGTAACTGGGTCCTTAGTGTTGTTTACTATTAATTGTGCATTAAAAAAGCACAGAAAGCATCTCTTTTTCTTATCTAATGATGAATTCCAAATATGCATCAGAGACTGAGATCTGCAAATTCAAAACCGTGAGATCACAGTGTTTAGAGCAATCAGTTCACTACCTACGCGGAGTATTTCCTTTGATAATTAATTAAGGTGTGTTTAAATAGAAAACATGATTAGTATTTTTTCCTTGTCTAGTTCGTGTGATACTAAGTAAACAAAAGTACAGATAATGAAGATGTCCCAGTTTCTTTCAGAAGCAGCTTGGTGTAGGATCCTGACTAAAAAATATCAACTAGTTATTTACTAAACACATAATTTTATAATAATAAAGAAAAAGTGCTTGCCAGATGCTAAAACAGTAATAATGTAAATCTGAGTAAATGTAGTGAATTGTTAATGTGTGTTAATAGTATTGTGATATTTAGCCCAGTTTAAAAAATATTTGTAGAGAAAATGTTATATTTTAAATAAGCAAATTTAGTATTGTTTTCTACATGCAGAATAAAGTAATGCAATTATTCTGATATAATAATAATAATTGAGGAATGTGATGTAAGTCACTTTGTCTGTGCTAGTGTGTCCTTAATCGTTAAGAGCTTGCCATCTGTCCATTTATTGTAAGTGCTAGGAAGATGGGCAGAAATACAGACCTTAAGCAATCAGTGCAAAGAGAAAATTTCTTTAAAAGAAGGATTATGATCCTTGGTGTTACACATTAATTTATGGTGTGACCTTGTAGGTAATCCCTGCCTTGCTTCCATCTAGGCTGCTGTCTTCCCTGGAGGAAGCAGGGAATGGTTAATGATTCTTGCCAGCTACAGCCCAACAGGAGCACAGTGCTGGGGAAGACCCTATGTGAAGGTGCAGAGATGCACTATTTTGGCTGCTGGGGGCTACACTTTTTCATAGGAATAGGTCCACCCTTCATTGCAGTGGAGGGGTCAGCTTCGCGAACAGTAGGAGCAGATTCCTCATATCCACTCTGCCGTCTTTATTCTCCTTCTCACCCACAAGGAACAGAGCTTTTTTAGACTGGCTATTCTGGTCTCTGGAGGCACACGAGGAAAGCAAGGGATGAGTGATGGCTGTTTGCATGAGGTGGGAGCGGCCAGATGGTTGCTGGAGAGGAAGAAAGAGGAGCGAGTGCTGGCTGGTAAGGTTTGACATTCCAAATCAGAATGCAAGTTTGGACCAAACTGGAAATTATTTTAAGGAAAATAAATTTAGCTTCATGTTGGTTGTTTTTTACATTTCTTAGCAGTGACTTATTCTTGAGTCAGTTCCTATAGTTATGTATAGATAAAATGTATTTTTGTTACATTTTTGTCCTCTCTAGTATGAAGATTTCACAGGTTTCTGTTATCTAGGTGAAGGCAGCTCATGAAGTTTGCTTCCTGTTTTACAGTTCAGTGGGATCGCTGGGCTTTTTCTAATACTAGAGGTCAGGACATCTGGCAGAAGGGAGCTCTTGGAACTGATCATAGAACTCTACTACCAGACTTTGAAGAATGGTTTTTGAAAACACAACATAAGATGATAATTCTGTTAGCTTGACACTAGTGGGAAAAGGGATATCACAGTGATAAAAATTGCAGCTTCTCTTTCTCACAAAAAAATAAGTAAGAATTCTTCCAGGATATTATTTCTCTTTAAAATCATACGTAACTTTGTAAAATGGGAGTTACAGCTACGAGTTTGAAGCTATAATTTAATGTTCATCCTATAATGACTTTTGTGAAGTTTAACATTTAACTTACCCTGGTGGTGAAGCTTGTTGCTACTTTAACATTTCTAGCCTGCCCTGTTGTGTTTTGTAAATGAAGATCAGCAGTCAGGTGCAGAATTTTTCTGGATGTTACCATGAAAATAAATTTTCGTTGAGTTTTATTACCGTGAATTAAATTGCGTGCTAAGTGTAAATTCTAGTGTTGAACATGCCAGCAATGAAACTCTCTCGTTTCATGGTAGTAGTAGTTTTCTACCATGAATACTGTGGAAGTTAATAATTCTCAATTAATGTTTTCGTATGTCCAATATAGTGCTTTCATATACTTGATACTGGGTGTATTAATGTAGTGTATAATTACTGATAAAAGATAACTAAGTTGACAAGATATTTTACTGTATTTGTACTACTCCAGTAGATTTTAATATTGTGAACCAAATGCTATATATAAAAGTGTAATGCTAATCTGTACAAAACCCAAAATACCTTTTTTTTAAAAATTGGATTAGAAGAAAAGTGTCATTTCCTCTTCCAATCTTCAATTGTGGTGGCTTCAAAGGAGATGCTGTTCTTTTAAGATAGCCTAAAGAGCTTTTCACCTTTTATGGGATATTTTTAATTGATTGAATGGACTAAAAATGTAAGAGCTTGGGGGTGGGAAAATACCAAGTGATTGAACAGATTTACCCAGAAACTCATTGAATTATATCAGTTTAATGGTTTTAACTTTTCTTGTTCCTCAGATGTTTTAATCTTTACAGGTTCTCTAAGTTTGCTTCGTTCTGGCCACTTGCTAATTTTAGATGCAGAGATCTTTCACAGGTCATGCTTCTGAAGTTTTCATCCTGAACTTTGGGGTTGCAGTTCTCCAAAATTCATACAATGTGTGTCACCAGTTAGCAGATGCCTTTTAAGCAGTCAGGTTTTGAAACGTTGTTGGAGGAAACAAAATTCAACTTTCCAGCTGAAAGAGGAAGTGATGAATATGTGGAGTTCTTTGCTGTCTGGATGGTTCAGTAAATTAGTGTGACTGATACACTAGGATATATATATTTAAATGCATGTTCCTTCACAGAGATAATTAAAAACTAATTTTCTGGCAATGGCTTTCACAAATGTATCTTTGAATATGCCAGGACCTGTATACACCACCAAAAAGCAATGAAGATGGTGCATCAGTTTTACCTGCGTCACTCATTTTATGTGCTGCAATTTTATGATATCTTATGTGGTCTATGATCAAACTTTTTTGCAGTTTTCTATGGGCTTCTTTTGGTTGCTCATTCTTTATCTTTTATCTTTAAATCCTTTAGGAAGTAAGTTTTTAATGTTATTTCAGTCGAACTTTGAAGACATCTAAAAGATACACAAACATGTCAAAAAAGTTTGCAGTTAGTGTGTATCATTAGAACAGTCAGTTGTAGGTGGGTATTTTGACAGGTAGTTGCATTTGGTGGGCTTTAGTACTTATGTGCAAGGATTTCACCACTCTTAAAATTGCCTTACACTGATGGAGGCAGTTTATTCCCTTTTGAGGGAGGGATAGGACAAAGGCCATCTTTGGTCTTATGTGTACTGGGGCTTCCATTAAACTGTCTACTCTAATTTTAATTGTAGCAGCATGACTTATGTTTAGACAAGGCAATACAACATTTTGGAATGGCAATCAGAAATTGTTTGGTTCTGTGCTATCAAATGCCAAACTTCTCCTCCATCTGTGGAGCATTTGTATTTTTAATGTTGTATTTGTGTTATTATTCAGTTAATTTTTGTTATATTTGGCAAATAAGTTGAGAACATCCATCAGTGTATTTCTTAAGGTATGGGGGGTTTTTTGTGATATTCTCAAGACATAGGATTGCTGAAAATTACTGCAGTAAATGCTACAGACTAAGCTGAATGAAGCCTGTTTTAGAAAATATATGTGAATTTTATTTTAAATTCTAAGGATGTTTATACATTTTTCTAGAAGGCTGATGTTTCATGTAGGCTTTCTTCTAAGGCTGTTTACTAGGTAAATTGGCACAGAAGACAAGGCAAATACTGTGAACTTGTGGGTGCTGCTGCTGTTCCAGTAATTGGCATTTTAATGGATGACAGATTCCTGCTTTCTCTGCAGAGACCAACAGCTGCCCCATGGTGGGTGGTGCTGCACCTTGCCTTGCATCTATCTGTGAATGTTTTCTGTGTTCACATGCGTGACATTTTGCAACATCTCAGCCCTGGAGGTGGTGATGTTAATCATAATTAATAATCTGCTGAGCTTGTAAATATTTAAATTGACTTTCCCCTTGGGTATTGAGTGAATCTGGGGCATACAGAGAAAACAGAACTTGTTAATCCCATCTCTACATATGGTACTGAAAAAAATAACTAAAAATTCAGAAATTTGCTGAAAGGCTAAATCCTTCATGTGGTGTTGATGAAGAGTTGTCACTGGCATTAATAGGAATATGTCTGGGAAGAGGAGATGGTATAGCCCTACTCTTGTGTGGAAACTTAAGATACCATGCTAAAAATAAAAATTTTCTTTTCCGTAAAGCAGGAGTTTGAGTGACATTGACATCTATTCCCACAGGTTCCTGCTGTAGACATAACATGGATCAGCAAAACAATTACTTTGTTGGCATGTCTCAAAACAGATCTCAAAATGAAACAAGCCATGTCAGAAAAAACATTTTGGTGGGTAGAACTGCATCTACAATAAGGCTGTGCTAAAAACTGCTGTGCTGGGAGCACAGAAATGTTACACATCAATCCATTATTGTTAAGTTGGGGAAATGTTTGCATGCAACCCAGTCCGTGCTTGGTGTTACTCAAATTGGGCTTAGTAAAGAAACCAGTGAAGGCTGGCTTCCAGGTCAATAGCCATTGATGTTAGCTTGATAATAAACAGGACTCTTAAGCCAAAAGCAAAGGTGATGCAGGTAGACATAGTTATCAAATAATCACTAAGAATAATCAGCTGATATACATAGTTATTAAAGAATCACTAAAAATAATCAGAGAAGCTGTTATATAAGCAGTGCTTCTGGAGCAAAGTCTTTTTTTACTTTTCCTTTCTGCTGTTATGGTAGAATGGGTTTTATCTCAACCACCATAGTTCTGTTTAATATTCACTAAAAGTTGAATATGTATTGCCTGTGTTACACTGGAACATGCAGGGTTTTAAACATGAAAAGAATCATACATGGAAATTGATCATCTCTGTCGTGTATCACACTACAAAGAGATCAAGCAAAGCTGGTCTTAGCTTCTCCTTATGCTACAGAGTTCAAGCGACAGCCTGTAATTGATAGATCTTTTCATCTGTTCAGTACATGGTGGCAAAAATTCAATATAAAGCATAAGAAACTTAATTTTCATAGTTCAAACCCTAAAGGTTTGTGTGTCATTAATCTACTTTCAGAAATTGCTTCTTTCTGGAAATGATAAGGCCTTAGAATTGAATATTCTTTGCCTTTGGTAAAGTAAACTGGATTATTTGTACTGACCTCCCAGGTAAAGGATTATAAAGTGACTTCTGCAAAGTTAATGATGTTTGAAAATTCTGTGAATAAAATAATAGTCACAATTCACCCAAATCAGTGAAGAAGCATGGTGCTTCTAATTGATTTTTTTCTATATCCAGTCAGAAAGATGATATCTCAATAGTGGATTAGAAAGCGACACTGCCTGGACTCAGTGTGCAGTTCTCTGGGCAGCACCCATGCTCTGCCGCTCCCTCTACAGGTTAAGCAGGTTTATGCGGTTGAGTGTATAAGACACAGAGTGTGACAAGGCTCTGTCCCTGTGGAACTCTGTCTGCTTGAGGGCTCTCAAAGGGCACACCAGCAGACACCAGTTAAGTGATGTTTGTAGAGGGACACACACAGCTCCTGATTTCGTTGTAACTGGCGCGGGTTGGAAAGATGATGGTAGTGCAGCAGCAGGGCACTTGCCTGCACAAGTCGGCTGAGCATTCCGCAGAGCTTGAACTCTACTTGCTGGCAGGAGCCTCACAACGCCTTACTGCATCTCCACTGCTGCTGTTGAATTTGCCAGGTGAATTACTGCTGTTACAGAAAGGCCAGTGTGTTATATTGCACATTTCTGGTGTGTGGGCATGTCCCAGATTTGTTGCCACTGTTAAATCCAAAGCAAAGAGTCTTTGATAATTGCTGTTTACCCTTGTCATTTCTAGTATTTTAGCATGTGTTAGGTAAGACACTCTTAAAAAACCCCCACAAACCCCAAAATTAGAGCTTTAATAGGCTTAGTTGTTTTTTACTGGGTGTTGGAACTGAACATGCAGAGCTCTGGCCTCTCTGGAATACTAGATTCCTCTCTGTTGTTTGATCTGTCACAGATAGTCTGCAGATGCACTTGAAAGAATAGCAGAAATGCTTTAAACTCCTGTAAAACATTTTATGCTAAATCCATTGATTTTTCTTCTGCTTCATTTTGCATTTTTTAGTCTGAATAGCACTTGCTTTTTTAACAGCATTTGTAGTACATTCAGCTCAACCAGTCATGGGTTTAGGATGTTATGTTTTTTTTTCTCTGACTCCACTAAGTTGGCAGCTGTTCTCAAGCTGGCTGCATTCAGGTACTGGAGTGTGACGGGACGATGCTGTAGTTTAAATCTCTGATCAGGGGAATTTGTCATTAAATAGATCCAGCCCAAGAACTGATTAAAGTATAAAAATTAGTATTAATTTGATAAATCATAATTGCTGTACAGTTTGCTGCAGACCTTTGATGACTAGGGATTAGACAACTCTTTGAAGGACTTGTCAGAAAACGTGAATTGTAGAAAAACTTGCATGCAGTCCTGAGGGCAAACAAAACCAGTGGTGATACTATGTTTATAGTGATTGTTAAGAAAGTAAACTGCACACCTTTTGTTGTATTTTTCTGCCTTCCTTTGTTAAGTGGTAAAAGTAAAACTTTCTGTTCTGTTTTATGTGCATTAGCACTGGTACAAGTGGAAATTTGGAGAGGTGAACAAGAGAGAAGGGGCAGGGTTGTCACACCAGGAATAATTCTAAGGCCAGTCTAGGCAGTAGTGGGTATTACATATGTTGCACAGTGTGGTGGTTTTCAGAAGTATAGGAGGGTTCAATATGTTAGCAAGACAGTTGTAGTATTCAATTCAACTCTCAGTAATTCAGCTCTTATCAAAAGCTACCATATCTTAATTTGGATGGAAAAGTTTTGTTTCGGAGGCTGATACTTAAATTTTTTTTTAAAAGCACAAACCAAATTCTTCAAACTGTTTCTGAGAATTCAGCTAGCAAGAAAATACCTATTTTCTGTAATAATGAATATTTTGGTAATCAGGCAAATCTTTCAACTGCTACTTGTAATTTAGAGGGGAAACCTTAATTTGGCAGGAGAAGACCTCCCAGATTGCCTTGCTTATGTGTGGCCCATAATTTGCAGAAGTTTTAATGAGAACTGACTGTGGGAGAAATAGAAGGTGGCAAGAGAAGCCTGGGAAACAGTAAGCAGCCAAGAGGTGAGGTTAGATGAGACACTGGGTGTGGAGGACAGGAATGGTGAAACTGGAGTTGCACAGGTCTAGGTTGTGAACACCTGCTTGGTGAGGAAAAGATTGTGAGATAGAGGAGGTACAGCCCTGATGGTGGAGGAACTGGACTGCAGGAAAGGGGATGAGGAAGCAAATGGAGAGAGCCTGGGGAAGAGTGTGACTAAACCATGGAGTAGGAAACTAATGTACGGGGCTTGAGTACTGTACTGGAGGTGTTGGATTACTTTGTGCTGACAAGACCATGGGAACCAAGAGCAAGATTTACTGGGGGTAAAAACAGAGTCCTGTGCAGTGGAGTAGCACATTGCCAAGAAGTTTGAAGAACAAGAAATTATTCTGAGGGTGGGCAGTAGCAGTTGCAATGCAGCTGGCTGATTAGTCAAGGTACTGCTACAGAAGTCTGGTCTGGGTACAGTGCCCATCTGCTTCATGGAGCGGAGTCCAGGCCTTCTGCTTGTTACTTGAGAAAGCTGCCATGTAAAGCAATGAAACAGCTCATTAGCTGGACAGTTATTTGCGAGAATGCCTCTTATATATTTGGTAGTGATCATAATGTAGTGCACTGCTTTGAAACTGCTTCCATGGCAGTTGATTCAGCTGGGGAAAGACATGTGGCAGGGCTTGCAGGGATATCCCTGAAGGATGGTAATGAGCCATATGGGGGGAGCCACATGTGGGGCATAGTTTTTGTACCCTCTGTATAGGGCTTTGGTTGTTACCCTCTAACAAAGATTTATGCCCAAACTTTTCTTGTAGACTACTTGCTTTGAAGAGGTAGTGGGACAGACAGTGGGATATAAACTGTCACAGCCTGCCTCTCCAGGGAAATAGGATATTACAGCAAAATAGTGTGGTGGTATAAGCAGTGCAGGATGCAGAGCCATGGGACAGGGGCTTTTCCTAGGCAGTCCTGGTCCATCCCTTTTCAATGTGCTCTCTCCTGGAGCAAAGCATTTAACCAACCATCCCCTTCCAGGGGTCCAATTTTTGTTTTTCCCAAGATGTGTCTCTGGGAAACAGCCTGTGAGTTGCATCCTGATGGAGCTCTACAGAGCTAGGGGCTGTAATACTGTTTTCCCTGAAGTGAACCAAACTGGAAAGCACGTGCTGCCACATATCTGGAGATTTTATCTTCATGCGATTGCAAAACTTTATCATAATGGGATTGGAAACCTTGGTTTTGATATTTCTAAAATGTCTAGAGTATTATTTAATTATTTGTTTTAAGGCTGGCTCTTTACTGATTAGATTATTGAAGAGCTGGAATACCCTCAATAATAGGGAATAATCTGGATACAGCTGCATATTCTAAATGTGAGCTGGCTCCTCCAAGAGTCCACTCAGATATGGATGTGGTCTGTAGCTCACTGATTGTTGAGAGCTAAGTAGTTTCATCTGTTTGTATATCACTCTTCCTGAGCTGGAATGGACTCTCAGAGCAGAACTTGAAATGCCTTGGATGGTGCTGTAACTGGCAGACTTTATCCACCCCCAGGTAAGTGAGAGACCACACAAAAGCTGTTTTTGTAACTTTAGAGCTGATCTGATGCTGGCATTATTTGAAAAATGTACAGCTTATTCCTATGTGACTTCAACTGCATGATTATACAGCCTCCTTTGAAGTAAATTTTCCAACATTGTCATGGCATCACATGTCCTGTAAAGTAATCTGAGGTTTAAGAGCTGAATGCTGCTAAACAATTTGTATTTTATTCTTTTTATCAAAAAAACTTTGTGAAGTCCCTTCTTGAGGCTTTAATTCTTGCCAATTTTGAAGAGTGTGTGACTCACAGGGGAGTTACTTAATGCTGTGTTTGTGTGATTACTCGTGACTTGTGAAATTTTAAACTTGCTTTGCCTGTCTACATGAAGTACTTCCCTATTCCTTCTCCTTTCATGACCATGTTACCTTATTAAAGAAAGGAAAGGGCACTGGTTTTATATCTGACCACTGCTTATTAAATGAAACAGATGGCTTCTGATGTCATTTTGACATTTGACTGCATGGCAGCATTTCAGCCTAAGAAGTGTTCAAATGAAAGCAGTGATTTGTATTAAGCTTTTCAGTATGTTGTAAAAAATGCAATAGATACAGAATTGAGATGTGACACAGACATTGGATAGTCTTGGTAAATAAATTCTAAGTCGATCTTCTCATCTTATTAAAAAGTCTCAACAATTATATGAGTACCACTCATGTTTTCTGAAGTGTTTTGACATACTTAGCCCACAACTGATCATTTTTTATTCTTCTTATGGTTCATTACTTTCCAAAATGGAGCATGTTTGTTACTAGGATATTTTTTGTCCAAAAATGGTGTGCCTCATTTCTTCAAGAACCAGGTCCTTCATGCATGTCCAGATCTTTTGGATTGAAGGTCTGTGATGATGAGTGAGGTACTGCTGTGTTCTCTGTCTTGCTTTTGGAGAATTGTGATTGAGCAGGTACTGGTAGCTGAGTGAGGATCCCCACTCTGCCTCCATCTTTTGATTATTAACTTCTTGGGACTATTTTCAATGTGACACCCAGGTATTCAGAGGGTCTCTTTTTTGGCAAAATGAAATGACTGGGGGATACCCACTGTGCTTCAGATGTGGTCTTGCATAATACTTGTTGCAGAAAAATTCCACATCCTTTGTTCCGCCCAGGAGCTTTACAAAATAACATCTGTGCATGCAATCACCTGTTTCTGCTGCTGTCAGAGTCACAGTACAGACTTAGTGCAAAACAGAAATAATGAAGCCTTCTGTACTGAATGAAAGAGCTGTGAATTTGGTCTTTCAGACTGTGCCTCTCTTTAATGTGTTCATGCTGACTTAGATGACACGCTGTTGAAAGTGAGATCTATTAAAGCTGGCTGTCATGTCTCTCTGTCTTCCCTTTTCTATGGTTTTTCCAAACCTCATCTTTAGTTACTAAATATGTAGCTCAGACTGATTTTTTTAGGAAAAAGTTCAGTTATTTTCAAATATGAGACTTGGAAAACCACATTATTTCACCTGTGAAGGCATCTCCCTTCCTTTTCCCAACCTACTTTCCTGTGCTTGGTCTATGGTCTAGAAGATGGTGATGGCATGACGGCTAGATTTTGTGTTAATGACGTACCTTCTTTCCACGTTTAAAGTCTCTTATAATTTAGTATTTCCTTGGAGAATAGAGGAAAGGTCATGGTTCTGCCCATGTTCAGTGAAGGCTTATATTTGACATTCAGTTATTCTGAAGGCTCGACTCAGTGTTGAGCAGGAAGTTGGTTCAGAAACTGCATTTTGGGAGTTCTGAATAAAGTAGCTAGGTCTGAGAAGGTGCTTGAAGTGCGAGAAGCTCTCTAATGCTGTCATGTAACAGCATTTGTGGCTTCAGTGGAAGAGGAGTCAAATGTCAAGTGAACGAGAAGCGGTGGGAGTCAAGGAGCCTGCTCTTGGCAGGGAGGTAAGAAGGGACTTCTTGGGATATTGGGGAGAGACTGAGAGCCAGTGGGAAAAATGGGGACAAGGTGAAAAGATTAGGTAGATAATCATGAGGTAACAAAAAACAGCAGCAGAGAACATTCAGGAAGAAGTGGGAACTGGTAACTAATCAGATAGAAGAAACAGAGGAAGAAGAGAGAGAACTTCCATCTGCAAGGAAGTGGTGTGCTGCACGAAAGTAGGAACCACCCAAATGAAAACAAGATGAGGGAAAAGTGGGAAACTGAGCTTGAGTCACAGAGACCAAAGCAGATGAAGGTCAGGTTGTCTGTGACACACTGAGGGTGAAACAGTAGTCAGTCATGACAAGAGCCATGGGAGTACTGACACTGGGTAGTAAAGAAATCAAAGCTTGAAGTTACAAATAGTAAGAAATAATTGAAATCTGAGGAGATGAAGATGTGTGTGCAGTATGACAAAACAGGTGCCCAGAGAAAGAGGTTGCACTCCCGTCATCGTGGTTCTGCCTCTTCTCTGCTTTTCATTGTTAGTGCTTGTTGAGCTCTTCCACGAGCCAGCTCAGCAGCAGAAGCCTGTTGGAGCAGCTAGCAACTTGAATCATCTCAAAAAGAGCAAACTGCTGGAATTGGAGGTAGAGGAGAGTTGATGGTTGTGAGTTGATAGTGTGACCTTCCACATGTGGCAGCATGTGAGTTATTGACATAACAATATTTGTCAGTTCTCCTGACAAATGAGAACTGCATAGGTGAAGAGAAGCAGTTTGAGGGAAGGGACCTGCTGCAGAGGAGAGGCAGGACTGAAGCAGTAATAGATTGGGAAGAAAAAGTCTGAGAGGGAGAAGCTGGCAGAAGAGCAAGCCTGTTAGAAATGCTCCTTCTCAAAATGCCTAGAAGGTCCAGGATTTTTTCAGTCTCGCCATTTATTGCTGTCAGAAGAAAATTGTAAAAGTCAGAGGAAATGGGCAGATTTATATGGCAGTAGGACATTAACATCCATTAGTAAAAGTGGAAGAGGTTTTTTCAGTAGGCTTAAAGGTTCTCGCCTGCTGATAGGTCTTGATATAATTTGAGCATCATAGAATTTCTCCCTTATTTAAAGGCCTAGAAAATTATACATATAGGAAATTAATGCTTTCTTGAAGCTGTAAAAGAAAAAAGTAAGAAACATAAGTATAGTCTTAATTTGTTGCATTTACCAATATACCCCATTGTCTTAATTTTTAGCCAGTGCCACCACTTCAGCCAGAATAGGGAATGAACAGTATTAAATAAAGACTTGATGAATATTTTGTTTCTCATCATAATTCTGTGTCTTACTGTGCCCTATTCAAATTCTGATCTGAGTAACTGGTAATTTCCATAAGCACTGTGAGTGATCTCCTGTAGGGAGATACTGTTGCATACATACTCTAAAATTTCGCTCTGATCTGCATACAGAGAGCTGAAGGATGAGAATTAAAAAAAATTTTTTTTTTAATTCCAACCCCCAAAAAAGTGAACCAACCACCCTCCCCAAAACGCACTTAGCTGGACTCATCTATAATTATTAACTGGACAGAATACAATACCATGTCATATTTTTTCTGTATGCTACCAATCTGTAAATAAAAGCCCAGGAGCTGAGCAATACTGCTGAAGAGTGTTGTGGAATGTATGGGTTAAGGCCTTCTTAGTCCCAGAAGCTCTGCTGGGTTCCACAGGCAAAGCCTGCGTGTCCTCATTTTCCAGGGCAGTGTTCATGTGCTTTTGCAACAACATTGTTCTTGCCCTCTGTGCACTTGCCCATCTTGTCCACTCAACATGTGGATTGATTTGTAGATGCCATCCATTCTATTTGCGTAAAAAAATTATATGTAATATTTCCAATATAATTCCATGAGTTATTGTTGAAATACTCTCTATTGTTTAGAAGCTCTCGGTGCGATATGTTGGGTTCTGTTTTTCTTGGAGCAGGGGGAGGAGTTGGTGATGAAATGCAAATGTACTGAGGAGGAATTTTACAGGTCATTCTGCTACTCAGATGAAATACAATAGTAAAGCCAGTCTGTCAGTGGTAATATTGAAAATGCTTATATAATTGAAAATTTTGACCTTTTTTGATAGCTGTCATTCTGAAGCTTTACATACCTGGACATTTCTCATAAAATCCCATGTTTGAACATGCCATTTAATTGTTTAAACACAGTATCAAATAATCATGGCAGTGGAGTATTTGATATGAATTAAAAATAGAATATAACAAAATCCTTTGTGACCATTTAGATACAAAGGGCCAAATCCAGACAAGTGGACTCCAGAGGTGTGGTGTCCTGTGCAGCATATCCATTCTGTGGAATTTTTGACATTTATCTGTGCCAGGAACAGTTTTTTTGCTGATGAGTTCCACTGCTGAGAATGTATGCATTGGCTTCCTTCAGCAATTTTTGTATAAGCTTTTATTTGGCCATAACTCTCAAGCAAACAATGTACCAGCATCTGGGTGCAGATGACCTGATAAAGTCTCTTCAAAGGTGAAGTTACTGTATATACCAGAAAAACATAATCATTATTTTTTTTACCTTCTTTAATTTGCAGTAGCATAATTAAAAGATGGATTTGCTTTAGCTCTATTTATTTTTTTCCCCCCCTTATTGCAACAGGCTAGGCAAGTTTTTATTTGCATCTATAAAATATGCTTGGGAAAGAAGAAAATGATCTTTGCGTTAAGGGCAGTGCTCACAAACACTCTGAGCTTCCAGGCAAATCTGTTTGATATCAAAAAAATTTTAAAAGTCAGCAAACTAATTTGTAGTAAATACTACCAATCAGTATGCAAGCTATGAATTTTGTAAGAATTATTTCAACTGTTAAAGTATTCAGATACTTAATATATGTTTTGTATGTTATAAAGAAGAAATGGCTAAAATGGCAGCTCACATGCTAATATGGCTCAGGAGTTAACGAACAAATTCTGCAAACACTGAGCTTCAGACCTGATTTATTTTACTTTCTCTTGATGGAAGTTGGAACTCTCATTGTAGAAGGTATTGCTGTTTATGGTTTCAGGGTAGTGCTCTAAACAAGGTGTTCTGAAACCCATTGCTTAAAATTGTGTGGGTTTTCTTTTTGTTTTCCTCTTATGCAGGTGTGATGGACAGGTAGCAGAAGATTTCACTTTGATATCCGCGTATCAGAATGACCGAGTGCTTCCTGCCTCCCACGAGCAGCCCCAGTGAACACCGTCGGGTAGAACACAGTGGGGGACTTGCTCGTACTCCCAGCTCTGAAGAAATCAGTCCTACAAAATTCCCAGGACTGTACCGCACCGGTGAGCCTTCACCACCTCACGACAGCTTACATGAGCCTCCAGATATAGTATCTGATGATGAAAAGGAGCATGGGAAGAAGAAAGGAAAATTTAAGAAAAAAGAAAAAAGAAGTGAGTAGACAACTTCTCTTTTTAATTCAATGCTTTCAAGTTTTCTCGTTTTTTCTCTCTCAAAATTGCTTGGTATTCCCAGTGGGTTCTTTTAAATTTGTTTCAATGTGGAGGAAGTTAGCTTGCTACAAACAGACTTTGTGCAGCACCTGTTTCTCTTGCAAAAAACTCCACACCTTAACTTTTTTTTGTTGCACAGATACAGGTGCCAAGTATGTGCCCAGAATTACTAATAAACCCATTTATCCAAAACCTTTCATGATGCATTGGTAAATCCTGGCATGGGGTTCTTCTTCACATTCTAAGTGGAGGTTTTCAAGTATATTTCCAAATACATCCATTTTTAATCATAGCTGAGGTGCTAGCTAGAATAAAACTGGTTTTGATCTGAATTGTACACTTGTGCATTTGGAAGAGTCAGTTTCAACAACTGTAGCCCTTTTCCCATGTGTCTCCCTTATTCAGTGTTTGCTTTTGTACTATCCCAAGTTTTCATGTGCACACTGCACCATTATTCGAGCAGTAATAAAATCTCCATCCCTTTTTTTCTCTAGCTTCTCAGTTTAGTCTGATCATGCAGTTTCCTCCAGCAGTGCCAAAGTATTATTGCAGAGGTCAAAAATGTGCAAACCAACACTGAGATCTGAATTTTCCAGAACTGACAGGGAAAGGGTTAGAAGAAAGTAAAGCTTTGACTATAAAATCCATTGTCAGTATATCAGTGTCTGGAGTAGAAATTTCATTTAAAAAGCTTACCCCTCCTCCAAAACAACAGAACTATTACTTTCCACTTTTAGATTTGTGCAGAAAATTTTGGAAACACGAAATAGTTTTTATTCAAGAAAATTTTTCTACGTATTCTGAAAGAACAAAGCACTTGGAAATACTAAGCTGATACTGAGCACTCTCACTACCGGAAAGACCCTTCCTGTCCAAGTCTCTGAAACCTAAGTATCACAGCCCAAGTGCTAGGACATTTTAAGTGACATTTGTTTTAGCAAAATTTCAAAATGTCTGTATCTCTGATGCCAGTGTATCCTGCTACTTCTTACATGTGGAATTTGGAAGATCAGAAACAGTGAGACAGCACACAGTATTCTGTTAGAATTAATATGGTGACAATTTGTGATACGCATGCACATATTTAAATAATCACTCCTTAAGAATCTGCTGTCACTGCACTGCTTTTAATCAAACCAGTTTCCTGGAATGCAGGAATTGTTTCTACCACAGTTTAGAAGGACTGTTGCTGTTTTAACTAAAAACCGTGTGCCTAAAGAATAATGTAACTCAAAAACACATCCTCAAATTAAAACCAACAGCTGAAATTCCTACAGGTCTTAAGAAAAGTGATTCCTTAGTGATTTTCTGTAATGTAAACATTATTGATCTAATATAGATTACTGGATTGGCAATGAAAATTTGGTATTGATTGGATAGGTCTAAATTCAGGCTAACAGTAGTTGCTTTTTTACTGTCCAGCTTTCTGTTAGAGCTCTGCATTGCACACCTCTAAGTCTGCAACTGGTAGAGGCCAACGTTATGCATTGTGTGGGTTTCTTTGTATGGAATTCAGGATGTCTCATGGTGATAGTGTAGCTGAAGGCTGTTGTTTAGGAGGAAAAATGCTGCTTCAGCAAATCGACACAGGTCTGTGCACATCAGCACTGCGACTGTTTTCTTCCAGAAGAATTGCAACACATTTTATAGCTGATGTAAAGCAATTTTTGTTACTTAAAGGAAACTTTAAAGGTATGAAAAAATCCTCAAAGAACACAAAAATGCAAAACATGGGAAGAACCAAATCATCTCTTCCAGTGCTAATGTAAACGGCATTCAGCATTTCTTGGCCCTAATACATGTCTGTCGTATAATTGCCAGTCAAACAGAAGAGTAATTTACATACCAAGCTTTCAGTATATCTCATATAGTCCAAAAATAATCAGTATTATAAATATGCCCTCAACAGACATTTTACCTGTCTAAATTACAAGTGTTCTGTACTGTTGCTTATCATGGTTGATTTTAAGAGTTTTCCTTCCAGATCTGGCCTTTTTTATTCCTCCTATACTTTTGATTCTTCATTTTATTTCTCTTTTAAAATTCTGTTGTATGTCTTCAGATTGTTTCATTTTTTCTGGCTACCTGCTTTGGTTTTGAGCAGTGCACAACCTGCCATGATCATGCAGTTTGGGGTATAAACAAATATAACTCAACCCGTCAGTGAAAAAAAAAAACAACAAGTTGACATTACATTATGACAGAGTGTTTGTTGAGCTTGCAATATTAGTGAATTAATGACATGGTCATCCTAACACCTGAAACTGTATCCAAGTTTAATCCCACAAAAATCTTGAGTTATTTTGGTAATACTCTAAATGTAAACTTCAGAAGTGCTTGAAGAGCAGCAGGGAAGGGAAGGTTAAATATCCCAAAGTTATTCAGTTTTGTTTTTCAGGTAAATAATTTCTGCAAGAGTAATGCACTCTTAGCTTCATTATTATCACCTATATCAAAAAAGCATTTTTGTATGCTAGCAAAATATCTTTTCCTGTATTTTTAATATTGATACAGTTATTTAATGATTTGCTTTTTTTCATGTTAGTGGCAGTAACCTAATAATACACAGCAATTATTCTGGGGAAAAGTGCTAAAAATGTTTTGAGTTAATGGAAAATTCAGTGGAATATTGTTTTTTATGTGGAATTCAGCTCCTGGAAAAATGTTTCAGCCACTAATTTTTATTCTCCACTATTCTGTGATAGACTGGGTGTTGGTTGGCTGTAGAGTGAGTTAGATTAGGGGATTTACTAGGGATTAAAATGAATTTTCTTTTTACTGGCATAGTTTTAAACCAGATCTGTTCCCTGACTCAAACAGAACTTGTCCTGTGATAGCAGGAGAGCAAAGATGGATCTGTGTTAAGCAGTAATGGATTACCTGAGACAGCAACCACTGTAATTGATTTTTGAAAATGTTTAACCACCTGTCACTAATCACGTGTTGATAAAGCCATAAAATATGCAGTTCCTTGCAGAAGAAAAACGTTACAAGGAAATACTTCTGAAGAAGCTCTTCTACTCATTAGAATTTCTGTAGATAAAGAGTCTGTATGTAGTAGATCTTACTCTGCTTAGTGATTTTACTTCTGAGATTGATGCTGTTGGACAGGATGGGTTCCATATGCATCTAGGATTTTTTTTGTTTAGAATAATCTTGATTTTCTTTATATAATTCTTGGAAAAATGGAGAATTGTTTGAATTGTACTAAACTATCACGTGAAAAGATAGTAGTATCATTGGTATGAACTCTTCTGAAAATTTCAGGAAATATTTTTGAAGACCAGATCCTTAACGTGTTGGGCATGGGGTCCTGTATGTTCTTTTGGAATGTAGATCAGGGCTGATATAAACAAAACATTATTTTTACTGATCTGGTGTGTGGAGAAGCTCTGAATACAGTTTTCAGATCTACAGACTAAGAGGTTATTAGAATTTTCTATGCTGATAAAGATCAGAGGCTCTTCATATCAGGGTTTATCTTTGGGATAAATAGGATGTGTTGCTACATCCTGTTCTGCTGACAAATCACTGTGTATCTCTATATACCACTGTGTATTTATCTAGCAAAGCACCATTTGCAGGTAGTTTTAAAGTCTGCCTTTCAATGCCAGTGATTATTTTAAATCAGAATAAAGTAAGACAAATTTCTTATTTCAGCTTCATTTGCTCTGCTGGCACAGTGCTACAGAGTAATCTGAATGCAGAATTTGTTTGGGAGTGCTGTGCTCACATCAGTGAATCAAATGAATGCTGAAGACAAACTGATCTAATTGAAAGTTGGATAGTGAGTGTTGGTAATGTCTGTAAGGTAGAAGTTTCTGTTGATAATAAAAATGCATCTTGTGGGCAAGGAGAGGAAGTAGAAGCCATTTACCCAAGTTCATTGTGCATTCATGTGTCTTAGTTTTATTTAGAAGTGCTGTACAATCTGATGGCAATCCCTCTGACAGATTGGCATTAGGTAACTAATGCTTGCATTGCACTTCAGTCATATTTGACCTACTAATTCTTTCATATGTAAAAGCCATCCATGTTTTCTTTCAGTGAATTAATTACAGATGCTGCAGATTTCCCTTGGGAAATCAGCTGTAGAGTTATAAATTACTTAAAAACCCATCAGAGACCTGATGGACAAAATGTCCCCTGCAGTAGGTTTGATAAGTGGCAGTTCTGCATAATGCCACCCTTGGAGTTAACAATAAATACTATGGCATGACTTCATGGCTTTGCTGTGAGAATGCAGGAGAAGTATTCCCAAGTATGCAGACTGATAGAAACAGTGGCCTCACTGCATGACAAAGATTATAAGTCTGTAAACTAGATTTTTCCAGAGTAACACAGGAAAATTCTTCTATTATTATTATTTTTATAAGGGTTTTTCATAATTCTCAGTAAGATAAGGGCTATACTTGAAGCATTACATTTAAAGTAACTGCAATAAAGGCATGCTTATGGAAGGAAGGTCTAACAAAAGGAACTGGTAGATTATACTGTGTCATTATGCTGGTGAAATTGGAGTATTTATTACAGTAGTACTGTTCTCATATAGATGGAGGAAAATGTCACTGACAAAGAGTGATGGGGAAATGGGGACTATTAGTACTGGAAGTCTTGAGGAGACTGTGAACAGAAATACCAGTTTACTAAACCCTAGATAATACTCTTTCCATATTGAAAATTACCTGATTTGTCAAGCACTTTTGGAAGTTTTTCTTCTGTGTAAATTTAAGTTGTTTATATTTCAATATATTGTATCACTGGTGAAAGGGATACAGCAATTTTATAACCAAAAATATAGTAAAGAAAATCAGGCTATTCTTGAGAGACATGCAAACCCTCTCCTGGTATGAACCCTCTCTGTGTGATTGTGTATTAGTATATATTTCTAAACTTTGTCAACTTATGTTACTGAGACAAATTTTAAAAGGCTGGGTTTGTATTAAACTTGCTCCTTCATGTCTTCTCGTGAATTCAAGAAATACCAGTTTCAGTAATGTTCTCTTGCTGGCGTTACAGTGCCACAGATCTAGGAAAGCACTGGGGCTTGTGTTGCAGTGTGGAGTGTTGGGACATGTGAGCAGGGCTCTGTTGGTGGCACCGACCTTCCAGCTTGGGTCCCAGTGCTGACACTTCCTGGTGTGCATGTGGGAACCCCATGCTGTGTGACGGGGAGCTGTCACAACTACCCAGCAGGAAAGACTGAGGGCACATTGTTCTGAGCTCTGTCTGGGAAAGATCTGGCTAATTTGGAAATTACACCTCTGAATTCTGTCTTGAACCTTAGTGCTGGCCCTGTCTCTTTCTCATAAAACACAGTGGAGATGTGTGCTCCTCCTTTGTCCTGTAGCTGGTGCATCTGCAGTTCCTTCTGTTCCAGAGTGAGATTTGAATCCTTGGTTTATGCACTGCAGGTTTCCTTACCCATTTCTGGGTTTACTTTACAAAAACTAGTAAATGACATAGCCAGTAAGCAGGGAGGAGGAGACCTGGCTGCTGGTTGTCCTCTAGTTAATGTTTGCATTTTTATATTAAAATCCACTAGGACAGGAACAGCTAAACAGTCTTTTTCAGTCTTTTATGAAAGTGTGTGGCTGGCAGTCCTAGGGAAGAGTCCCAGCTGCAAAGGCTGAGCTGATCCAACAATTGTAATTATTTTATGATAGTTCCATGCTTATTACATTTCTTATATTTGTTTGACTGTTAAAAGCTATCTTCTACAGAGCAGTCAAGGCTTCAAATTAGAGACAGTTCTTGTATGTGCTGAAATAATGCTGAGAAGCTCTGCAGTCTGGTATAGTTCAGAATTGGAAGGATAAAAGATGGAATGTTCCCTGATTCTTCTGCAGATTTTTCACTTGGAAAAAATTATAGCCTATAGTCTCGTGCATGATGTGCTCTCATATTATCTAAGGGGGCAATTTTCATTTACCCAAAACTATTCAGGCAGCAAGAGCACTCGACTGTCAGTGCTGCCTCACACAAGCAGAGGCTCTGCATGTAGGTAGTGAAGGAGCCTCAAAGGGTCTGTTACAATAGGGGCTTACTGCCCACTGCCTTGGGGGACCTGGCTGGTGCAGGTGGCATGTCAGATGTCACCTTTGTTGACCAGGTTTCAGCCTTACCTTTCTTACATGGGGTACTGTCTATGTAAAATTACAATTAGTGGACTTGGAAGTTGTGTTGGATTGCATGTTGCTGGGTTTGTTTGTGGGTTGTTTTTTTGTTGGTGTGTTGGTTGGGGTTTTTTTGTAATCCACCTTTAAAGACTTTTGTGTTCTTGCCTGAAGGTGAGGCAGGGCTGGCTGCAGAGGCGTAGTGACTTAAAAGCACCCAGTGCATGTTTTAGACGGCACTTGGAGTTTTGCTGCTGGAACAATGTGCTCAGCCCAGGGACTTGTTTGAATCTCTCCCAATGTGCTTTTTAAGGCAAATCTGCACCTTCATGGGCAGGTATTGTGCTAGTGTTACTGGAATTGTGTTCTTCATCTAGTGAAAAGTTAAGTGTGCTAGTGCTTTTTTGGTTTTGGTTTGGGGTGGATTTTTTTGTATTTTATTTGAGGCTGAAACTTTAATAACTTCATACTTGTCTTTAAACTCATAGTATTCTGGAAAAGGATTGGGGCTTTAAGTGGCTGGAGTTTAGTTTGTTTTTAATTGAAATTTGTTAGACTTTTGTGTATGCAGTAGATGATCCTTAACAGCAACTCTTATACTGTTGATTACAGGAACATAGAGAAGTTGCCAGACAGTTGTTTTTATTTTGCATTTCCTTGACTATTAGATGGGAATCTAGCCCATAAGATGGACATTGCCATTATGAGTAAGTATATAAACTATTCATTGTTTAGATGGTTCAGGAGATCTGTGGCTTATCTTTGATGTAATTATGCAACTTGATTTAATCCTTGTCCACTCGAGTGTATAACAACTTAAAAAAAACCTTCTGAGGAGCCAGACAGGCACTGTTTTTAAATTTGTGTTGCTTCTTCTCTCTCCTCCTTACGTGCAACTTCTTGTTGTTGCTATCTGGAAAGTAAACAGACTTACAGCTGTCCCCTTCCCTTTTCCTGCTTTGCCC
The DNA here is from genome assembly GCF_009650955.1 of Corvus moneduloides. NCBI lineage: Eukaryota > Metazoa > Chordata > Aves > Passeriformes > Corvidae > Corvus > Corvus moneduloides. The sequence continues at coordinate 110,372,497 of NC_045476.1, read as the reverse complement.
AACAGCGGAAGGTTATGCTGCGTTTCAAGAGGACAGTTCTGGTGATGAAGCTGAAAGTCCTTCCAAGTTGAAGCGGTCCAAGGGAATACATGTCTTCAAGAAACCCAGCTTTTCCAAAAAGAAGGAAAAGGATTTTAAAATAAAAGAGAAGCCCAAAGATGAAAAACACAAGGAAGAAAAACATAAGGAAGACAAACACAAAGAGAAAAAGTCAAAAGACTTAACTGCAGCAGATGTTGTAAAACAGTGGAAAGAGAAGAAGAAAAAGAAAAAGCCAATTCAAGAGACAGAGATACCTCAAGTGGATGTTCCAAGTCACAGACCCGTGTTTGGCATTCCTTTGTCTGATGCAGTAGACAGGACCATGATGTATGATGGCATCCGCCTGCCAGCAGTTTTCCGTGAATGTATAGATTACGTAGAGAAGTATGGCATGAAATGTGAAGGCATCTACAGAGTTTCAGGTACTCTGGGCACACTGACATGCACACAGGTTCCTAAGGTCTTTACTTGCAATTTTCTTATTATTTTATCACTTCCAACATCTTGATACTCTGTTTATAGCTCCATTAATTATCCAAAAGGTAATCAGATAGCCAAACTTAAGCAAACATGTAGGTCTGAAGTACCAGAAAAATTGGTAATGTGGTGGTGCTGCTTAATGGCAGTAAAAACACACCTGTTTAGGCCTTTTGTCATGAGATGGTAGCAATGAATAAAACATGTTAGTATGGCCAACTTGACTTCTTTTTCTTCTGCTTTAAAAATACAGTGGTAGCTGATTTCAAAAGCAAAGATGAGCTATAACCATTTTATTGCTCATGTTTCCAACTAAGTTGCTTTTTCCAGTTACTCCCATTGTGTATTTTTTTTCTTGAAAGCTTTTCTTTCAGCAAATTTGCTAATAAGCAGAAAATGCAAGTTTTACTGTTTAAGCTTAGCAAGAGCAGCGAATTAACTGTGGTAGTTGTGTAACACCAGCTTACATAAGTGAAACCTCAGTTTTAGTCACGTTAGACAAAACAGTCCCTTTATTTGTGAGCTGCACCAGAAATGCAGCTCATGTAAGTAATTCTGTGGGTACATTGGAGGGGACAAGAACAAGCGAGGAAAGGAATTTCAGGAAAAGCATTTTGAATCAAGTTACCCAGCACTGTAAACCAGTAATTAAATGATTCTAAAGGCTTCATTAGCTGTCTTCATGCTGTCCATCTGCATGGTGTTTGGTAGGCGTGTAGAAATACCGCAGCACCTTAAGCAGTTGCCTCATCCTGCCTAGTGAAACATTTTGGTTGCTTGTTTTTTCAGACACGATGTGTTGGGAATTTTCACAGGTGTGTTTTCCTTAAATAACTTCTGCTGTGGCCTTTGTAGGTGTTCTCCAGTGCAACAGCTCCCTCTTGTGCGTGTAGGATTGTTTAAATTGAGAGCTTCAGGGAGAGCATTGCCATGGCTTAGCAGCCTGCAGCTGTTGTGATGGCTCATTTTGGCCATGAAACTGAGCATGTTTTCCTGGCATTTTCCAGGGGCTGTGTGTGCCCAGTTGTGCTTACAGAGTATGAGCCAAGCCAGGGCTGTGCACCAAATTGGTGTAACCCAAGTGGGTGTTTGAGCTGCAAGAATGAAATTTCCCCAAGTTTAGGAAGATTGGAATGTCACTGAGTTATACTAACACCTTGTAGAAAATCTTGGCTGGCTTGAATAATTACATGAACACACTTTTTTTCATGCGGTGCCTCAAACTGACAATCCTGTGTGAGATTCCTCTGCTGAGGAGGGCCAGCTGGAAATCTGGAAACTAAAAAGTGTGGGGTTTGTTTTGACAAAGGAAAGCTGCTATAGGTAGCTTGTTGCACAGTATCTGAACTAATAACATATTTGCTGCTTGGCTTAGGGATGGATAATTGAACTGCCAGAAAGAAGCTTAATGCAAATACTCAATTGATGTTAAGTTCCCCAACCTTTCCTCACGCTATTTTATGTTCCTTGATGAAAGGGAATGCTGGCACCAGTTCTGATTCAGGGCTCTGTCAGTGCTGTGGTTTTGCTTCATAGGAGTAATCAGTGCTTTTAGAACTAGTGATCATGTAATTTTGAGTCACGATTTTCACTTTGTTACATGTGGAAAACTTTTAAAAGGTGTTTCTCAATTAGCTTAAATTGCAAGGAGAAATGAAATAAATGCATCTCAAAAAAAAAAGAAGTTTAAATTTAGACATTTACAGTCGAAATTTCTCTTAATTCTTGATCTAACTATTTTAAGGAATAAAATCAAAAGTTGACGAGCTGAAGGCAGCCTATGATCGTGAAGAATCTCCAAACCTGGAAGAATATGAGCCCAATACAGTGGCCAGCTTGCTCAAACAGTACCTGCGGGAACTGCCTGAAAATCTGCTTACCAAAGAGCTCATGCCCCGCTTTGAAGACGCTTGTGGAAAGAGCACAGAAGCTGAGAAAGTTCAGGAGTGCCAGAGGCTGCTGAAAGAGCTGCCAGAGTGTAACCATCTCCTGATTTCTTGGCTGATTGTGCATATGGACCATGTTATTGCAAAGGAACTGGAAACAAAAATGAACATCCAGAATATTTCTATAGTGCTCAGCCCTACTGTCCAGGTATGTGCACCATGCAGCATGCTTAGAGCAGAACTGCAGCCCAAGAAAGACTTCCGTAGGAATCCTTTCGCAGGTGGGAATTGGGTATTGTCTGATACAGTTTAGCTAAATCACAGCTCCTCTTTATGCCTCAGGAACCCAAAATGCTGGGAAAGGGGAACAAAAGGCTTTCTGCATGCGGGCTTGCATACTGTGGGTCTGATATTTGGGTTATTATCAGAGTGTCACAAAGACTGCTGCCTTTCAATTCTATCATGAACAGAAGTAATTTAATGTTGAATTTGTTCAATAATTCATGCAGATACACAGTTTCTGTGCTCTTTTGATTCTGTGATAATTTAGTGAAGATACTGTTGCTTAATTTTAATATCAAGCTAATGAACCCTGTCCTGCACATACATCTTCCTGGTGCTGTAGTGACTTAGGTAAAATGGCTTTGGTGTCTGCAGCCAAATGGCTGGAGAATAACAACTGACTTGGTTTTCCAGTAAGATTTTGTGGTTTCTGGATTGCTTGATCCCTTAATAGACATCTTGGAAATATTTAATTAAATACAGCTCAGAATTAGTCCTGTGCATGATGAAAACATGGCAATTATTGTGTGTGGGTCTTCTAGAGCAAACCCCTGCAAGTTAGAGAAGCCTGAATTTATAATTAAGAGTCCAGGTGGAGGCCCAGTAGCAAAAGGGCCAGGTGTTATTCATGGCTCTTTTGCTGTGCCAGACACCTCTCAAGCTAGGAAAAGAAGTAACAATTAGGGTAAAACAGTGCAGGCCCAATCATGTTTTGTTGGTAACTAGATGTTAGCAATTGAAGTGCAGGTAGTGACAGAACTCTAATATTTGTTTCAGGATAATTTTTAAAATTTTAATGGAAGATAGAGTATCAAAATAAATATATTTGCTTCTGTCTCTGTTTCAAACAAGGAATATAGTGAAAGATGCTTTCATACTACTTTTTTCTACTATGTTATCTGAGAGGGAAGCTGTAGAGAATACTTTGAGGTTGGAGGAGGGGAGAGAGAAGGTATAGCCATCCACCAGGCATAACACAGTAGGGTTGGTGTTCCCTCTTACTAACTACTTTTACCTGAGTACAAAGAGATTTAATGCATTTCTGCATCTACCAGTGATGGAAATAATTCTGGTAGGTTAAGAGGTGTGAAGATGCTGAGTTCAGTATGAAAATGCCTCGGATGCACAGGTAAGAGAGACAGGGAAGTGATTCCTTGAGGCCAGCACTGCATTGTTCAAAGTAAAGACAATTTTTAATGCAGATTTTAATCTCTAAAGACAAACTGGCATGACTGTGGCTCTCAGAAAGGTGTACTAAAGGCTGCTGTTTCTGGAGAAGAACACTGTCCTTCACAGATAAAGATTATGTGAATGAATCATCTTAACCAATATCCTGTCTCCCCATCCTTTGCAGATCAGCAACCGTGTCCTGTATGTGTTTTTTACACATGTTCAAGAGTTCTTTGGGAATGTGACCCTCAAGCAGGTGACAAAACCTCTTCGCTGGTCAAATATGGCAACAATGCCAGCACTTCCAGAAACTCAAGAGAGCATCAAAGAAGAAATCAGGCGACAGGTTGGCAATTACTTGAGTGTTTTTCTGTTTATCTTTGCCCTGGCTTTTATACATTCAGTAGTAAATTCTCCTAAATTTGTAACATACTCTTTAATTCCATTGCAATTATCCTGTCAGTGGAGACCACTGGGAAGAGCTTGATGATTTCCTTTCCTTTTTCATGTGTGGAAAGTTGTTACAGTCTTGTGCTCATAGCTGCATCATCCATGTAGTGCTTTGCTATGTAGGTTTGTACTTTTGTAGTGGGAGGAAGGTCAGGAGAGCACATCAGGGAGGGTGGTTTCTTCAGTGCTGCTCTTCAGCTGCCTCTGGATCCGTGCTGGGTGTGTGTTAACACTTGTTCATGGACACGTCAAGGTTTGAAAACCAGAACTCCCAGCCTGTTGCTACAAAGCCGAAAAGATCTTCCTTTTCAATCTGCCCTGGTACAATATAATAAAGACAATTTCTTTGGAAATCTTTTTAGGAGTTCCTTCTGAACTGTTTACACAGAGACTTGCAGGCAGGGATAAAAGACTTGTCCAAAGAAGAGAGACTCTGGGAGGTGCAAAGAATCTTAACAGCTCTTAAGAGGAAACTAAGAGAAGCTAAGAGACAGGTGGGTAACTTTTCTGTTTATTGGCCAGGCGTCTAAATCATGGATCCCTAATTCGTAACAGTGCAGAGGCACCCAGTTAGATCAAACCACCTTTCAGTCTTCTTTGCTGCAGATTTTCTCATCTTAACTGTACATGCCTGATGAACAATTGTGTTTTCTGCTTAGCTGGCTTTCACTAGGGACAGGGAGATCTTCACAGCTGTTCACAAAAAAAAGTGTGTGTGATGAAAAACTTAAGAGTTTGCCAGGGCATGTTCTCGCTTAAAACATTGAGTCCTGGACTACCAAGAGGAATTACTGGAAGACTCGAGGTTAACAAACTTGAAAAGTGTTTTTAAAACTATTTTTATGTCCCACAGATGGGACAGACCATGCTCAAAATTTGCATGTTGGACAACTGTGATGGTGGTTCTAAATTTGGAAAATAATACATTCAAAAAAATCTTTTTTAGAATAAATACAGTGACCAGGGAAGCTGTCCTTTTAAATATTGTTTTCTTTCTCTGGCAGGAGTGTGAAACGAAGATTGCACAAGAAATTGCTAGCCTTTCAAAGGAGGATGTCTCCAAAGAAGAAATGAACGAGAACGAAGAAGTTATAAACATTCTGCTTGCACAGGTAGCTGGCAGGCACTTACCTTTTGCCTGATGGTATTTTATATTTTAGATCTATTGAACACTCCTTTGTCCCTTCTAATGCAGTGAGGACATTGCAGGCTCAGAGGGGTCTCTGTCCATTAAAACACAAGGTTTTGTTTTAATGGACAATGAAGCAGGGAAGGAATGCTGACTGCAGGAGAGAGCCCAGAGCTGAGGAGACTCTCGTTAACAGCAGGAAGGAGACACTGTGAAAGAAAAAAGTGGCCTTTGTTTGTTGTTCATGTACTTAGAAAGCAGCACTTCCCTATGTAGCCAGGTTCAGGACTGTTAACTGCTTTCCTGCTGATCAAAGGAAAAAAGGCAACTATTTTGGCTTTTTTGCCTTCTCTTGCTTCCCCCAGTAGCTTTAATCTTCTCCCCTCTGTATTTTCCTCCTTATATTCATTTTCAAAGCCATATAATTCAGTTTTTCTGGTTATTTTACTGGTTGGCCGGAGCTTCCCCCTGTGATTTAAGGAAAGGCAGCCAAACATGCCAGGATTTGGTGTGTCATCTCCACAACTATTCAGTATGGCGATTATCTTGAGGATTCAGAACAGACAGTGTTGGGTTTGAACTTTTTATTTGCTTTGAGGTTGTGATGGATCAGAGTTCAAAGCAGACATGCTAACCACTGCCACTGAAAGTATTTCAGAGAACAGCATCATCTCATACTTACTGTATGTTCCTGTAGGAAATAAAGTCAAGGCTTTAAGTGAACTAACTGATCATTGCAGGAGAACGAGATTTTAACAGAGCAAGAAGAGCTGCTGGCCATGGAGCAGTTTCTGCGGAGACAGATCGCCTCCGAGAAGGAAGAAATAGATCGGCTCCGAGCAGAAATAGCTGAAATACAAAGGTAAAGGGGACATTCACAGCACAGCCCTGCCAGGACAGCATGCTGGGATTAAAAGTACAAATATGCTTTGCTGAAAGAATACTCTAAACCACATTTAAAAGCTCACCCAGTGAACATCAGAGTTGAAAGCCACTTGTTTTTATTGAAGTCTCGACAAATTTGAATCTTTCAGGATATTTTCTGTTGTTTTAACAATGGAATTATGATCTAAAGGAAACGTGACCCCGTGCACTAGAAAAATCCCCCTAGGAAATCACTGCTTTATTAAATTAAGCTTTGAAAGGAAAGTCTGATTTTGCTTTCTAAACCATTGGCAGATGATTGCAGGGATGCAAGTTAACTCCCTTACTTATCACAGTTCTGGCAGACTCAAAGTGTTTAAAGAGGAATTTGTCCTTGTCTTTCAGTCGCCAGCAGCACGGCCGGAGTGAAACCGAGGAATACTCTTCCGAGAGTGAAAGTGAGAGTGAGGATGAGGAGGAGCTGCAGGTCATCCTGGAGGATTTGCAGAGACAGAATGAGGAACTGGAGGTAAGATTTGGTTCTTAGCATTCCCTGGTTCTCTCCCATGGTGCCTACTTGATGGCACAGGTGCAGACTGGTTGTGTGCATCAGTGTTGCCCAGGCTTGTGACCCACACACTCTGGTTTTAAATCTCTGCTGTGTGCAAGTCCCTGTTGCTGTCCGGGCCAGCAGTGCTAAATACCCCCAAGCTACAGCACTGCTGTGTCAGAGGGAGCCCTGACATTTGTTTCCCCTCCTTAAAAGATCAAGAACAATCACCTGAACCAAGCGATTCACGAGGAGCGTGAGGCCATCATCGAGCTGCGGGTGCAGCTCCGCCTGCTGCAGCGCGCAAAATCCGAGCAGCAGGGGCAGGAGGACGAGGAGCCGGAAAAGCGCGGGGGCATTTCTCAGCAGCAGAGAGACACTGTCCTGGAGACAAAAGCAGCCAAAGAGCAGCCAAAAGCAAGCAAGGAGCAGCAAGTCAAGCCATCGCCAAGTAAAGACAGGAAAGAAACTCCAATTTGATCTGGCTCCTTGGCTATGCATAAAATCAACTGAACTGTGCAAATTACTGTAATTTGAGTCAAACTGCACAAATTAGTGGTGGCTGTGTACATTCTGTAAAGAAACTTTTCTTTTAAGCCCCGGAGACTTTTGTCTCTAATAGTTGTGGCTTCTACTCATCCGACTCAGGTGAGTTTGGAGAGGCCAGAGAGTTTTCCAGTTAGTATCAGATTATTTCAAGACTGGTTTCCTTCAGGTGATTTAAAGTAATTCAGTAACAAGTTTTATTTCAAACCAAAATCATTATTTACATTCACTGGAGCAGAATTGGAAGATCTCATTTTCAGTAAACAAACAAAACCCACCCACACTTACTAATAATTTGCCTTGTGGATCTGTTCATCCTCATTCACCATTATTTCTGCTTATTAACCTAGTCACTTCTTGCTTGTGCCTTTGATACCTTTCTGATGCAGATTATATACAAGGGAGCTTTAAATTTATTCTGGGTTGGCTGAAATGGTGGGAGACTGTGGGGTATCGTGTTTACCTGACATGCCCTTAAGCTTCATTTCTGTTCTGAGATGTACTAAGTGTAAAAACTTGAGAGATGTTATTTATGTCCCCATATGATGGAAATGTCCACGTCCTTTAGCAGTGTAGGTAACGCATTGACTCATCATTAACCACCCTCATCACACCTGTCTGAGACAGGCCCTGTTCACACTGCTGCCATGTAGCCAAGAGCTTTGTCTGCATCCGTTTTAAATGTTTCCATCTCTTGGAGAAAGCCACTGCTTGTAGGCAGGGATGGGAATGGTTATGTCCTTAGGATGTATCTGCCTCACCAAGCAATACAGCATTTCCCCCTGCACCAATGCCAGTCACTTGTGATTCCAAATGAGCCCGAAGAACGATGCCAAGGGGAGGCACCAGGGGGTCAGCAATAGCCTCTTTTTTGTTGGTATTTAACAAACCAACCACCACGGCCTGGGACTTGGTTTTGGGTTGGCTGTTTTTAATGCTCCTACCCTTCAAAATCCTCCAGCCACACTGGCATTTAAGGGCCCTTTAATGTTTCGGATACACTCATGAGACTCACCCCTCAATCCATATATAGACAGAAACTCCACAGAGTGCATATAGGCTATCTTATTTTTTAATCTGGATATTTATTTTCAGCACCTGTTGGATGTGGTTGTATTCTTTATCTATTGCACTGTTGTGAATCATTGGCCATGATTTGATTTTTGTACAAATAATGCTTTGATATGTTATAGAAAAAAACAGCATAGTATTTTTTTAAAATTTGGAAAAAAGTTTATAAACACAGAAAATGTGATCAGATTAAAAATGTAAACTAAAGCATTCTCCCTTGCCTTCGTTACATACATTTTATATTTGCTGGCAATATTTAAACTTTTTGTTTGTTTGTTTAATTCACACTAATTCCTATTGAATTGTCATGAATTTTTCTAATGTTCTTCAGACAAATCTCTTAATATTGGTTAACTTTTATTTTGTTAGGATTGTATTTATCAAGCAAATAAATTCAACAGCCATTTGAAAGTAGCTTCTCCTTCATCTGTTTCATAATGCAAATCACGGTTACTCTTCTTGGGGGGGTGGTGCCTGCAGCTGAGGAGTTTCTATGACAAATGACTGGAAGTGCATCACCGCTGAGGTCTGAAATGGAGGTGGAACTGCTGCCCCTGCAGCAGCTCAGCTCCTGAACCAGAAACTTGGTGTCAAAGCACCTGAGAGATGGTTCTTTGAATTGTGCTGTGCCTCAGCCCTGCCCAGGCAGGTGGGGCTGGAGCAGGGCACCTGCTCTTCTTCCTCAGAGGGGTGTGACTGCCCCAAGCACGGAAGCAGCTTCCTCACCCCAATGCCTGCAGTGAAAAAGCCACAGAGCAGCAGCCATTTGAAAGCCTGCATGTGGCAGTTGTGAATCATGAGCCAAAAAAGCCAAAGCTAATTTCAAATAAATTGGAAAGTAATTACAGCACAATAATCTGAGTGTGCTGTTCAGATCACATTATAAACTGCCTTATCAATCCACAGGGCCACAGAACAAAATCTGAGCAGCCTGGCCACCTGCATGAAGCACATACCTGTCCTGAAGGAGCAGGTTATCTAAATCAAAGCATTGTTTCAGCTGATTTAAAATAAGCCTCTTCCCAACACCTTAGAGCCTCTGTGTGCCAAGTGCAGCAGCAGAATCTCTGTCAAACCCTTTGGACAAAATACCAGACTGAATTGCATTTACTGAAAAGAGGGAAGAACAGGCCCACAACGTTAATTCCAGTGTTCTGGACTTGTATTTGTGAGGGTGATTGGCCTGTTGGCTTCCTTCTTGAAAGTCTGAGTATTTCCACTAGAAGTGGCACAGGGTGATGGGACCAGTGACAAGGACACACACCTTGTTTGTTTTGACAGCCCTTTCTAAGACAGGCATGGAACAGATCTGGTCCCATCAGTCAGTCAGAAGGCCAAGGGATCAGGAAGCACCATATGAACAAATCACTGGGATTCATGTGCCAGTGTGAGCCAGGACACAAACGTGGGGTTTGCCAGCAGCAGGTTAACTTGCATCTAACTGAAATCATGACAGCTTTCATACCCACTGAAATACTGCAGCTGTACTTGGAAGAGCCTCAGACAGCTGGCACACCAAGCAGGATTTTTCCCTCTTAGTAACTCTTTTTACCCTGAAAAACGGCAGCCTGAAGTGAACTGGTATTGTCTGAGCAGCTGAAAAGGAGTGGAATTATTCCATTTACTGAAAGATAAGAAAAAAATAAACAATGAGCAGTACTGCCCTCAGATCACATCCCCACCACAAGTCTAAAAACATTAGCTCGTGTCCAAGGCCTTGCAGGTTTCCTGGGCTCTGTGGTGTCCACACAGGTTTCCAGTGCTGGCTCAGCTTCACTCTAACTGGAGCAGAAGCCACCTGTGCTGGTGTGACTGTAGAAGGTTCCCTGCCCAGTGCAGTGAGGTACTGTAAAGCCCTGATGTGTAACACGGGGAACCTTCACCATGGACATAAAGGACTGCTGTACAGGAGGTTGGTTTCCACCTCTAGTCACCATGCCTACACTAGCACTGGGGGGATTCATTTTTATCTCTGTCCCCTCAGTTTAATGAGCCAAGTAGTAATTTTTAAAATCTATGTACTGAAGCCAAGAATTTGACACTTGACCATGTAAAGCTGATTTCTTTCAATTAAAAATAATAGGTAACAATTAAAACATCAACCTGAACCTCAACCAAAAAGGTCTGACCAAGCTTCATCTGTCAAGGTTTTCATTTCTCAGCAAGCAGCTCTTACTCCCAATGCTTCATCTGCACAGGGAAAAATGCCTCATCCAGACCAAACATGGCCTATATCCAACTGCACAAGTTCTCCACAGTGTCCTTTAAAACACTCCAAAGGCAGAAGCCACAGCACCGTGCCCTGTGCCAGAGCGTGGCTGTCGGTCCTTCCTGCCCCTGGGAGACCAGGCACAACCTCAGACCAAGCCCTCGGCGGCTGCCCCACCCTCTCAGGGCGGTGGATATCCACAGCACCCGTCAGGACCGGCCCCTCCCGGGGCACTCTGCCTCTGGCTCAGCATTGGCACTGTCACTGCTGACACAAAGGACGTGCTGCCACGTTTCCCGTGCAGTTTCTCCTGTTGCTGCCTTAGCAGCGTGAGCAAGGTCTGCCAAAGGATTACACTGCACAAACACATGATTTTAACTGGACAGCCCCACTCCCACGCCCTGGAAGAACTGCCCATCCGACCCGCAAGAGTTCTCAGTACGGTCACGAGGGATGCAGCGAGACCACTGGAGGCAGACCAACCACTGAAACTGGGCTACTCAGCACAGGCCTCCCCCTTCCCAAATCCCTCTTGTCTCTGAACACCCTTGTCCAGGAGAGGAACCACAGCTGATCCCTGTCTTGGAGGGGGAAGGGAGCCTTGAGCAAGTCTGTCCTTGTTCATCTACAGCTCAGCAGAGCACCATGGAAGTTTGCAATCCAAGCATTTTGATTTGAGAGATGGGAATACTGCATCCCAGATTTCTGCACCAAGAACGACCACCACTTGCTGACACACAGGAGATTTACCTGGGAGTGCCAATGAGCTCCTGTTGCTGCACACTCCCACTACAGAGAGCCACTGCCTGGTGTTATCCCAGTGCAGGGCCTTGAGGAAGATGGGGGTAGGACATTTCTGCTGACAGCACTGCCTGTAGGAAACAATGTCAGGCACAAAGATGCAGAAGGTGACTGGAAAAAAACTGAAAAAAAACCCCCCAAACCCCTCAATCAAGAAGCCAGAAGAAGAAACCATGAGATCAATGATCAGTACAAGAGAAATGGCCTAGCTCCCATTTGTGCCTTAGTTGGCACCTTACTCAAACTGAGTTTATTTGGGTTTTTCTTACATGGCAAACCCAGATAAACTAAAAAATACTTGAAATTCCTTTTGATGTTCAAACAGTGCATCTGTCCTCCTCTCAGCCTTGTTAAAAAACATGCAGAGAAGTGTGCTCAGTACCTTCACTTGTCACAGTCACGATCCCAAAGCACCTACAGGTAATCCTTTAAAGCATTTCCCACACAGAGACATTACTACACGGCTGCAGAAATGGGTCACGGAATTTCAAGCAGACAATGATCAGAGATCTGTAAGATGTTTAAACATTTGGTTATTTATCTCTGCTAAGTGACAGGGTATTTTAATCAGCTAGATGTAGTCCAACCTCAACAGCAACTGAACCCTGAAATAATCCCATTAACTTGGGCTCTTTTTTTTCCGATCTAAATAAAATGTTAATTAAAACTAACAGGCAGAATCTGAAGGCACTCGGGCAGGGGGAGGTGATGCACATTTTAAATGAGCTTTTCTGTCATACTTTCATATTTTAAGGCAGTCTATCAGTATGTCATAAGTCTACACATAAAGAAATGATTAATCACTTTAAATATCCTTTCCATGCTGGCAGACACAAGGAAGACAAGCCCTTCCCATCAGCATCAGGGAGGAGAGAGTAAGTGGAATACAGAACCAGCTTTTGCCTGCCTCAGACTCCTCTTCCCATCCTACACAACAGAAGGGTCCCGGGGCTGAAACCAGGTCAGAAAACAAGAGCTGCACCAGCTTCCCCAGCAAAGACCAAGGAACCAACAGGAGACTTTGCCAGCAGGAGGGAACTCCATCAGAGCGCCTGAGCCATGGGACAGACTTTGCCCCCTGCTCCTCCACTACCAATTCCAATGAGCCACCTCTGCAGCCTGACCTCTGGCAGTGCAGGGACAAGGGGACGAGCACTAACAAGGCTCTAACAAGTACCCTGCTGTTGTGCTGTCCTAATGAACCCACGGGGCCAGGAACTTGTGCAGCAGCCATCTGGGACATTCAGAGCAGTAAAAAAAAAGTTTCCAAGCCATGCACATGTCTTAGTAATAAACAAACCCCCCCTCTACAGGGTTCCAGACGTTTGCCAGTTTTATTGGCATGAAATCTGCAGGGAAGTGTGGCGAGGAAACAGCCCCACCCAATCCTGATGGGTCCCTGGGGAGGAACAAGTGAAGGGAGAGAACCTGCTGTGGAAAACAGCAAGTGGGAGTAAGGCAGTGCTGCAACCAGGACACGGGAATAAAAGGGATTTCCTGTGAAGAATTCTTATGAAGAAGGTGCAAGATGGAAATGGAAAACAATGAAAATTGCCTGTGAAGAACCAATCTGGGAATTCTGCCAAGAAAGTGGAGGTAGACTGGTGATACAGCTTTTGAAAACCATGGACCAACAGGTGACAATTTACCTCCCTTTCTGCTCAGGAAATCCTGACCAAAAGAGAAATGAACTGAGGTACAGAGCTCAAATTTTTCCTCAGGCAAAGCACACAGGAGGTAATTCAGCAGGATCTCTGGCAGCATCCCCAGACACTGCCCCACAGCAGAAACAGCTCCGTTTAGCACCACTCAGAACAAGGATGCACATTTCCACAAACCCCATATCCTTAGGGACATGATGAAGACTGAATTATTGACACTGCTAACACTGCTGGCATGAGAAAATCCCCCACCAGAGTTCAGCAATAGAGTCCACATCCCTCAGGCTGTAGATCAAATGCTCTTGGGAAATGCTGAGAACAGAGCAAGTCTTTCCCTTCCCCTTTACTTCTTGGGAGTGATTAAATGAAGCAGAAAAGACGGGGATGGATCCATCACACACTGGGTGGAGGAAAAAGGAGAAAGCCGTTTCTCCTCTTTACTGAAGAGGATCTTTAATTGTCACATGTCAGGGGAATTCAGGCACTCTGAAACTCAAAACACTCAAGTCTTCCTTAGGAAAAGCCTCAAACTCTCCCTCAAATTTGCAGGCCTGCACCACTACTGCATTAATAAAGCAACCAGAAGTTGTGTCTCATTTTTCAACATAGAGGTGTTTTACCTTTAAACAACTAGAAAATACCTAAAGGGATCAGATATGATCTTTCATTTCACCGGACTGGTGGAAGAGTACACGAATACAGTGATGGAATTAGATTGGGCCATGTTAATTCCAGACTCCAAACACTGGCATAAAAAGCCCCAATACTCCTCCAGTGAATACTGTGCTCCATTCACAGTCAAGAGGATGACCTGAAGCATCCTCTGGTCTCAACGGAGAGCTGGTCCTGTTCACATCAGGAGCTGCACACATGCTCCAACTATAATTCAACTGTCATTACACTCAGGCAAAAAACAGATGGAAGGGATTTCTGTTCTCTGAACAAAATGCAGGAATCAACTGGACTTCAATGCATATTGCTAAAACGGGAATCATCTGGTCTGGGAGAAGATGAGTCACTTTCAGGTGCTCTGCTTATGGCAGCATGGAGAGCTGCTTTGCTCCCTGCTTCCACACAGCCTGCTGCCAATCCACAGCGCTGTCACCCTGACTAGTCCTCCAGAGATTTTGCCAATTTTGAAAAGAAAAACGGACATGCATGGAAAAATATATAACAAAAAATAGAAACATATATATATTATTTTTAAAATCCACACCAAAAAAAGCAGATGGAAAACACACACCTACAAAAAGTCATAAATCAATCAATCAATCCCACAAAAATCCTCAAGCCTAAAAGAAAAAAACCCCTGCAATTTAAAAAATCAAATCTACCCCTAAAAACCCCAGACACACCACACTTCAAGGCAGAGAGAGATGACTCTGTATCTTAACCACCTCCATGGCCGTACAAAAGCAGGCTCTGGGGAGTAAATAACAACTTTCTGTTTACAAGAGAAGAAAGTGCAGAATAATCTATTTTCCCCAAAAACAGGAGGTGAAAAAAAGGTATCTGCCTAAGGCTCAACTGCTACAGCATCAGGTACCTGACTGGTAAGTGAAAACGTTCTGCTAAAATACATCAAAGATAAGCTACCACAACCATTTCTGCTTCCTCAGGGAAAAAAGGCTTCACACACTTTGGGTTCCGCAGGCTGGAAGAAAGGTGATTTAAGGACGTTGTCCCTGGAAGACACAGAAGGAGATAATGGATCAGTAATTTTAAATGAGAGGAAAGGAAAGCAGTCAATGGACTGCAGGCAGGTTAAAGGCAGTTTGAACTCAAGAGTTTTCTGTAAATCTGACTGAGGTGGATATTCAGACTTACTTCCAGCCAAGATGCCATTTCACATTTGCTGGAGTAACAGATTCCCAAGCAAAAGGGCCACGTGGAAGAATCCAGCAAAACCTCAACTACATGGTCAAAGTACATCTCAAAACGCAGAATTCTTTATAATCATTAAGCAAACCCACTGCCCCTGAAACAGCCACCCAAGTGTAGAGAACTGAAAGAAAAAGTCCACTTTAATTTCAAACTTATTTTTTTAATGTCTCAAAAAGGTCACAAGATTTCTTTCAATCTTATTAATAAATTTTATTTGGACAAGTAGAGAACAACTTGTATCACAACAGCTTTTAAACAACATGATTAAAGACTGCAGCACTCCAAGGAGGCTCTCAGATATGTACAGTATATGAAGAAAAAAGTTGCACCTTCAGAGCCGATCATGATCAAGTTAAAAATACCTGACTTAAAGTACATGTGCTAATAAATTTCCTTTAGGTCATGACCAGCATGAAAATAATTAGGACACAGGTACTCAGCAAAGTTTTCTGCTAATGGGTACAGCAATATGCTGCATTTAAGGATTAAAATCAGATTCTAGTTTAGTGTTAGCACTGAGCCCTTAAGAGAAATCCCAATTTCTACTTTTCCCCATTTACAAACATCAAAGCTATTCCCACTTAAGGGTGTGCCCAGCTGCACACAAATCAAGTCCTTGACTGACAAAAACTTGAGCACTAATACTGGAGGTCTCAGTCCCGGTACAAACTCTTCTCTTGGCCATCCCGCCTATCAGCTGCTACAGAAAACACCTGCTAAGTTAACTCCTCAGGAGAAACAATGCAGGTCTCTGGAAATCACCACATCCTTTCTGCAATGAAAATGATCTGCCAATTCAAGTTTCATTTGTTCAGGAAGACAGAAGATTTAAGGCTTCGGTGGCAAAAGTAATTCTCTGAGCAGTGTTTTTCTAAAGTCAAGCTGACACAGGTATGCTTACTTTTCCTTGACTTAAAATCCCTGGTTATCAGGTTTAGCTAACATCCACCTGTTAAATCTGGCAAGAAATCCCTCCTTCCAAAGAGGTTGTTCTAAATCAACCATTTTAGAAGCATTTGAGGATGGTTTGTTTAATTTTTTTGTTTTAATTATAGCAACATTCAGAACTTAGTAAGTTGATGAAGCAGTGCTCATGGCGTCATCTGCAATTTTGGTACTGGCAGGGTGGATGCTCGCAAAGTACTTGACGTCACTGTCACCATCCATTTGAAGAGCCATAATCGTTTGTTCCACAGCTTCTTGGTGAGAATTGGCAGAATTCAGGAAATACTCTGTAAGAGAAAATGCACAAAACTTACGGGAGGAAAGGACAGCAGATACTTCAATGCCAACCTCAGCATACCCTGTGAGATCCAAAATTTCAGAGGACAGTGTACACTTACAATCCGACTGGAGTATCAGAGCAGGCACACAGGACACTTCCAAATATATCTACGAATTCACCTTAAAAAAACATCATTCCATGTTTCAGAGCACAGTTGCTCTAAAGATGCTGTTCAAGTATTGGATTTCTACGGCTGTTCAGTATAAAAGGGTGACAAATTCCATGGCCAAAGAGGAAGGAAAGGCCTGGAAGCGATTCCAGATGAGAGTGCTTGTATTTGTGGCAGAGGAAAGATACCATCAACCCATGGTGTCTCGGTTTTGAAAGACAGGTGTCTGCTAAGGAAGGCAGAGGCCCCCCCTTGAAGTGGCAGATATAACCCCTTTTCCCTCCAAGTTATTATATTTTGAAATCAAGGGCCTTTAGGCAAAGATGTGGGAAATAGGAATAACAGTTCTTTACTCTATATATATATGTGTATATAACCAGTCAAACAAAACAACAACAACTATGGCAGTAACAGCAATCACAAACCCAGTGCCAGCCTTCTCGGCTGTCAGGCCCTTTCCCCTCGGGTGCAGTTCCGCTCGCAGCCGGCAGGGGCGCTGGCGGCTCCCGGTGAGCAGGGCAGGTGCGATGGTTCCCCCGCGGCTGCAGGGGGCGCTCCGGAGCGAGCTCGGGAAACACGCGGCACTGGTGCCCCGGGATCCCGGGAAGGGATGGGACAAAGGCTTCACAAACCCCTGGGCAGCCGATCCCGGACTCTCAGGAACAGCAGGCTGGAACGGCAGAGACGGACGCAAATCCCGGGTGGCAGGCGAGATGTATCCAGATGGGAGAACCCCACGGAGGCCCAGGCAGGCAGGGCGAGCAGGGCTACAGCGTAGCGGAAGCTCGAAGCAGCAGCGGGGCAGGGCAGCCACAGCCCGGTCTCCAGCAGGGCAGGGAAAGCGGCTTTTGGGGTCCCGGCGTTGCTTCCAGCAGAAAGAAAGAACGGCCAAAAAGAAAGAAGCAGCAGCTCCTTTCTCTGCAGCTTCTCTCTCCGGACGCTCAGAGCGAACTGACCCCACACCCAGGTGTAGACAAAGGAGTAGCCAGGTCCGCCCCACTCCCCTTTTGTCTTTCTTAAGTACAGCTATTTGTCCCCTAGCAACATGCATATGGGAGAAAATTCCTTTAACAGGAAAAAAACCAGACTAAACTAAAACCCCAACATTATCCACTCTGAATTTTTTCCCATACTAACGTGTTACATGAAACTTAACTTTTTTTAACCATATAAATCTATGCATTACCCAAATTATATACAAATATACATGCTGATACTGATACAAGTACAGAGCCATGGGTAGTTCACCCTAAAACAAGGTCCCCTTGAGGTAAGCATCGGGTCTCTCCATCCTTTTGCATCACCCACCAGGTGCAACCTGGTCCCTGAGCAAAAACAACCCCACGGATGGGTTTGTCTTTGCTCAAGGCAGACTTAACTTAAACAGTTTTTCCAAGCATACCTCTCATGTGCACCACTGGAACCTTATCCCCGTCTGTTGTTTGTAGGGGTTCAGATTGGGCAGGGCCTGCTCGGCTGGTGGAACCTCGAGTGTTAACTAACCAGGTGGCTCTTGCTAAATGCACCCCCCAGTTTTTGAAAGTCCTTCCACCCAGTGCCTTCAAGGTGGTTTTAAGCAGTCCATTACACCGCTCAACCTTCCCAGCTGCTGGTGCATGGTAAGGGATGTGGTACACCCACTCAATGCCATGTTCTCTAGCCCAGGTGTTTATAAGGCTGTTCTTGAAATGAGTCCCATTGTCAGACTCGATTCTCTCAGGGGTGCCATGCCTCCAAAGGACTTGCTTTTCCAGGCCCAGGATGGTGTTCCGGGCAGTAGCGTGAGGCACAGGGTAGGTCTCCAGCCATCCAGTGGTGGCTTCTACCATTGTGAGCACATAGCGCTTGCCTTGGCGGGTTTGAGGCAGTGTGATGTAATCAACCTGCCAGGCCTCCCCATACCTGTATTTGGACCATCGCCCACCATACCACAGAGGCTTCACCCGCTTGGCCTGCTTGATCGCAGCGCATGTCTCACAATCATGGATAACCTGGGAGATACTGTCCATGGTTAGATCCACCCCTCGGTCTCGTGCCCACTTATAGGTGGCATCTCTGCCCTGATGACCTGAGGCATCATGGGCCCATCGAGCTAGGAACAATTCTCCTTTATGTTGCCAATCCAAGTCTATCTGGGACACCTCTATTTTCGCAGCCTGATCTACCTGTTTGTTGTTACGATGTTCTTCATTAGCCCGGCTCTTGGGGATGTGAGCATCTACATGACGGACCTTCACGGATAGCTTCTCTACCCGAGTGGCAATGTCTTTCCACTCCTCAGCAGCCCAGATTGGTTTTCCTCTGCGCTGCCAGTTTGCCTTATTCCACCTTTCCAGCCAACCCCACAGAGCATTGGCTACCATCCATGAATCAGTGCAGAGGTAGAGCTTTGGCCACTTCTCTCTTTCAGCTATGTCCAGAGCTAATTGGACAGCTTTGAGCTCAGCAAATTGGCTCGATCCACCTTCTCCTTCAGTAGCCTGTGCAACTTGTCGTGTGGGGCTCCATACAGCGGCTTTCCATTTCCGGCTAGCGCCTACAATTCGGCAGGAACCATCAGTGAAGAGGGCGTATTGTCTTTCACTCTCTGGTAGCTCGTTATATGGTGGGGCTTCTTCGGCACGTGTCACCTGCTCCTCCTCTTCTTCAGAAGATAACCCAAAAGTCTCACCTTCCGGCCAGTTCGTAATTATTTCCAAGATCCCAGGGCGACTTGGGTTTCCAATTCGGGCGCGCTGCGTGATGAGGGCAATCCATTTGCTCCAAGTAGCGTCGGTGGCGTGATGCGTGGAGGGAACCTTTCCTTTGAACATCCACCCCAGCACCGGTAGTCGGGGTGCCAGGAGGAGTTGTGCCTCTGTGCCGATTACTTCTGAGGCAGCCTGGACTCCTTCATAAGCTGCCAGGATTTCCTTCTCTGTGGGAGTGTAGTTGGCTTCAGATCCTCTGTAGCTTCGGCTCCAGAATCCCAGTGGTCGGCCCCGAGTCTCACCAGGCACCTTCTGCCAGAGGCTCCAGGACAGACCATTGTTCCCGGCTGCAGAGTAGAGCACGTTCTTCACCTCTGGTCCTGTCCTGACTGGGCCAAGGGCTACGGCGTGAGCAATTTCCTGTTTGATCTGGGCGAAGGCCTGCTGCTGTTCAGGGCCCCAGTGGAAATCATTCTTCTTGCGGGTAACCAGGTAGAGAGGACTCACGATCTGGCTGTACTCGGGAATGTGCATCCTCCAGAAACCTATAGCACCTAGGAAAGCTTGTGTTTCCTTCTTGTTGGTCGGCGGAGACATTGCTGTGATCTTATTGATGACCTCAATGGGAATCTGACGTCGTCCATCTTGCCACTTTACTCCCAGGAACTGGATCTCTCGGGCAGGTCCCTTGACCTTGCTCTTCTTGATGGCAAAACCAGCTTGCAGGAGAATTTGAATTATTCTCTCTCCTTTCTCAAACACTTCAGTTGCGGTGTTCCCCCACACAATGATGTCATCAATGTACTGCAGATGTTCTGGAGCCTCACCCTTTTCTAGTGCAGTCTGGATCAGTCCATGACAGATGGTGGGACTGTGCTTCCACCCCTGGGGCAGTCAGTTCCAGGTGTACTGCACGCCCCTCCAGGTGAAGGCAAACTGAGGCCTGCACTCTGCTGCCAGAGGAATGGAGAAGAATGCATTGGCAATGTCAATAGTGGCATACCACTTTGCTGCTTTGGACTCCAGCTCGTACTGGAGCTCCAACATGTCTGGCACGGCAGCGCTCAACGGTGGAGTCACTTCATTCAGGGCACGATAGTCCACAGTCAATCTCCATTCCCCGTCAGACTTGCGCACAGGCCAGATGGGGCTGTTGAAGGGTGAGCGGGTCTTGCTGACCACCCCTTGACTCTCCAGCTCGCGGATCATCTTGTGGATGGGGATCACAGCATCTCGATTTGTCCGATACTGCCGGCGGTGCACTGGCGAGGTGGCAATTGGCACTCGTTGCTCTTCCACTTTCAGGAGCCCAACTGCAGAAGGATTCTCAGATAGTCCAGGCAGGGTGTTCAATTGCCTAATGCCCTCTGCCTCCACAGCAGCAATCCCAAATGCCCATCTGAGTCCTTTTGGGTCTTTGTAGTAGCCATTCCGGAGGAAGTCTATGCCCAGAATACACGGGGCCTCTGGGCCGGTCACAATCGGATGCTTTTGCCACTCCTTCCCAGTCAGGCTCACCTCAGCTTCCAAAAGGGTCAACTGCTGTGATCCCCCGGTCACCCCAGCGATGGATACAGGTTCTGCCCCCACATGTCCCAATGGCATTAAAGTACACTGTGCCCCAGTATCAACCAATGCATCATATTTTTGTGGCTCTGATGTGCCAGGCCATCGGATCCACACCGTCCAGAAAACTCGGTTCTCCCGTGCCTCTTCCTGGCTAGAGGCAGGGCCCCTCTAGCCCTGGTTATCATTCTTTCCCTGGGTGTACATGCTCGAGGTACCTTCAAGGGGATCCGACATATCATCCTCCTTTCTGTAATATCTGGCAGCTCGGTCACGGGAGGCTGAGGCTACCTTCACCTTAGTGGAACCGCCTCGGTTAGTGCCTCCCTCCTTGAGTTCACGCACCCGCGCTGCCAGGGCAGAGGTGGGTTTCCCATCCCACCTTCTCATGTCTTCCCCATGCTCACACAGGAAAAAACCACAGCTCAGCTCGTGGGGTGTACCCTCTCTCTCTAGCAGGGCGACGATGGGCTCTGACTTGGGGGCCTGTGACTCGCACTGGTGCCACACTGACCCTCCTCATCTCCTCCCTCATCTCCTCCCTCATCTCCTCCCTCATCTCCTCCCTCATCTCCTCCCTCATTTCCTTCCTCATCTCCTTCATCTCCTCTTTGAGGTCCTGGACCACAGCAGAGACATGAGCTTTTAGCGGGCCATTGATCATGCTGTCATAATGCCTGAGCCTGTTGGCAACAGAGCCCACTGTTTCTCGGGTATTGTCAGCATCAATCGTTGCAATGAAGGTGGTGTATTGCGATGGCCCTAGCCTTGCCAGGTTCCACATCATCTGTCCTGTGCACCTGACCTTATCGGGGTCATTATCATGCTGTCCATCCTTCCCAAAGAGTACCTCTAATATTGCCACCTCTCTTAGCTGTTGGATCCCTTGCTCGAGTGTCTTCCACTGCATTCTATGATGATACTCCTGCATTCTTTCTTTGTGAATGAACCTTTCTCTCACACTCATTAAGAGCCGCTCCCAGAGAGAGAGAGGCCCTGGCTCCCTCACAAATATCTGGTCCACACCTGGGTCCTGGGTCAACGATCCCAGATACCTTGCCTCACCACTATCCAGTTGCACACTTGTGCCCATAAGGTCCCAAACCCGAAGCAGCCAGGTGGTATAAGGCTCACGCCCCCTTCGCACAATGTCGTTTCGCATAGCACGGAGACTGTCGTGCGACAGGGACTCAGTGATGACTTCTGGCTCTGGCTCTCCTGCTGGTTGTGAGGGCCCTGGTTGCCCATCATCATTAACTGGTCGTACTGATTTGGTCTTACACTTCCTCCTTTGCACAGGGGCGACTGCTGCTGGCTGTGGTTGTCCTTGTGGTTCAGCTGAAGCCTGGACGGTTGTAACATCCGTGGGTTCCACTGCTGCACCATCGGACTCACCCTCTTTGGGGCAGGGAGAGGGTTTTTCACTAGCTGAGGAGGTGTATTCCCTTAGCAATTGGCATATCTCCTGGCGCACCTGGCCCATCTCCTGGCACATCTCCTTGCGCACCTGGCCCATCTCCTGGCACATCTCCTTGCGCACCTGGCCCATCTCCTGGCATATCTCCTTGCGCACCTGGCCCATCTCCTGGCATATCCCCTGGCGCACCTGACCCATCTCTTGGCACATCTCCTGCATCCCTTTTGCCAGTACCCCCACCCAGTTTGGGTAGTCCATTTCTGAGGTGGACTGTTGGGCAGTATCAGTCTGTGGGGCGGGATCTCTAGTGTCTGGGGCTGTGGCAGGCTCTGGCTCTGGGGTAGGATCTCTAGTGTCTGGGGCCGTGTCAGGTTCTGGGGTAGGAACTCTACTCTCTGGGGCCATGTCAGGCTCTGGGGCAGGATCAGGCTCTGGGGTAGGAACTCTACTCTCTGGGGCCATGTCAGGTTCTGCGGCAGGATCTCTAGTCTCTGGGGCTGGTGTCTGGGTAGATATCCAAGCCAATCTCAACTTATCCTTGAATGCTAAATAGAGTAGGCCTATCAGCAGCAGATGGTTAGTATTCAGAGGGAATTTAAACCCTTCGAAAATTGATGGGGTGGGCCCAAAGAACTGGTTGAGGGGTTGGGAGAAAACTTCCCCTGGTGTCATTTCCTCACAGAAAGTACCATTGTTAACATAACCCCAAAAACATGTGCTCAGTGTGTGATAGCTGTTTATCCATGTGCCCACATTCCGGAGGAAGTTAAAAACCCATGAATTCCTCACCTTCTCGACCCATAACGCAAGCTGGATAACAGCAATGGTAGCCTTAGTCAGAGGACCCATATTCAAGTAAGGAGCTGCAAAGGGGAAGAATATAGCCACGGCTACATGCCACCCAAACCAGGGTAAACTAGACCACATAGTGCTGCCTAACAAGGTTCCAATATCCAGCACACAAAATAAAGTTATCCAGGAACTGTTATTCCTTTTTCACCTCTATCTCTTAATGCCCTCAGGCCCCACGTTGGGCGCCAAGATCTGTCTCGGTTTTGAAAGACAGGTGTCTGCTAAGGAAGGCAGAGGCCCCCCCTTGAAGTGGCAGATATAACCCCTTTTCCCTCCAAGTTATTATATTTTGAAATCAAGGGCCTTTAGGCAAAGATGTGGGAAATAGGAATAACAGTTCTTTACTCTATATATATATGTGTATATAACCAGTCAAACAAAACAACAACAACTATGGCAGTAACAGCAATCACAAACCCAGTGCCAGCCTTCTCGGCTGTCAGGCCCTTTCCCCTCGGGTGCAGTTCCGCTCGCAGCCGGCAGGGGCGCTGGCGGCTCCCGGTGAGCAGGGCAGGTGCGATGGTTCCCCCGCGGCTGCAGGGGGCGCTCCGGAGCGAGCTCGGGAAACACGCGGCACTGGTGCCCCGGGATCCCGGGAAGGGATGGGACAAAGGCTTCACAAACCCCTGGGCAGCCGATCCCGGACTCTCAGGAACAGCAGGCTGGAACGGCAGAGACGGACGCAAATCCCGGGTGGCAGGCGAGATGTATCCAGATGGGAGAACCCCACGGAGGCCCAGGCAGGCAGGGCGAGCAGGGCTACAGCGTAGCGGAAGCTCGAAGCAGCAGCGGGGCAGGGCAGCCACAGCCCGGTCTCCAGCAGGGCAGGGAAAGCGGCTTTTGGGGTCCCGGCGTTGCTTCCAGCAGAAAGAAAGAACGGCCAAAAAGAAAGAAGCAGCAGCTCCTTTCTCTGCAGCTTCTCTCTCCGGACGCTCAGAGCGAACTGACCCCACACCCAGGTGTAGACAAAGGAGTAGCCAGGCCCGCCCCACTCCCCTTTTGTCTTTCTTAAGTACAGCTATTTGTCCCCTAGCAACATGCATATGGGAGAAAATTCCTTTAACAGGAAAAAAAAACAGACTAAACTAAAACCCCAACACATGGCCATGCCACTCTATTTCATTCCATTTTTGGCCAGCCTTGCCAAATAGTTATCAAATGATAGAGCTAAGATAACACGAAATAAGAGTGGAAGAAGTTCCAATATTCAGACAGTTTTAATGAACTATGGAACACAAGGTGCATAAAAGCAGTGTAACTACAAATGGCTCACAGGAAGGTTAGTTGAGATCTGAGGCTTTAAAAACTCCTGAACTGATTTTTTACATCAGCCTTTCCCAGTCTATCCACCCTCCCGAATCATACACAGAACTCCTCTGAAGCAGGGACTACCTGTGCCATAAGCTTACATAGGCAATGCAGAATGGAGTTTGGGGGGGACATTCGCGTGGGGGACACAAAAACACCAATGCCACTTGAGAGCAGGAAGAACAGTGACACCCTTGGCACAGTTAACAGAGGATAAATCACTGCCCATCAGCTGATCCATCTCAACTGTCTCCATATGCTTCCTCAGAGTCAGCATGCACAAGGCAGTGCCCAGTGCTCACTGTGTTGGCATCCTTGGTGTTGTCCAGCATTTGGGACATTCTGCACTTTTCTACAGCAGTCCTCAAGCCAGTGTATGGTGTTGAGAGTGGAAGTGACCAGAAATGGATGAAGTATTCCAAGTGTGGACACTCTGCTGTTTTACAAAATAGCCTAATACTTCTAATGCTGTTTTCCTTTGGACTCTGAGCACTGCTGACACCTCTAGCACCTGCAATGCACCGGGGATGCTTTCCTAAGCACAGTGTGCAATTCGAGAGTTCCATGTCTTATTTCCCTAAAGAGAATCCACAGAAACTTTCTTCCCACTGCTACCATAAAATATAAACCCCTAACAACAGCCACCTCTTCTCCCCCAGTGAGAAAACAAATGGTGGTTTGTATTTGTGTATTTTTTTTCCTTTCTTACTCTTATTACACAGAACATCAACAACTTTTTTTTTAAACTAAATAAAGGGCACTGTTGAACAACTTCACAGTTGCTAGTTGCTCACTTGTGCTTTCCCATGACACCTCTACAAAGTAGCTCACTCATGGAAAATGACACCAAAAGAACAGGCTGGCATATGAGCAACAACTCATATCCTGAGCATCACACAGGAGCAAGTCGGATACCACAAGAGGGGTCATGGCTTTATGTCAGCCATGGCAATATCTCACACTGAGGAGACTGTAAAAGCAGCAGCCCACCTCTGATCCTGTTTCTTCTTTCCCAGCTGAATTTAGGAAAACTGAGGGACAAGAAACCCCCCTGCAGTCAAGGCCATTGCAACTCCTTCTGCCACTAACCTTTCTCTAAAAGGGTTTGCTTCAATGTTTTTGCGAGCAGGACTCGAACATTTGGAACCTTGTCAGATGCCAAGTGGAGTAAGTGTGGCAACAGATGCTCAGCAAACTGGTCCATGGGCAGGCAGTCATCTTCAATGATAGTCTGGCAAGAACACAAAGGCAATTTCATTAGATTTCAGCACAGGGAAGATGGAATCCCAACATATAATCAGAGCTAACAGATCCTACTACCTTCATAGCTAGACAGCAGGTACTATCCACAAAGTTTTAAAATACAGTACAGAACTTTCTAGCACAAACCCAGACACAATGAAGCAAACTAGAATTGAGGAAATTCAGGCTCAGTTAGAAACCCACTTATTTTGTATGAAATCTTTTTTCCTTTTTAAATCAGTGTACCACTTGAAAACAGGAGAGAAAAGTAGACCTTTACAATCCTTCTCACAATTAATTTAGTCTTTGTTTAAACTAGATACTATATTAAGACAAAAATGGTTCATGTCAATGAACACCTCTTATACCCAAAGATGTTTCTCTAAATAAGCTCAAAGCTCACATTTCTCCCAACATTTCAAAGAGCTGCCCACCTGGGCAGCAGCCATGGTGGCTCCCAGTCTGCATCTCTACTACAGCCTCCAAATGTGACCACTCCCTTGGGATCCCAGCTAGTTTCAGCTCCTGTTTGTTTTGTTGACCAAGCTGCACAAGCTGGCTAAAGAGGTACAGGCAGCACCTACTGATTGATTTCTAAAGATTTATTACATAAATCTCACTTCATGCTGAGCAACAAAGCAGCTCCACAACTCAGAGATTATTTTGCTGCCCTTGTGCTCTACATTCAGTATCAGATTTGATGACCTGGTGCTAATATGCTGAGCTAAAGATGCAGTCAAGCTCATCTATGGAGAAACAGAGAAAAAAGCAGCCATGAAACTATTCCCTTGGAAACAAAGCTCTCAAATATTCACCAACATAGTGTCAGACAGCTGAAGAGTTCCAGTCCCCTTAATTGTGATCACCACCACGCCACAAAGAAAAAGAAGAACAACAAAACAAAAGAATATAAATGAAAAGACATTTCACCTGGCAAATAAAGACAAAAGTCTGCCGACCAGACCACTTGTGGCATCTACAGAACTTTTCAACAAGTTCATTCATGAGGTCTACCACAAAGGTTGGTGTGGAAGCCATGTACAGCTTTTTTACCATTTCACTAACCTTGAGGAAACGAGAAGAAAAAAACCAGTAAATACAAATATTACTCCTGCCCACAAACATGCCCAAGTCTGACACCCGCCATTTCTTTAGATTGCTTTACCAGCTTGTAGGAAATCCAGCGGACAGAGGACACTTTGTCTGCACAGAGGCTGAAAGCAATAGGGCGCAGGTAGTCGTAGATGTCCCTGGCACTGTACAGGTCTAGAAGCAAGATCAGCTGCCTGCAAGATGGAAGAAGAACCAAAGAGAGTACATCACAATAAGAAAAAAGGCAGCTTAACTGAGTATCATCATTCATATATCAACACTTTTCAAATATGAACTATGGCCATAATGAAGTTACTGGGAAGCAAAATCTTCTATTTTTCAGTGCCATCAGCTTGACTATGGGTCACTTGCAAATATTAAGATGCCACTTATTCACAATAATGACAATACAGCTCCTAGGAACTTTTAAGCAAGGACAACATGTGGAAGAGGATAAGGGTCATCTATTAATCAAAAATTAAATTAAGAATATCACTATAAAACATCTATTACATGATTTTCACATTTTTAAATATCCATAACAATAAAAATAATAATTCAGAAAACCACATACTCAGCCAGCTCAGCACGGAAACGCCAGTTCCTGCTGTTATCAGTCACCAGGAATTCCTGAAGCTGATAAAGATACTCTCGTCTTTTGTCAACATGAAGAAGCTGTAACAGTAAATACAAACTTACACAAAGAACTACAGGCTACAATTACCAGACAGAATAAGAGCTTTAAATACAACTAACGAAACACTTTCTTTTATTTAAAAATACTTAAATCTTTAGCAACAGTGTTGCTTTCCTGGGCTAAACCCTGTAATGCTTAAAGCTGTAAAACCACGAGGCACTACCGAAAGGAAAATGTGACTGAATCTCTCCTTTTACTCTAGGAAAGGAGGCGTAAACAGTAAAGGCAGTTTTAGGATTTGTGTCTTTCAGTTCCAGAAACAGCAGCTAGAAACAGCAGCTACAAAGAAACTTCTACAGAAATTTGACAATTAAGTTATGTAGGCAGATTAGAGCCATCAAAAAAAAAAAAAAAAAAATCATTCACTGCCATCTCGATGCTGAATAAACATGAACAAAGCTCTTCAGAGAAAAAGAAGTATTAGCAACACAGATCTCCTGCAACATATATTCTAGTATTCAACAGGCATCTGCAGAGATTCCCACAGAGTTCCATGGGTGTTATGTAAAAAGCAGGTGCATACAAAGAAATGAAGCAAAATCTGTAACTACACTTGATCAGAGCTGAACACAGACACACCTTCAGGAAGTCGTGCAAGTGCTTAAGCACACCTATCCTCACTTCATCTAGGTCCTTCAAAAAGCCATTGAAGACAGGAACTAAATCTCCAGCTGTAAGCTGGTCTCCAAGGATGACAGCAAGTTCATGTATAGAAAATGCCAGTGTCCGCCGAACCTTCCACTGCAACATAAATAAATCAAAGTTACTGATCTGAAGTGCTCCAGTTGAACTTGAGGGTCGGTATCCAAGCTGGACTCCCAGCAAATTCCACTACTTACAAACATCTGTAACAGTGTCTCGTGTAACAACTGAAAATTACACTGGAAATTTAAAATGAAAAAAAAAAGAAAAGGAAACTGGAAGAGAAGACAAACGACAAGGTATCATTTCTTCCACCTGAATATCAAGGAACTATTCAAATACAAGTCATCAAAATATTTTAGTTTTCCAGGTGTCAGGAAGGAAAATAGTATTCCTGACATCACTGCTCGTGCACACAGTACTTTCTGCTTTAAATTCTTTAGCATTAATTAGGTTCATGCTACTATTCTCTCATTCTGTTTTTAAAATTCAATGAGTAAGCTATATATCCCACAGTATTTCAGCTGGGATATTTTAGCTTCTGTAATAGGTGAGGTTTCTTCCACACTTAATGCCCAGCAGCCCAAGGACCAGTGGAGCTCTCAGACACCCTAAACTGAGGGCACATTGTTTAATTCAAGTAATTATTTCAAGTAAGTCTTTTAAAAATAAAATAGTATCTATTCTTTAGCCAGCACTTTCCAGTTAGCATGGGCACTGTTCTTTTGCCCTGGTTGGTGATCCAATCTTAATTCAGATTAGACTAGTGATAAATTTTGGACACTTCTGAACACAAGGTAATTTGTTTTTACTTATGTTTTGCATTTATTAGCTGGCTGTTTTTAATGGCTGCAAGGGAGTCTGGAAAACATGAGCAACAGCCATGTCTAAAATTACTCACTACGTATCACTGAGAACTGCTGCTCTGACAGAGCAAGCAGCAAGTTCAAGAGAGGTGAAGCAGTCTGAAGATTTTTAAAAAAATAAAAAGAGCATCTCCAAAAAAGGAAACAAAGGAGGACTGGGAAACAACTGTAAACCGACAGCAAAACGCAGAAAGCCACCTCCTTACCACCTGACAACAAGGAAAATGCTGCTATTTCCAGTATTTGTTTTTAAAGCAGCAGTGCTGCTGCGTGGTGATAGCGATGTTATTCCTGTGTGACTAACTCGATGTGGCACCAAGGCCTGGTGTGAGGCTGACTCACTGAGCTCCAGACATGCCTGCAGGGGCATGTCTGCTCACACAGCAGCACAGCCCAGATTCTCAGACCTACAAGACTCCCAGACACTGCCATAAGATCTCAAGCAAGCAGAGGAAATCAGAGACTTCTCCTCATTTTCCTACTGGAGACCCATCTCCCACTCTAACCAGCCCATTTCCTTACTACCTGAGCACCATACCCCCCCCCCCCCCCCCCCCCCACTTCCTCTGAGACAACAATTGCACTTTAAGTCCTTATGGAGTAACACCAGCAATGGAAAGCTCTGTGTAAAAAGCAGAGCAGCCCAACATCCAGTAAACAAGAGAAATCACCACAGAGGTTGCCATTAGTATTTGTCACATCACAGAATTTCAGACTGCTCACTGCTTGGGCTCACCTGCATGTCAGATGCCAGAGTCTCGTAGGTGTCTTTCAAACAGTGCCAGTTCTGCCTGCCCAAGGTCAGTGCCACGCCGGGCAGGCTGTAGGCGCAGTGCTTGGCAATCTCAGTGTCCACTGTTTGTGCGCGGGACGGATCAGTCATGGATAAATACTGATCCAGCAAGGCTTGAGGTACAACATCCTGCAGCAAGAGAAGGGCAGAGCATCCACACCATTTTCAATTACTCCTCATAAGGCTCACTATAATTCCAGGGCACTCTGTAAGGGAAAATACCCCACTTTTTTCCCCTGCAACTATAGAACACTATTTAATTACAGTGTCTTAGTAAGAGCGCAAGGATTTTGTATCTCGTAAGTTCCACCAAAAGATTCCAAAGAAACAAAAACATGACTGTGGGCTATTTGAAAATATACAGACCAACATAATAGAGGAGCAAGCGGACCAGTCTTCTTAGGGAGCCCAGGAAATGGCAAGACTGCATTCTACCTTTCTGCAAACGTTCAGGTCATGCCTTGTGCAAACTGGCCATTTTATGTCATCCATAAAGATAGGCAGAACAGCAAATGATGAAACTTTCTCAAAAAAACCTTTCCTAATTCTCTCAAAATCTTGGGAAGGTGGAGAGAAGAGAACTAAATTAAAATGCCTTGGGGAGGCAGGGAAGGGGAGGGAGCAGAGTACAGTGTGTTCAATATTGCTTCCAAACTCCCTGAATAGCCAACAGGGAGGAAAAGGCTTCTCCAGAGACAAAGAGCTCTCCGGTGAAGGCCAATCCTTCTGTTCACTGAGAAACTAAAGCATCTGAACCAAAATTTTGTGAAAACCTCTTTGTGTTGACTTCACTACTGCCTTTGTTTCAGCTGTGTCAGGGACTGACTCTATTAAGGGGCACACAAGAGCATTTTCCTAACACAGCTGCCGAACAGCTCCACTGACAAGAACAAGAGAGGGATTGAGGTTCCCACTCAAGGAATCACACTGATGCATGGTGCCAATGTAATACTGAACTATGGAATTACAGAACTATTCTGAAACGTTTGATTCCTTTTAGAAAAAATACCAGAGGCAGTTCCAGTTTAATGAAACACTTTCGCAACTGTTCTGCAAAAAGCTATCAAGAAGTGGGGGTGGTTCCTCTCTAAACATGCAATAAAAAAAAAAAATCCTGTTTCCTCAATAACCTAATTCCCATTACGGCATGCTTTCCCCATAGAAAACTAAACCAAATGAAACAGAGCCTGAAGATCTCTAACAACTGTTATCTCATGTCAAAAAAATATTGTCATCTCTCATGCATAAATGTAACAGAAGCAACTGCTAAATGAACCCATTATCTCTGGAAACAAGGAATATTTTAAACCTACTTAATTAAGAGGTATTTAATAGAAATTATATCATGTCAGAAATGACTGAATGAAAAAGGGGATAAAGGAAATCCCCACACACATAAAAGAAATTTCACTTATCTGATACATATAAGAAAACCAGAAGTCACTGTCATTTACCTGTACTTTGGATTTTCTTTCTTCTTCAGGGCTGAAACTACTGTTGGTACTCAAATCTGAATCATTATGAATATAGTGAAGTCTAGAATCCATACTCTGTGAAAAAAAGAAAATAAAAGGTCACACAAAACACACTCTAAGATTAAACACAGAAGAAATGCCAGCATCAAGAAGTGCTGTCCTCACCTCGGAGTCTATTTCTTAGATCAAAGGAATACCATGTTCTAATATCAAATACAATTTTGCTGCAGCCCAAAATCAAAAGGTATGCAAGATAAATCTGCTTTCAATTTGAAACAGAAGCTCCTCTTACTCTGCGCTCCATTTTGGTTCTTATGGAATGAAAATCACAGGAGAAGAGTACCTTTGAGATTGCATTAAGGAAAATATAAGTAACATGTGGGTCACATTACTTCTCCCCTCAATGGAAAATGAGAAAACACCTGTAGCTGATTTTGCTGGATTTGCTGCTTTGGATTTGTGCTAGAAAAAGGTCAAAACAAAGCCACCCTCACACTGAAGAGTAGAACCTGATGAGACTCATGCTGCTGCACCCTTCCTAGAGGTGATTATTCTATAATCTTCTCTATGCATAAGCTTCACCTTATAAAACTGAGTCCTACTTGGCCACAGCTGCTGAAAACAGTCATCACTCCTCTCAGTAGTCCTATTAAAATAATTTTTAGCAATCATTCTAGCACCCTGGCTACACATCTGGGCCTTGAGGATAAGGGCTGAGACTGTTTGAGAACAGTGGCAGAGGTGAGATGGGCTGCAATAAACTGTGCTGCTGGGGGGATGCAGCACCGAGACTTTCGTTACAAGTGGAGCTCCCCAAATACAATGGATTTTGCATAACAAACCATGAATTTCAAGCAGTATGCTCTGAATATATAAAAAGTAGATCAGGCTGCAGTGTGGTGGAACAGGACAAAGGCATTTTTGCTAGATTTGAGCCAAGGTATCTATATATTCACATATGCTGCAGGGTGAGCTCCCAGGGTCAACACAAGCAAGGAGAACATGCCTACTTCCACCAGCTGTTCAGATTGTTTTGACAACGAGAATTTTCCAGCAAACTACAAACTTCTTCCAAAAAAAGCCTCCAGGATACAATCTGGCTTGCTTGGTCTGACTTCAGACAGTTGCTTTTTCCTCCTCCATGAGCTGCTTTCATATAAGCACCTGGCTGTAATTTTAGCTGCTCAGGTATAATTACAGGTGATAAAGAACAGGCAGAACTGTGAGGCAACTGCATATCTCTGGCACAGCAGTCCATGTCACCTGTCAGGCTTAGAAGCAGCAGCAAGAAGGTATTAAAGAGCCAAAGAGAGAACAGATTTGGCAAGCAAGTCCCTAACTAAGTGTGTCCAGCAGCATACAGCTCCAACTATAAAACCTTCGGAGGCTCTGAAAACTCTCTGCAGGATTTTTAGTTTGACAGTCAATTCATCCTTCACTCTTTTTTAGCCTTTTGTTTGGTTTTTTCCTCCCTGAAAGAGAGATTATTTTCAGCATTGCCAGAGTCACCAGCTTTGACCTCCGGCAAATCAAGGAATTATGAGGCAGCCAGTACACCCTAGCCATGGTGCTTTCCTTGAGTTGCCAGTCTGCATAGGACCAGAGGTTAGTCATGCATTGTTACAACAAAAAGGAAAGGATTACCTGCGACCCCTTTTCCAAAAGCCAAAGCCTAAAAAAATCATACTTTACGGATTGAACCAAGTCAAACAATGGAATATAATGGAGGGCGTCACAGATGGGAACATTTTTACCCAGCCACTTTTAAAGTCAAATATGCATTCCAGAGAGGAAGAGCTTCAGTACAGAATAATGACAGCCATCAATCAGTATTTAGGTTATGCAGTATCTCTATCCCTGAAGATGTAGTTCCATCTGTAGTTCTTCCATGTACACACCAAACTGAGCATTGCAGAGAGCCAGGACATGAAAATTCAGCAGGGTTTAGCCTAAAAGCTTGTGTACCAAATGCAAAATCTTTGTCATGGCCTTACAGATCTTGAAGGTGAAGCTTCCCTCAGCTGTGTAACAAGAGCTCTGGGGCTGTGCTCCAAAGATCTCTGCTCTGTGTCAAGGGCTGCACACCAGGACAAGCAGTGCTGGTGTTTCCTGACAGGGCAGCTGGCCCAAACAAAGAAGGGGCCAGTGTCAGGGGTCCATCTCCTCCTGGCATCCATCCTATTCTTAGAGGGAGGTACTTGTGCCAGACAGGAGTGGGAAGGTTTTAGCCCAGTTTCCTTTCTCCCTCTACCTCCAAATAAAAAGACTCCCATGCCCATCCTCTTATCAAACCTGAAACCTAAAGAAAATAAAAACAGTCCCTCTTGAGAAAACAAACAGCTACCCTCAACAAACAAGCTTCATCAGGTCCCAAAATCTTACTGGTTCACTCTATTACACCACTTATTTTCATTTGAATAGAGAATCTCTCTTTAATATGCAGCATTAACTCTTTCATGAGCCAATACAGCTGCCAAAGGACAAGCCAACTGTGGTTTTTAGTGGTACATGTCCAGAACTGTGCAGGCTACATTCAAACATAAAATGCTGGAGCTTGATTTCTCTCAAGTGTCCAGTACCCTACTGCCACACTGCTATGCTGAGACTTAAAAAACCCAAGCAAAGACAAAAAGAAAAAAATCATCTCAACAACAAAACCCCCACTTAACTAAAAAACCTGAACAATCACCTGAGAAAATCAGAGGTCTCTTCACTGCTAAGGGCAACACTCTGCTTGCTCAACAGATCACAGCTTGATTCCCAGCATTCTAGGTCACCTCTATAATATCTGCTCACTTGTAAAATAAGGCCTTGATTCAGTGCCAGTAACAAACACAGAACTGACAGATTAGGAGCATCCTTTCAAAGCATAAAACCAAAACATGCAAAATCAACATATACCAGCAATATGACTGGTTCTTAAACTTTCTCTCAGCACTATGCTCTGTACACAGAAACATAAAATGCAGGACAGGTCCGTCTGAACAAACACCCTCACCACCCCCAAAATTCTTAAGAACAGAAGATAAATGTACACTGTCATTTTAGGTTAGCATTAGAAAGATGTGACTACAACAGATCCTATGATTAAAAAAGCATACTGAGCCTGACATAAAGGAATTGGGGGCAGGCTGGTGTTTTTGAAACAAACCACATTTCTAGAGTTAAATTATGGCTGTGTATAATCAGCAGTATCCAAGTAAATGTCACATTCCTGAACTCCTCGTATGTTTTTGGTCTAGATGGTAGTCCAACAGCTTAGACAGAAAGTTAATTAAATGTCATCAAGAAACACTGCTCTAATTCAAGAAGGATGAAAATGTTTGCACTGAACTGATATTAACTGCTAGACATTTCAAAGACGTTTGTCAAAATTTCATCTGGAAAACACCATTTCAGCAGTATGATTCAACAAATCACTTCTCTGGTTTTATGGAGCCTGTTTTTGAACCATTGCTTTCTGCAACAGCAACAGCATTTAATACCACCACAGCTTGTGGCATTCTATGCAGTGAATGTAGTGGGTTTGGCCTGCCACACAGCAAAGAACAGAAAAGAGTACCAAATGCCACAACTACAGCTGGGCAGGGAGTGGGGAGGGAGGGGAGCTAAAGAAGTAAGTGCAAAAAACTTCAAGATGTTACTGATTGCTAGAATAACTTCCAGCAGACCACAGAACATCTCGATTGCAGGTCCTGAACTTCTCTGATGCAGACTAGTGAACTACTATAAATCAATTCAACAGGGAGCAAAGGGAACAATGTACTTCATTCTCCAGGTTCAGGGAGGGGCACTGGAGAAAAAGATTCACTTATTGTCAGCAGGGGTCTGTTTTAAGCAAGGCAATTTCACGGTAATAAACTGTGGTAGCATTAAAACATCTGCAAATTCAACAGTCACAATGGAGATTTTAACAGAAACAGTTTCAAGAATTTACATGGACAAGCACAGAACTGGCAAAAACAAAGGCACTCAACACAAATAATTTTATTTTAGTAGCTAGCACTTCAATACCATCCAAC
The DNA here is from genome assembly GCF_009650955.1 of Corvus moneduloides. Lineage (NCBI taxonomy): Eukaryota > Metazoa > Chordata > Aves > Passeriformes > Corvidae > Corvus > Corvus moneduloides. The sequence goes on along the minus strand of NC_045476.1, from coordinate 110,337,419 downwards.
AAAAGGGAATGCCACACCAGCTAAAAGTAGAAAGCATTTGGCTGCAATCCTCACATCAATGCAAATTACAGCTCAGCTACTGGAGCCCCGGAAATCCTAATGGAAAAAAAATTAAGTACAAAACTCGCTTCTTACCTCAACAGTGTCACCAATTAAAGGCACAATATCACCCAATATAGGTTTAAAACTTTGTTGGTCATTGATGGTTAGTTCAGTCTGTGAATCTGTTCCCTTGCCAACATTGGCCATTGTCTCTTCTTGAGGATCCAAACTGGATGCTCTGAGTGCAGCAGACAACACCTCCACTTGTGCTGCAGTACATGAAAGAGAAACATGAGAGACTAAACTGCAACAAAACTTTTAGACAGTGACTAATTAACCGAAAGATGGCGGAGGAACTGCAGGAGAGGTACAAAACAGATCATTAGCTGTTGGTAAATCCCAAACGAGGGACAATTAAAGTGCTAGATTAACACCCCACTCTTTTCCTAGGGTACTCAACCAAACCCCAGTCCAGTGAAATTCATCCTTAAAGCTAAAATAAACAAAGCCCAAAACCCAGGAGGAATAAGGAGACTGCGGGTTATGGCAGGATTGGTTCTTTAAGAATTTTAGTAAATATTAATGGTGCAAATAGATTTTTTGGAGCAGAACAGCCCACGAATATTAACTTACAGACTGGGCCATTTGTGGGAGGTGGAACTAAGAGAAAGATGGACAAAGTAATTCAAATAAAGATTGAGAACAGGTTTAGTAACACACAAAGGATTTCAGTTCTGAGATGTTGTTCCTCCCTCTAAATATGTTCATTAAATTCTTATATTTATTAGCAACTCTAAAGCAAGATCTGTATAGAAAGATGCCAGACCCAATACTTCAGCCTTCTTGGATCCTCAAAACAAGAAGGTTGTAATGTTTGATGTTCTCTTATTCATCTAAAGCAGGCATTAGCACTTCATACTGCTATCCACTCTTTTGGAAAACATCCAGCAGTTCTGAGGCTGCTCTGCTTTGCATCCCTCTGTTTACTGCCAATTAGAAAAAGTTTTGTTGAGCAATGTTCCCTGGATATAGCCTGACCTGAGATCAGGCATCAGAGGTAATCTCAGCTGCAAGTGACACAGAATTCAGTACAGATTAATCTATCCTTCCACTCTCCTCCTCCACTTCTTTCCAAGAAGGTAAGGAGGAATAATCTCCTCACTCATTAAATTTACCCAGCCATCCAGAAGATCTGTTCCTCATAGATTTTGTCTTTTCCAAGGTTTCTTAAATGTTCACTGTGAAATTACACAACAAACCATATGCTTGTTTTTAATCCCATACTGCCATACTAAGCTACGGAATTCTGAATTTCTCCCTCTAGCTTTCTGCATATGGTTGTTAACAAGAACTAAACAAAGTTGGACCCCTTTTATAGATAGAAAAAACAGATATGAAATATTACAAGAACCAAAAATTGTTAACTCAGCAAAATCTTAGATTAAAACCTTAGCAAAATCTAGCAAAAACCAGAAAACACACTATGGGTTCACTGGTTTGTCAGTAGAGTCCGATGAGCAGGAATAAAGACAATTCTTTACAACATGCAATGCTAACTCTCTGTGTCAAATTTCTGATACAATAACTAAAGAGAATAAAAAAGATCACGGTTAATAAATTTCCCCAAAACTTAAATATTAAATAAATCATCCCCAAAACCAGGCAAAATAGGTGGCTATGCTAGGGCAAGAAATGCCTGCCTTTATTTTCGTTTAGAGAAATCAAACGAGAAAATGAAAAAGAATTATATTCTGCTGCACATTAAGGAGACCTTTTTCTTGAAGACCTCTTCCATGAAGGACAGCTTCATGAAAAATGTGCACTCCTCTCACCTTCACTTAAAACTCAGTAAAGTTTGTCCTGACTCAGTAAACACATACCGCTTCAACACTGTTTATGTATTTACTGAAAAATCCACACAGAGCTCCAAAGATTACTTCTAGTAACAAGAGTATCTTCAGTGGTTAAGTGTGAATCTTCCAAGACATAGTCCCCACCCCATGCCCCACTGTCAGCCTGCACACCTGGACCATCTGTGTTTAGGGGCTTAACATGATGGAGACAACACCTATCCTCATTTCCTCTATCTGCCCTAGAAGAAACATGACAAAAATGTGCATTTCCTCAGCTTCTTGTCAATCCTACACCCTCAAGAAGTGAGGGTGAAGGACAAGAGAAACCAAACTCCCAAGGATTTGACTGATTGGCAAGTGCCTTCTTTCAGTGCTTACTCATGACTTCAGTGCTGCCGTTCACTGAAAGGTGAATGACCTGAAGTCCATAAACATCCTAAGGTCCTAGCTAAAAGAAGAGCCAAGCATTGCTGCTGCTCCTCATCTCTCACAAAGATGTCCTACTGACATGGGACAGGCAATGGTTTCCAGAAAATCATTTCAAATTCAAGTAAAGGCTCCCCTTTCATGATTGACAGAGAAATGCTTCAGAGCTCTTAGGAAGCAAGGTATGGATAGGAAACCAGAAGGGCATCTGCTGGCTAACCAGCTTTCACAACTACCATCAGGAAAAACTGGAGCTTAAAGGTCCGTTTTGCACATAGCACAGAACTCAGGTACTGTGTTCCTCAGATAAAGTCAATGTCCACTGGATCTTAGACCACTAATTAACTCTTTCTTCAACTTTTGCTTCAGGTTGAGATGTATTTTTAAACAAGAAACTATTTACTCTTGGCTACTGTACCTGCATCCTAAAATAACTGGTACAATCTATAAATTCTAAACCACATTTTATCTGGTCTTACTGAATTTCCTGGTTCTCAGGAGTTTCTGTCCTTTCAATAAGCCTTATGGTTGTTTTCTGTTTCTCCTGATGTTTCACTAAAAGACACTGATGTTTCTCTTGGGTTTTTCCCCTCTTTTTCCTTTCTTTTTTTCTAAAAGATCTGCCTTCTGTACCCTCACTTCTTAGAGGCAAAAGGTATGGGCTGCATTAATGGGTACAGAGATTAAGTAACTGAAACATAAAACCAGAGTTTCTTCTCCACTTACTCCACATCTACTGTTCCATTAACACTATTTTAGACTTATATTGCAGGCTGTGCCAGTAACCTAACTTACAAACATAGTTCTTATAAGGGAATGGGATCAATTGACCCCACATTTGGGCTGGTTTATCCCTATTAGGTCCCCTTCTGGCAAAGCAGCTTGTAACTGGCATAAGCCACACTTAGCCTCAGTAACCTGCAAGTCAGGCTTCCTCTATTCCCCCAAATACTATTAAGGAAAGCTGACCTTACAGGAGTTAACCGTATGCAGAACGTAAGGAAATAAAGCCAGTTGAAGAAAGTGTCCATGGAAAGAAAAACCAATAAAAACATCTGAGAAAAAAAACCCAAACTCTGAAGGAAGTGAAGACAGCAGCAGCCTCAGGGAACTGGAAAAACGTGACCTGAATAAAGACCCTGTGATAATTTTAAAAAAGCTGCCATGCTTCAGAGGAATGTGCAGGTTCCCATCCCCCAGTCTGAGACCTTCCAATGTCTGGCCAGTGGATTAGAAAGGTCCTTTTAACAGGGATTACAATACCAGTGCTTAACTTTGCACAGCTAGCCAGCAGTTCGCCTGTGAGAAGACCGGCTGTCTTTATCTCGGTTGCTGACTGCTCAACCACCTATTACTCAGATTTATCACTCTGGCAAAAAGCTAGTTCTGGAAGGAAAGCCCCAAGGTAAAGAGTGAGATCCAGGTAAAGCAGTTCATCCTATTTTGAGAATGAGACTAGGGAAAAAATATTCTACGATGGTTACTCATTACTGTTAAAGAATTGTATTTGCTGGAGACCTCATCAGTCTCCATGCCTTGAAGCAAGGATCTAAGGCTTGAAACAGAAACTGCTCTAATGAGGTACACTGCAGAAACCCCCAAACAAACCAATACCACCTGCCCTCCCCCCAAGAAAAAACCCAACACAAAACACCAAACCAAAACCACATAACCATGACCAGTGTGCATGTAAACAGCAACCCCATAGTGCTTGGCATCCAAGACATCTGGAAGACGGGGATATGCACTGAACATGTCGTACTCTGGGCTGCACGACCTGGTGATGCCTTTCCTTTGACTCTTCCCATTGGCATGGTACACTGAGGGACTCCTCAGATAAAAATTGAGTTATTCTGTTCTCAATACTTCTGCTATAATGATGCAAGCAGGTGAGGGGAGAAGCAACTCACACAAAACAGAAGGGTGAAGTGAGACATGTGAAGTAGAGGAATGCCAAACCCAGAAAGGAAGAGAAATGAAAATAAAAAAGGAAATAGGAGGGGAAATACATGTGGAAGGGAGGGGATAGGGGTACAAAGGTATAGCAGCTGCTACGGATGAACATAAAGCACAAAGCAGAGGGTGTAGTGGGAGGAAGGAACGACAACAACAACAACCACCACACCAAAAAAACCCCAACAAAACCATACTTTTCTGACTTAGAAAGAATCATCTCTGGCTGAACTTCAGCACCAAATCTGCACATCTGCCTTAGCTGTCAGGGACTGGCTCTGAAACCAACTAGCAAAATGGAAATCATCCATCTCCTCTGACTGAACAGTGAAGAACAGCACCTTATTACCATCACTAGATATTCTGCAGAGTCAAATAATAAAAATTCAGTGTGATCTTAAGAAACTTCCAAAACCCTGTGCCATTATGGTTCCACACAACAGGAATTCATTTTCTTCTTCTCGTAAGTTAACAAAATATTTTCAAAAAAAGAAAAAACTAAACAACCAAAAACCCATGTCAAGGGAAGGCTGCTGAATTTGCAGTCAAGCATGGAGAGGGCAAGGTACAGCCAGAGTAAAGGTCATCTGAACAACTTAATCTTATTGACACATGCAAAACATCACACACCACAGTCTCATTCCCAAACCACGCTTCATCACTCCATCTTGTCATGCCTTCAGGATGCTTGGCCAATTTGCTACAGAAGCCAGAAGATGTGTACCTATGGAAGCTCTCCAGCATGGCAGGCCTCCACTTACCCACCACAAAGAGCACAGCATCTTCCACTCCCATCCCTTGGCTGGGAATGCAGCAATAAAGACAGGAGCACAGCATGGAAGCAGGAGTCCAGGACTTAGGTGCCAGCAAGCCAATGAAGAAAATAAGTGCAAGAAAAAGATCACAGGGATTTAAAAAGAAATAAAGAGAGGAAAAAAAACCTCCTAGCTTGCTCAGTCATTGCTGTCAAAGCAGAGCCTACTCACAGTACAGGAGCCAAAAACATAATGGCCAGCTTCGCAGAGAAGGGGAAGTGCAGGGAGGGAAAGACCCTATGGATCACTTGGGACCAGGGCTGTTTGGCATACAGTTGCAAGCCATGTATACTGGAGACAAAATTATCTGTGAAATGAAGTAGTGTCATAAAATTTCTATGAAAACAAATTAAGATAAGCTTTTGACTGAATATTTATACCATCAGTTTGCAACAATAGTTTTAGATGGGATTGCCATGAGCAAAGAGGCAGTCAGGGCTCTGGCATTCTGGATCACCCCCAGAGCAAGCCTACCTTTTGTCACAATTTAGGAAGTGTAAGGTTCAAAACACAGGCACTAAGTCAGCTACTCAGAGACTAAAGTCTGGATGCCTACCACTTCTACGTGTGCCACAGTGCTTGAGACAAGCACGCAAAATTAATACTATTTGCACTTTGTGCAAAATTAAATTTGCAATGTTACTAAATTGAAACAGGCATGTTGTTAAATTCCAGCTTCTCAAGTATTTAGACTGAATAATGAGAGCACAGGCAAGAGGAAAAAGAGTAGAAGATTTAGGAGGAGTGCTTTATGGGGCTTCACTACACAGCCTCAACCAAGTCACAGGTACTGCACAGAATACAAAGGTGACTGAGTAATCAAGACCACCCACTGCCACCTTTAATTAGAATAACTGGCATTGCTAACCATAATTCAAATCTTTCCTCTAAGTGGGGGAACCCATGGTGTTGACAACCTAGTAAAAGTTTCTTCTACTGAAATGTACAAATATTGGTCAACAACTGCACAGAAAACCTCCTGACATCCAGTCAAGAGAACTACAAACAAACAAACAAACAGAATTCCAAAAACCTGCTCTGAAATAAGACATGAACACACATGATAAACAACCCCGTAACACAGGACAACTCTGGATGTACAACTACATGCTTACATAAATCACTGTAATCTGTGTGTTAAGGTATGTTCTGTAACTACAGACAGAACAGTTTTACAAAGTAAACCTGAACAGCAGTGCAAGCTTTTGCAGCTGGCTTCAGAGACGGGTTATGTGAAGACTGAAGTCATGAGCAAGGGTGATGTTTCTTTCTTACCTCTTTCCTTAGTGCCCAAAGCACTCCTAAAGCAGCAAAGTTTTGTCTGCTGACTCCACAATTGATTAAATGAAAGTACAAAATGGATTTAAGTAAAATTATGAGCATATCAACCTACTAACAATAAAAAAAGCTGAAAGCATATCAGTTTACTCTAAAATGTTTTTCCCCAACTTGCCTCTTCTTTTCCTCCTACTTTTTCTAGTATAGAGGCATACTTTCCCCCCTAGAGATTCTACAGCTCTAAAATAATATGGCTTCTTCCTTAGTGGTACATCGAGACTTTTTGACTGTGACACTCAAGCTTGATGGGCCTTAGAATTTATTCAGCACATGAATACAAAGAAAAAACCTATTTCCAGTAAGTATGTGTAGAGCCATGTCCTTTTAGCTCAGGAGGTGTCTCTGAACTGCTGCTCCACCACTTCATCACACTTATGAAACCCTTCTCCCGTCTTCAAGAGCTTTTAAAATGGGAGAATGTGTGTTCACTTCAAGAACTCAGCTTGGATCAATTATCAGCCTCATCCAACAAACTTGTCAAATTAAAGCTGTCAACATGTGACTACAATAACAAAGCCCTTGCAGAAAAAAATGGAGACTATTTAATCCAAAATCAAATGGATAATGCATAAAAAGAAAACCATTATTCACACTGATAATTAAAAAAAAACCCTCTTAATCTGCCTTATTTTGCATGTGCGCTAATTAGAAATAAACTTGCTTATCAACAGCTTATGCCTTTGAACTATCTATTTAATTATAATGTCAAAACAGGCAGTCAGAACTTTATACTTCCAACTGCATGTGCATTCAGTTTATAAAAGGAATCATACTCCTTTTAAACATCTTTACACAAATGCAAATTCCCTTTTTGTTCACCATCAATTTTCCTCAATCTCTTTGAGGACCAGGAGAAAACAGTACTTCTGACTTTTACAACAACTAAGAGGTTAAAGCCCAAATTGCTGAAGCAACATATGTGTATCTCCAAACACTAAAAATGCTTCAGTATCTTTACCATACCTTTAACATCTGGATCATCTATATGGGGTTCCAAATTTTCTATCATTTCTTCTAATTCTTTCCTTGTTGCCATAGGAATGCTTGGAGACACTGGCATAGTGAGTTCCTGAATTTCTCTATCGAGTTTTATATCAGAAGTCTGCTGAAGCTCAAAGTCAATATCTATTTCAGGAAGTGGAGTCCTCCAGAAATGGAAAGAGTTGTATAATTCCTGCTCTGAAAGAGAGGTTTCCTGTGAATTCAGCCCAGCCTCCTGAAGATCTGTTGTACAGCAATGAGAACACTGCTCATTCTCATCCGCCATTTCCCCACAAGATTCTGAAGGCAAAGTGCAATGGAAGGATGACTCAGTCTGGAAATCACTTTCCCTCTTGGAGTTATTTGACACTGTATTTTGATCTTCCATGACATTTTCAAGTTTTGTTGCAAAAACATCAGTATCATCACTGTATGAAGCCAGATTCTCTGTCCTGTTGGGCTCTTCATCTGTTGTGACATCATCTGTGGTCCTGACTTGTTCACTGTTGAGTGCCAAAGCAAATGGACGTTTAAAAACCAAAATAAGCTTGTTACGCTCTTGAAAATTCACACACATGCTATCAGCTTGTTATTTATCAAAGTAAATTTACTTACACCATAACAAAACAGAAATCATAGAATCACAGAAGGGTCAAGGTTGGAAGGGACCTCTAGAAGCCACCTGGGCCAACCTCCTTGTTCCAACAGGGACACCCAAAACCAGCTGCTCAGTACTTGTGTTCAGACAGGTTTTGAGTATTTCAGAGGATGGATACTCCACAGTCCTCACAGACAACCTTTGCCAGTCATCCTCACAGTGAGGAAAAAAAAGGGTTTTGATGTTCAGAGGGGACCTCCTGTGTTTCAGCTTGTGGCCATTAACTCTTGTCCTGTCAGTGGGCATTACTGAAAAGAGGCCAGCCCCAGCCTCTTTACACTCTCCCCTCAGGTATTTATGAACACTGTTAAGACCCTCCTCAGCCCTGTCCTCCAGGCTGAAGTCCCAGCTCTCTCAGACTCTCCTCACAGGAGAGATGCTCTAGTCTGTCATTTTGTGGCCCTTCACTGGACTCTTTCCAATGTGTCCGCATCTCCCTCTGGATGGCAGCATGACCCTGTGGGTGAATCAGCCACTCCTCCCCGTCTTGTGTTATCAGCAGACCTGCTGAGGCTACCACCTGCTCCACCATTCAGATCACTATTGAGAATGTTAAACAGGACTGGTCCCAATACTGACGCTTCGTGTACACAACCAGTTACTAACCTTCAACTACACGCCGCTGACCAGCACCCGTGGGCCCAGCCAGACAGGCAGCCCTCAGTCCACCTCAGCATCTCCTCATCCAGCCCAAACTTCAGCAGCTTCTCCACAAGGATCTTACAGGAGACCATGTCAAAAGCCTCCCTGAAATCCAGGTACATGGTATACACTGTCTATCCCTTGTCTATCAAGTCAGTCATCTCACCACAGAATATATATCCTAATTCTGGTCTATGAACATGAGAAGATCCAGATCTTTCCATTTACCAAATATTCAATTTATCCAGGAAAGTTAGTTTTCCAAACCTGCAGTTCACGCAGAAGAAGAACAAGGAGGCAAAAATAACTTGTAGATTTAGCAAATTTACCTGTTTTCCTGTGCAGAACCACAATCTTCTGGGTTTTTACCATCTTCTTCTCTAAAGTACTGGCCACTGCTGGATGGATTAGCAAAAGTTGATATGAAAGGCCCCAGAGACTGAAAAGCTGCTTGGCGAACCTAGTGGAAAGGGTCCAAGGTGAAAAAAAAATTTTATATATAAATCTGGCTGTCCTGTAAAACATAAAATGCCTGCTACTAGGAAATGAAAGGGTCATAAGCCCACTAAGGAAATCAAGAGCAGAGGCTCTTGTCTGGAAAGAATCAGCCAGCTGTATACATAAGAGTGCCAAGTTTAAAAAAAAAAGTTACAAGAAATGAAAAAGCAGGGTGAAACCAGTTACATCACAGGTAACCAAACTGACAGGCCTATTCCCCACAACCAAAAGAGGAAGAACCTGTCCAAACAATAGAAGCAGGTAAATTTGACAGCTCAGCTGAGAATTTTAACAACTTGAAAGGAAAGAAATCATGTACAGTGAACAGACATTTCACTTCCAGAAATTTGACTGATAAGCATTGTATTTCTTTCCCTTTCCTATCTGGCTATGCTGTGCATTTGCTCCTCCTTCCTCCTACTATTTGTTCTCCTCAACAATTCTCTATCTCAATTTTTGTTATTTGATTAATTCTGCTGGGCTACAACTTCCATGACTTTCCAAGATCCACGAGTTCATGCTTCTGTACAGATGAACCTTGGCTCTTGGAAGCAGTCTGCTCAATAACAAACTTAAGGTTTAAGAGTAGATCTTCAAGACGACAAATAATAAAAAAAATCCTAAACAACCAAAAAATACAACCCCAAAAAACAAATGAAAAATACAACCCCAAATCCCATCCAACAAACCCCCTTCCCCCCCCCAGAAAACAAAAACCCACCACCCAGGAAACAATGAAGACTTAAATAATAAAGAAATTCCCCATGGACAATACCCAAAACACCCACAAAACCAAAAACCAATCAAACCCCAAACCAACAACAAACTCCACTACCCCCTCCCCCAAGAAAGGACACAGTGGTAGGGAACCTGAAAAAGTACAGATATGTTATAATTAATTTTCCAGTTTTGTTAATGATTCTCAGCAATGTTAAGTCACAGGCAGTTCGGTGCTAAAACAAGCTAGTCCCAGTTTTTCTTACATGCTGCAGTGAAAATGTGAGGGACTCTCTACACCCATCAATGAACTAACCAGTCTAAGAACAATTTTGCTTGAGGTGCGTGAAACAGGTTTAATTATTCACAACCATAAGAAGTTTTACATGGAGTATTGCAGTAAAATCCTTCAAATAAGACAGTTATTCAAAAAATAAAAAGCAATTCTTACCCATCGTGAAGGATCACTAATCAAATTAATAAAAAGGGTTGACAATTTTGTCCTCCGGACTTCCTGTGATGTTGCACAAGAAACTGCCATGAAGCACTCAGCACAGGCTTTTCTAACTCCCCACACATTATCAGAGCAGAGCTGGAAAAACCTCGGCAGCTGTTAGGAACATAGTGAGTGAGTTTGCAAGTCTTAATAGGCAGCACTTGTTTCAAAACAAGTTCTCTTTTCACATTCATTTTCTTCACCTGGTTCTCCACCTTCATACTCAGATGCACAGTTTAACACTTGCAAGACAAAGAACACACATTCAGTAGCACCACCCTTCTAATCAGTTGCCTATGAATTACTTACAGACAAGGAAAATTAACCCGTCTGAAGAACGGCAAGAAAGTACTAACTCTTTAACCTGATTTACACCTGCAAAAAATCCACCAAAAAGCCCAACTTCAAAAATATCCCCAAGACCAACAAACCTCTCATAAGACAAGACCTCACGTCTACATCATTCTTTTAAAGCAGGGACAAGAAAAATAGTACTGGTGCATTGTCAGGAAGAAATTCTTAACTGTGAGGATGGTGAGGCACTGGAACACATTTCCCAGGTAGATTGTGGATGCCCCAAACCTGGAAGTGTTCAAAGGCCAGGTGGATAAGGCCTCGAGCAACCTGATCTAGTGAAGGGCATCCCTGGCCATGGCAGGGGAGGTTGGAACTAAGTGATCTTTAAGATCCCTTCCAAACCATACAGTTTTTGATTCTATGATAAACATTTTACCTATCAGAGATCACTTCATATTCTTTGTGAGATTCTTACTGAAATGCAAAGGAACAGCATCTTCAGTAAGAAAAAACTTCTTTTCTACCTACCCTCCTCATTGTTAGATTTATCAACTTCTGCCACCCTCTATCCTACAACGCAGGACATGAACTGCAAAGAGGAACAGGGGAATGAGAGAAAGACTGCATTTGCTCAAGAGAGAACATGTTGGAACAGAGCAGCGGTTTCATTAATAAAACTGAAGCACTTTGAAGGTACTCAGGTGCTTGGGTGTTTTGAAACAGTAATGGTAAGGGCAGACAGAGTGCAGGTGAGGCACAGACATTGCCTTGGCTTGCAACAGGCACCGTGACAAAATACGAGTAATCCAATGCCTGCTGCTACAGCCTTGTTCACAGTTATTGATGTTCAGCTGCTCCTACTCTCTGCAGCCAAGTTCTCTGGACTTTGCCTCTAATCAAAAAAAGCTTTTAGGTTAGAAAATGAAGTTTTATCATTCAGCTTTTCACACCCCTCCTTTTATCCTAATAGTAATCCAAAAAGAGCAGAAAATGGCATTTTCTGTTACAGAAAGAGAGCCCCAGCTGTCCTGCCACATGTTATTGCTTTCAAATGAAATAATCATCACTTTTTTATTTCATAGTAGTCTAATTGCACCCTCTACAGAGTTTTAATCCAAATTCATTACGCTAATCACTAAAAGGGCAGGTGTGTGAGAGAAATCAATTTACATCCCAAATCAGGAAGCATATGGGATGCAAATCCACACAACTAAACTTCATTACCGAATGACTTAAATCACTCAATAGCTGGAGAAAAATGCAGCAAATGCTGTAAGAGCATAAGAAATGCCTTGAGAGCCACAATAGGCTTATCTGTCCCAATGCCACAATTGCAAAAGGCTGCAGAGCCTCTGGTTGAAGTCATACCTGCATTTACACTTTGTCCATGTAAGTCCCTCACTAACTCAGGGCATTGATTCATCAGCCTCTGCTGGCCCTCAACAAGCTCACTGTCCACACTCCCATGAGGAAAAAACTTCAAGAGGGATCCCAGCGACTCCAAGCTGATTTCTGCTCTCTAGCCCTGTCACGTCTCCAAATCTAGCAACACCCACTAGCTCCCTGGACCCACCATGGAAATGTGGGCACAGTTAAGGATCCTCTTCTCACCCTTCAGCCCAGTTCCCTGCTTTTCCACTTTGAATTTGTCCCTCTTCTCTTTATTTCATTTGTTATTGCCGAGATTCATTTATTTCCTTTACATTTTTTTCTCTTTCCCTCCTTTCCAGGAGGCTGTTTAAGGCAGGAAAACTGACTTGAAGAGATTAAATCAATACATAAGCCTCAACATTCCCAGCACTTTATTCCCCCCATCCCACACTCCCCCTGTATCTGCAATCTCTCATGAGCTGCCCTTCTTCTGTACCTTGTCTGGCTCCACTCCTGAATTGTATTAAAAAGAAAAACCCTTTCAGAAATGGCTTACCAGCATTTCTTCGGTGGCTTGCTGTCCAACCACGCTGCAGATATCTCCAAAATTGGCTGCACATACCTTGCAGACAGAATGCAACAAATAATGACTAAGACCACAGTTTTAATACAGCCAAATCAAAGGGGAAAAAAACAAAGTAACTTTTAAAACCATAGAAACATGCTTTGGTGCAAACTCATCATAAGCTACTTTCCCATTCCATCACTTTCCATGATTTAAAAAAAATAAATAGTTTACTTTTTCTTCAAAATTAATCCGTCTTTTTTAATCATAGAAGAACCCCAGAACTTAAATGAGAAGAGGATAAAATGCATTGAAAGTGCTGTCAAAATAAAGAACACATGCAGTTATCAAGGCATATAAGCTATTCAATGGCAGGATGAGACCAAAGCACAGCCTGCACACCGAAATACCATGATGGAGTACTGGTTTACTTCATCTTCAATGAAGATGAGCACCTTTAATTCCATCTACACATAGAAATATGAGCTCAGGTGGCTGATGCTGTATCAGCTACAGCTGGTTCATGTTTTCATGGCTACCAACACAATCACAAGGACATATGCCGAATCACACTGCAGCTATCTACAGCATAAGGACAAGCAGATTCTTTCTTTGTTTCTAGTAATAAGGGCAGTGATTCTGGAAAAAGATCTGTGTCAAATATCAAAATCTGTGGAAATGTGAACTACAAAAACCCCCATAGCTTTCACTTACACATGTTACAAATGAGATCTACCAGCGAAGTTTCTTAGTCACATGCACGTTTCCAAGCCCATGACATGTTTTTCACAGATAATCGGGACCAGACGCTTAGGTCATACCTTACGAACATGAAACATCCTGCAGTCACAGCACATCTCGCAAAACCTGGGAAGCACAAGTCTTTCCGTGATGTCCTTTCCAACCATGGAGGCCATTTTGCACATAATCTAACGACAAGACAGACACTAATCAGGGGTGCTTGCACGACACACCATTCTGTGTCAGCTAAACAGAGGCTTTTTACATCTACTTGTCATTCTGATGAACATAATTTTATTGAAAACAAAACCCCATTTGAATTGAAAAGGCCTGGCCTCTTCTACAGAAAAATGGTTCCCCTACATTTCCTTGTCATGACACAACACAGGTGTAAAGATGACATTGGTCTTCCACAAAACTGAATCAAATTCCCAGCTAACAAAGATAACTGAACCCTCAGAAATTACTTTTATATGTTACCAGACTTCTTAAAAAAAAAAAAAATGTACAAGATTCTTTCACTATTGCAATACTTAATGAACGTATATGTGTACAATTAACAGAAAATTATTGACAGTTAATATGCTTAAGAGACTTCTGAGTCCTGTATGGTTTAAAAATTAATTACAACACTCTACACTGCATATATGCAACTCCCAAACATAAAATTCCCAAAGAAATGCATCACACCAAAAAAAGAACTCTTCCCTCTTAACTGCTCTTTCATTCTGATTTGTACTGAAACTTGAGAAAATAAAATATCTTTAAAAAGCTAAAATAATTTTTTGTATACCTTTCCCAATCATGTCAGTAGAACTACTTATATTAATTCTCCTATAATAACAAATGATGGCTTTTTTAACCTCTAGGGGGTTGATGAGCTACAGAAATTTCTGTTAAGTTTCAATACCTTCAAAACCACGAAGACAGATAAAAATAATCTGCTTATACTTTATTCCCTAATGTGGTCGTAAGCTTCATCAAGAAGCACTAGAAATTTGGTGCCAAATACAACAGTGCTGGGGCCTGGTTATTGTTTATCAGTCCAGCCAAAGTAGGAAAGTGAAATATTAAATGAGGTCTCTCTCTCTCAAGCAGAAAGAAAAAAAAAAAAAAAATCACCCAGCAAAAAGCATCAATATAAATTGCAAAAACCCAAAGGAAACAAAAAGGCATACATTTTCTGCCATTTCTCCATTATAAATTAACTAATCTGCTTACTATTTTAATTCAACACATAAATTTTAATTACAAAGGTTGTGTCTAATGCAAAACAAGAAAACCACCAACCAACCAACCGTGAGGTAATCAACTCAGATGCTTATTACTTTGTCCAACAAAACAAAACAAAATCAATAAAGAGAACAAGACATACAGTAAAGAGCAACATGGCTGAGGCATTAAAGCTTTTGCACTGATGGATATTTTCCACACAGGCAATTTAAACTTCCACAAAACAAACAGGCAAACCTTCAAAAAACTAAAAAGCCAACACAGCAGATGCTTTAGGAGTCCATAAAATGAACCCCCTGTACTGTCTTGTCCAGCTGGGTTTGGTTTTTTTTACAGCATATATGAGTACTGAATCTAAACTTGACCAGAGTGCACAGCACTGACACAGCATGGGTAAAGTTACAGATTTGCTATGGAGAAGGAATATAACATTTTCTCTTTAGTAACGGCTGTGCAATTTGGAAACACACCACCACCACCACCGCATCAAGCATTCAGGCAAACCTTAGGCTGTTTGATTTGGTACTGCTGTTACTTACAGCCACAGCTTCTGTCTTCACATCATCATTGCTGTCTGGAGCTGTCAGATCGATCAGCACAGGACACACTTTGGTCTCCACATCGTATCTCTCGATGAGCTCTTGCTCCAACAGCACTAACAACGCTGCCTGGCTTGTTTTTCTTACCTGCCATAAAAAGACAAAAACTGAACCAACGAACTCAAAGAGAGGTTTTTTACTGAAATACATGTATCCTGTGTTTTGGAAGCTGTACCTGCATACCAACACACAGCAGTGCTAACTGCACCCAGTGAGAGGACAAGTGCTCCACAAGCGCTTTTGCAAACACTTTACGTTTGCTGTCCTGTGTTTTGGGAAGTATGGAGGTGGACAGCTGCCTTAGTTGACAATATGAGGGTGTTTCTTGGGTTCAAACACAGCTTATTTTAATGTCAAAAAGAGCAATCATGGCAAAGCTCATGCAAAGCATGAGGAAAAAGCAGCACAATTAATGGAGAGTAACAAGATTCTGAGGAATGTGAATTTTACTTAACAAATCCTCTTTTTCTGAGATTAACAAGAAATAGGCTGGCAAGGAATAATTGCATTTATTTCCAATGCTTTTAAATTCTGAGACACAATTTTGCTTAGTCACTTTTTTTTTTTAAATTGTACAAAAGTAAGATACCCATTATTGACTTCATAGCTGGCTAACCCCTGCCTCTCAAAGGAGTAATTTCATCAGAAGAGAAAACATTCCATACAGCAAGAGACTACATACACTGCAATGCAGCCATTTTGGAAACACCTTTGAGTTTGTTTCAGAGATCTGCAGCCCAATGAACTATCCAACAGAGGATAAAACAATCAAAAGAATCACTGAATCTTGAAGCAAGAGAACATCAAACAAGAGCAGGGTTGTTGTATTACACATGAATTAGCAAAACAACTAGGTTTGGGTAGCTATTATTAACTATGTAAATTTTGAGAAGGGCAAGGAAAAAAGTGACAAACTCAAGAGGCCAAAAATACTGAAAATAATGTATCAATGAGCATTAATATAGTCTGAAATGACTGGAGAAGCCTCAAGAAAGCTCTGGACAAGCTAATTTATACCTGCAGAGAAACAAACCACATGACTTCAATCCAAAACCCTTATTGGATTGATATATAAATAACTGGTCATGAAGGTACATAATGGCGTTAAAAAACGGAATTATACCTAGCACCCAATTTTTCATTACTATTGTTCCTTTTTGCCAGAATTTAAATTATGTAAGCTTGTCTAAATGATTGATTTTGTCCATATGAATAAAATACCAGATAAAAGGCCCCAAATCAGGACAGATCACGTTAGATGTAAAAAACTGTCATTACATTTTCTTTAAAATTTTATCTTTAATATTTTCTTTAAATAAATTCATAGTACCGTGTACTTCATGTCCATTCAAAAACCTTATATCCTGAAATATTACACACTTGTACAATGCTAAATTTAAATAATGTGGCATCACAACATCTATTTCACCAGATAGTAAACTGCTCCTACAAGAAACTTACCTGGTTATTCTGGTCAGCGAGGTATCGCACCACAATAGGTAGCAAGTATTTGGAAAAAGCATAAGGGATTGAAGGTCTGTTTTCTTGACAGAACATAGCAATATGAGGGACCTGTTCCATCAGTTCTGCCCGCACTGTTGGCTCTGTAAGGGTCAAAACCAAACCAAAAAAAGGCACAATGTATGTTTACAAGCATGCTCCCAGATACTGCCAGAGTAAACTTTTTACAATCCTCAAAATTGCAGCTACTAGAAAAAGAGATTCAGTAGAACATTATTACATGCCCAACTTCTCCACAGGAATAAAAAAAAAAAAATCAGAACTAAGTACTTCTGCCCTTTAAGGATTTGCTGAGATATGCAGTTACCAGCTGTCAACTGATTATCTATAAAAAGACATAACAAAACCCTTCAGTTACTCTCAAATTACACTAAATTCATTTACAATACTTTAAATAATAAGATGTATATGTCACAGGATAGATACATATGCCTTACTAAATTTTCACCTAAATGTTGTTCAGGTAAAACTTAATGGTATGACCTGAACCATCTTCCCTGGAATACTTGCAATTAACATGATTCATTAAAAATACGACCTTTTGTTAAACAGAAGCATGCAACATGCATTTGTATTTAACATGGCAAACGTGTGCAGCACTTGGATTTCTTGAACACTGGCTACAAGAGTAAACTCAGGTCTGAATAAAACATAACAAAGACAAAGCAAGTCCCCTGCTGTGTCCAGTCTTTTCTTCACTGAGGACAATGAGAACAGAAAAAATAACTGAACACAAAATAATTAAATGCCTATGGGCTCCAATCTTTCACTATAGACTTAAATTGCTTTTCCTATAGAAAAACAAACCAAAATCAGAGTTGGAGGGGACCTTATAGATCATCTAGATCCAACCCCTGGGGGGTACGGCTTCCACTAGACCAGGTTGCTCAAAGCCCCATCCAACCTGGCTTTGAACACTCCCAGGGATCCTCTGTGAAGTTTATGAATTGCTGACCAAGTTGCAAAATACAAAATGAAGTCTCAGATCAATCAGTATTGTTTAGGTTCATTGTTCATGATAATGAAGTAAAAAATATCTTCCAGTCTGCTCTGTATCTCTTCCCAAATGTTATCAAGAACACACAGGAGAAAAACCTTTTTATTTAAACTTCAAATGTTCTGAAACATGTGGAGGTTGAACCCCATAAGCAACACAGGCATCCTGAAGTTCGTACTGAAGAAGTCAGATCCTGAAGAACACTACACAAACCACATGCAAGCAGATCTGAGTTAACAAAAATTCACACCTTAACAAAATGCTGAACTCTAGTCTAGCAATCAAACACTACATTTGTAGCACTAAACCTAACAGCTGACCAGAATACACACCTGTAACTAGGACAAACTCATAGTTAATGAGATTATTAATTCTGAACTCCATATCATATTAGTGCAAACAAAGAAAATGCTCCTACTGCAGTAACTCATCTTTTGCTTCCTTATAAAAATTTGCCAGAGCAGATCTTAGAACACAAGGAAGATAAGGTGCAGCTGTTCATTAGGATGAGGTTTTCTCAGGGTGGCATGGGGGGGGTCAACCTAAGTAAATCCGGTCCTTTCAAGAGCCAAGTTGGCAAAAATATCTATTTTCTTCCTACATTTAATTCAGTTCTGGTCCTCTTATCTGACAAGGCCTGGCTTCTTCAATTCTGGAAGAGGGACTGGAAATGTGCCTGAAAAAGAAGTCCTTTTACATGCCAACTTTCACATGTCAGCATGTTTTTTTCCACCTCTGTGACAACCTGCCAAAGGCGGCTGAGCTAAAGAGGCCTTGCAAACACCCTCCATCTGCAACCGCCCAGTATCCACTGAAAGCAGAGCAACTGCAGATGGAAATCCTTCCTTGCTGAGTACATTTTGACATAGAGAAAGACATTATCTTTGCAAACAGGCTGTACACAGCCCCTCTCCCAAGAGCAACTTGTTTGAAAAGGCTGCAGATGGCAAACAAAGCAGAATGAGGAACCATCAGGCTGGGCAAGGAGAGGTGAAAACTTGATATACAAGCAATGGGAACCAGTGCCCAAAGCCAGGGCTGGAGAAGCTCATGCCCACCTTTCTCATAAGGCTGTTATTTCAAGACATGCCCAGGACATGATCTAGGGGTACAAGAGACTTATGTAACAACACTTATCCCTGGGATCTTGCTCTCCCCTCTTAGGACTCCTAAAAGTTTCCTGTGGCAGAAAGAAGATGACCTGGGTGGGGGAAGTGGGACAGAGGGTTAAGGGGATGGAGAGTAAGCAAAACCAGTCTGACTGAGGCTGCATGTTTGGCAGCAGTGCTTCTTAAATGGCTTCTAAATTTGCTTCAGGCAGTTCCCACCCTCCGAGACACAAAACCTACAGCTTCCATTTATGCCAATGCTACTGTTCATGCAGCCAAACAATAAACTGTATGAAAGAACTGATCTAGCTGATGCAGCTTTTGCCTCACCACAGCAGCATCATTAAACAGCAAGAACTGGCACTTAATATTGATCTCCCAGTGCAATCACACAATTCTCTCAAGTAGCAGAACTGTCTGATGATGGAAGCAAGCAAGTGATGGTAAAAGAAGGAGCTGGGACTGAGGGAAAGAAGCAAAATGCTGAGAAAGCCAATTTATTCCTTTGCCTAGTGTGAGGCTCCACAGAGTAACTGCACACTACTCATTTGATTACAGTCTGAACTCCATCTTGATGCTGAAGAAATACCTCTGCAATCAAAGCCAACAAGAACTCTGTGTTAAGCATATCAAGAGCTGTATACATACTTTGGACACTAGGCACTCAAAACAGGCAGACAGTTTTGATACCTCTTTGATATCTCTACAGTTTGCCCACCCACTGATAAAGCAATGGCAAGACTCCCTTTCCCCAAATTGATGAGGTTTGCTGTGAAACTGGATTAATAAATTTCTTTATGAAGCACTCCAGTAAGAGTGCAGTATGTAAAAATAATGAGATCCTTTTCCTTCAGAACAGGGTTCATCTATTATGCAGCACTTATGTCAGCCGCCTGACAATACTAAAGATCTGCAGATGTAAAGTGAGCCCCTTTCTTCCTGAGCTACTAAGTCAGCTCTGGCTTTGTGAGGAACATGGGCACATGAGACGATGCAATTAAAGATTTGAAAAATTCATGCCCAGGAATGAATTAGAACTGTAAAGTCACCTTAGTTCTTACATTCCCTAACTTTTAAGTACACAGCTCTGGGATCTTTGTAAGGTCGATTCAAAGCAACAAACAAGGAGCGCTGTGTAGGGAACTGGCTGTGTAACACAACACCGTAATTCGCCATCAAAAGGCATTTGTGCTGTTCTGGGGAATTACTGCTGCTATGCAAGAACCTGAACCTTAAGCTTACCAATTTAGATAAGAGCTCAATTCTTCCAAAGGCTGAAGCATATGTTCCAGTGTGTACTGAATAGAGCCTAATCTCGCAGTCTGATGAAGTTACAGTAGAGCTTTTTTTTGTATTATGTTTCTTTAAGACCAAAGCCACAACACCAAAAAAATCCACTGAAGTCAAAGAGCTTTCTCATTCCCTTCATCTATTCCTCAGCTTTGTCTTTAGCTTAAACAGCTGGCAGCTCCAAACAGGGATTCCAGGAGGCTTCAATACATGGCAGCATATGCCATTTCAGTTTACACTTCCCTGTTGTTTATAACCAAATTTGCAGCTTGGTCATTCTGTTGGTTTTGGCTGGGACAACGTTAATTTTCTTCATGGTAGCTGGTACGGGGCCATGGTTTTGATTTTTGCAGGAAACGGTGTTGGTAACTCAGGGATGTTTTAGTTATTGCTGAGCAGCACTGACACAGAGCCAGGGCCTCTTCTGCCTCTCACCCCACCCCACCAGCAATCAGCAGGAGAGGCACAAGAAGCTGGGAGGGGACACAGTCAGGACAGCTGATCCCAAATGACCACATGGACACGCCAGACCATGGTGTCACGCTTGTCATATAGGGCTGAGGGAAGAAGGAGGAACAGGGGGAAGTTTGGAATGGTGGTATTTATCATCCCAAGTCACTCTCAGGTATGATGGAGCCCTGTTCTCCTGGGGACGGCTGAATACCTGCCTGCCCACGGGTCATGTTGCAGTGAGGACCATAAGCATTACCCTGGGTTGTTATGTTCCGTGCTCATAAATTTAAGGCAGCTTAAACACTGTTTCCAGCACAAATCCAAAACATGGCCCAATATTAGTTACTATGAAGAAAATTACCTCAGCCAAAACCAGCAGAGTTATCAACACAGTGAAGAGTGCACAGCAGTTACATGTAGCTTCTTAAAGCACAGGCTCATCCAGCTGGGGAATACGTCTGCACTCTGTATTTTTTGCATTGTACAATATAGTCAGGACCAGGCTTTCACACAGTATAAACAAAATCTGGGTGGAGAATTTTGTTTCACATCAAGTTTCTATTTTAGGCAGTCTGGAAAAATCTCTGTGTACAGCTAGGTTCTACATAACCTTTGCACGGAAAAGTATTTTTCTATTTGGCAGAGGAAGTATTTTTAAGTTTGAGAAGATCAGCATTATCTCCTGAAAGTACAAGTCTGTCTATTCCTTAAAGTAGCAATCTACTATAAAGAAACCCTGCAATTTGTTAAAACAAAAACTTTGAAAATAAATATTGATCTAAAAGACTAGATTTCCTTACTCATTAGCATTTTATTTCATTCTGTCCTATCTTGTGTATTATCTAGATACAGAATTACACTGAATTGAGTTTTAGGAATCAAGCAAAATTAAGAGAATGACAGAAGACAGTGGAAACAGCTTCCATTTCTTCTGCCCATGAAATAATTTTGAAAAGAAGTTTCCAGAATAAAATGACAGGGTTCTACCTCTCTTCATTTCCAGATCACACAAAACTATCAATATGTGTGAATCAACATCTCCAGAACCTGGGCAGACTTTTTTCTGCATAAACAAACCCTCAGTTTTAGCTATTTCACAAATGACCATTCAAATCAACATCCTAAACTGACTCCAAAACCATAGAAGTAATTTAACTGTTTCTTCTTCATCGATGAAAAAACACATTTCCCCTAAAATCTGACACCATCTCTCATGTAAAGTGCCAGCACACTCACCCGGCTACCACTAGCACATACACTCAGCTTAGACATATAAATGTGTAATGTTTATTTCATCCCTGCTGAGTCTTCAGTTCACTCTCTATTCCACTTCAGCTATGAAGAAGTAAAACACCACCGTTAGCTGCATACTAGAAATTAAAAGGGGATTATTGTAGAACTGCACAGTATAATACCAGCTAATTGCTGCAGAGCAGTTATTTGTAAATTGAGTCATTATTCCAGAACCACCCCACAACTAGATTTATTGCACAATGCTTTATTCTGCAGCAATGCACAGTATTTAGAAAAAAGTCTGCAACACTTTCATTATCCCAATATGACCATTCTGGAATACAAGCAGCAGTGAATTTCCCCTGTATTTGTGAGGGGTTGCAAGGTTTTCGTGTTCCTGTATGTGGGGAACAACCACTGATGATGTTAAAGTTGCTTTAACTGACAATTTTTATCTATGTTTTAAGTACATCTGAATATTAATAATATTGCCCTTTGTTCTTATTAAGGGTTGTGAGCAACAGGGAAAGGTGTAAGTGCACGGCTTTGCATTAACACTTCTACTCTATAAAAAAATATTTCATAAAATCATGGGGTATCTTGAGTTTGAAGTGACCCACAAGGATCACCAAAGTCCAACTCTTGGCCTGCACAGCACTATCCCCAAGAGTCACACCATGTGCCTGAGAGCACTGTCCAAACACTTCTTGAACTCTGTCAGGCTTGGCACTGTGACCACTTCCCTGGGGAGCCTGTTCCAGTGCCCAATCACCCTGTGGGTGAAGAAACTTTTCTTAATATCCAACCTAACCTTCCCCACTCTAACACAGCTTCATCTATCCTCTTCTTTCCCCAAATATAACTTTACATTTCCCTCATTTTCCTTCTACAAACACCCATATTTTCCCTTTCGATTTCTACCATTTCCCATTTCATCTTTCCCTCTGACTTTCCTCCCTCTTTCGAAGCTTAAAGAAAAGCTAGACAAGTGGAAATACACTGTAATCAGAGCCCATCCCTTTTAGCTTAGGAGTCCAGCAGAAAGGCTGATGTGTCTGACTCATGGGCTGCTTCAGTAGTCAGGTTCTTTTCTCCTACTAACCAGAAATGGATTTCATTACTGACTGGCAGAGCAAGGAGTGAAACACAGACTAATGAGGGAGGGTAAAGTCAGCGTTAGTCACTCATCAGATGCATGGAGAGACAAAGGAGGTTTACATCAAGAACAGGAAAAAAATCTTAGCGCAGCACGAGGTGGGAAATGAGGTATGGAAAATCCTGAAACATGAAGATGTGGAAGGGAAGAAAGTACAGCTGGAGATACTGACAGCTGGGAAAGGCAAATATTGCCTTCCCATTACTATTACTTACATATGAAGATTTTTGTTACATGAAATGCTGCAGTATACCAACACCAGTAACTGAACCTACATTAATAAAACCACTTAAGCACACTATTAAGTGATTAGGGTTGTGAGGCCATCCACATTAAGCCTGATTATAGAGCTTCAAAACTTAATGACCGATTAGCCTAATAATTGTTTCCAAAATCAGATTGTTTTGGAAACTGCATTCACAACTGATTCTTTGCAGTAAAGAGACTACTTTTCATTCAGAAGAAAAACATTCTAGTTGGCTATATTCAGACAAATAAGCACCAGCCCTTCAGGACGCCATTTTGTTTTCCCCCCATCATTTCATTAGAAAGATATCTGTATGTATCTATTTCATAGTAAGCTAAATTACACATGTATTTTAGAAATGAAGATACAGACTCTCACTTTTAAAGAAACTTCAGAAAATAAGATTTAAAGCTTCTGGAGCCTCTTGCACACTAAGCAAAATGCCAATAATGCAGTAATTCAGGCTGGGGCTAACTTTCAAAGCCAGTTAATCGCACTTCAGCACACAATGATGAAATCTTGTCTCATCTAAGCTACTCACAAGCTGGTACCAAATAAAAAATGTTTGAATTATACTAATTTACTTAAGTGAAAAAATCAGACATAAGGCCCTTGTTAAGCTCTCACAAGCCTGTGGCTAGTCTACATTTGAGAATGAAGAAGACCCAGCTGTTTTAACACAAAGATAAGCATTTTTAATCTAGCAAGGGTTTATGGGGGATAACTTAACATTTGCCAAGCACTGGGCTTGTACACCAAACTGCTTCCCGGCTTGCATAGATTCAAAGACACCGTAAAAACATCTAAGTGGGAAGTCATACCCAACACCCCTAAAGAAACAGAGAAATTACAAAGTGATTGAACAGCAGATTCAAAAGCAGTGCAAAGTTATCTCAGTAGCTGCCACTACTCTAGGAAACTTGGTACCAAAGACAGTAAGGAAGTCTAGAGTTTAGGTCTCAAAAATCCCCAAATCCCACAGCAGAATCACAGATTTAACAGCAACACCCAACTACAGCAATGAAGACAAACTCTGAAGTCTTCCAAAGTCAGATCTGGAGAATAACTTTCTTTAGCAATGGGCCTTGTGGGCAGCAGGTTATTCCCCAAATGCCACTCATGGGTTCCCTCCATGGAACAGCTGTTCTGTGCTGCCATGTACATACATCAGCAGCACATGATACCAGGGCAGGGCAAATCCTGTGCTCTGCCAGCACTGGGAGCAGCTCATTTTCAGTACCACCTGAAGTGGGTATTTTTTCCCAGGAGAGAGACACCAGTGATTTTAAGGCTGCAAGTGTAAACTGGAACTAATTCGTTACCCACATGTAAACTGGAATTAATTCATTAGGAGGAGTGCAAACTACCCTGTCAGGACAAGATACACTTTATACCATTTTTATGTGCAGACACGATGCTAATCAAAACTCTCTTTCACAAAATACAATTCACTACAACTCTACTTGGAGTCCAAATGAGTTTCCACCAAAAGCTATTTCTTTCAGATTTTTTTTTTGACAAAAAGTTTTTATAAAACCAGTTTTACAGCTAATATTTGCTTTTGCCATGATGCCTCAAAAAATTCAAGTCTTGGCTAGCCAGCTGGGATCTCAAGATATGTATCAATCATAGCAAACCATACTCTCATGATTTTTTTTTGAGCCTTTCATCCTACAATCATATATTTGGACCCAGTATTTTTCTAGTAAAGATTAATTTTTATTCCACATTAATACAGTATTCAGCGCAACCAAGATTTAGGTTCTTAAGACATTTAGGTTCTCAAAGTTTTGTCACAGTAGATGAAGAATGAAAATTATTGGAAATTCTCCTGCTTTTAAACACAGAAATGGCTGTCTCAGCATATCCCCAGCTTATGGAAAGGTATTAAAAACAACCAAAACAAACCTGAAAAAAAGCTAAAAAAAACCCCAAACCAACAAACCACAAAAGCAAAGAATTTTAAAAGAACCCTGAGATTGATTCTTTTTCAAGCAAAAACCATGTTTGAAAAACATCAGCCCAACTGTAAGACTTAGGAAGTTGCAAGGTAACAGGACAGAGGACTCCCATGATAACTTCAGTATAGCTGGTATTTCTAGTTCACTACTTTAGAAATCAGCATCAGTAGCCCAGAAAGAGAACAGATACTATAGCCTGGGTACATTCTTCAATTCCAACCTCATTATACCAACTACTGAAAAAAAAAAAAGGAAAAGTACCTCGCTTTCTATGACTTGATTTGACAAGAGAAGACAAAGAGCTCCAAATGTTAAAAGAACTGCCTAAGACTGACAAGTATCAACAATTAGAAGTGAAAAGACCTGCACTTAGTCGTAGTTTAGTTTGACGTCCAAGTTTGCTTTTATTTTTATTTATTTAAGCATTTAAACATGAAGGTTTGACTCCAGGACGGCTCTAACTATACAAATATCTTGCTCTAACCAGGCAAGTTAAAACACACAGACACTTTCACAACGTTTTCTTCTTCCAAATTCAGGGCCTTTTATGTTTTACAGAAAAACTGGAAAAAAATATCGTCAGTGGAAAGAAGCATCAGGCGAGACAAAAACTAATAGTAACAACCTTAAACATACACACACACAAAAACCAAAACCCCCACAAAAAAACCAAAACGCCAAAACAAAAAAATAAACAAAACCCACTGTGCTGCAGTACGAAAAATAGTCAAGCTCATATATGAAGAAGACACAAAGCAGATCTAGGTCCCTAATGAATCTTCACATGGTTTAAAACACAAGGATATCCTAATAACCTGTCTTACCGAAACCAGCCAAGTCCAATACTGCAACTGCTCGAGGCACAAGACTCACAGTTAAGTTTGCAGAAATTTTATTTGTGGGGCAGCTCCAGAATCCAGCACTACCAGTTTGGCAGATCTGAGACAACTTCTACAATGCAGGAAAAGCCTGAACTGCTGCTTTTACTGACGCTGAGAAAATATCAGCCCTGACTAAAAATGTACCCCACCCTTGTTAAAGACAACAAATTGATTTGAGCTCAACTCTTGGCTTCCACTGCATTTCTGCCTAAATAAACTTCAATTTGACACACTTAGTTGGTCACCAATGAAAAGCCTAAGGCTACAAGTTGCTGCAAGAGGCCATTTTCCCTTGGACACATCTGTCCTATTTTTTAAACTGAACTGGAGCTTCAGAAAGTTTCTGATGCTCAAAACTATTCACAGGGCCACACAAACAGGCAACTGTACATGCAGATTTCAGAAGCAGAGTTTTGCTAGCAAAGCACTCAAAAAACAGTAGCATGCCACTGTTCTCAATTAAAGACACATTTTATTGTAAGTGAATAGTGACTTTTTTTCCCTTTTATAGAATCCTTGGAGAGGTACTCAGTACAATTATGTAATGCTTACAACAGGTTACTTTTTCTGGCTAAACAAGGACATTCCCTCAGAAAATTAAAAACATGCATTTTAAATTAAGACAGTAATGACAGAATAACAGAAATCAGAATAATATATTTTTACCCTTGGAAAGCATTATTTTCTTCAGTTCCAGAAGAAGGGAGAGAAACTAAGAGACGTTAAAGAGAAGAAACATTTTCTTCTCATTCAAGATTTAATACAAATTTCTCTCCATAGCACTCCACGACCAATGACAAAACAATGACCACATCTTTTCTGATATTTTGCTGCTAGACTTTCTTCCTTCTGGTGTGTCAAGTGTACCAGCTATGTTGAAATCAAGCCCTTAATTCTTTCTAGAGCATCTTTAATGCACAATTTTGTCACAGCTCTGTCCACACCATTTTTCTCTTCATCCACTCCCCCATCATAGTGCTTTTTAAGCACTCCTTTTCTTTCGCATTTGTTTTTCATTATTCTCTTGCTTTTGCCTTTTATTCCAAACACCCAGCAGTCCCAATATATTGATTAGCAACAGACATACTGGATCTACAGAGCCCTCCTACTCATAGCGAGGAGGGTGCACAGCAAGCTCACTACACTGGACTTCAGGAGAGCAGACTTTGAACATATTCAGGGATCTGCTTAGTGGAATACCATGGGATAAAGCCCTGGAGGGAACAGGTGCCCAAGACAGTTAATATTCAAGGACCACCTCCTCCGAGTGCAGCAGTAATGCATCCCAACAAAGAAGTAGTCAAGCAAAAACACCAGGAGACCTGCATGGATGTACAAGGAGCTCCTGGACAAACATAAGCAAAAAAAAAAGAAGCCTACAGAGGTTGGAAGCAAGGACTGGTAGCCTAGGAGGAATACAGAAGAATTGTCCAAACTGCTAAAGCCCTCAAAGAATTAAATCTATTCAGGGATGTCGAGGGCAACAAGAAAAGATTCTGTAGATACACCAGTGATAAAAGGAAGACTAGGGAAAATATGAGCCCTCTCTAGAAAAAGTGGGAGACCTGGTTACCCTGATCATGGAGAAGGCTGAGGTACTCAATGTTATGTTTTTTGCCTCAGTATTCAGTGGCAAATTCTCCACCTGAGTCACACAAGGCCAAGGTGGGGATTGGGAGAATGAAGAACTGCTCCCAGAAGAAGATCAGGTTCAAGATCATCTAAGACACCTGAAGGTGCACAAGTCCATGGGACCTGATGTGGTGCATCCACAGGTCCTAAGGGAACTGGTGGAAGAAGCGGCTAAGCCATTCACTATCCATCGTATTTGAGAATTGTGGCAGTGCAGTCAAGTTCCCACCAAATGGAAAAGGGAAAACAAACCCCTAATTTTTAAAAAGAGAAAAAAAGGAAAACACAGGGAACTGCAGGCCAGTCTCACCTTGGTGCCTTAGCAAGATCATGGTGCAGATCCTCCTGGAAACTGTGAGAAAGCACATGGAAAATAAGGAAGTGATGGGTAAGCCAACACTAAGGTCAAACCATTCCTGGCAAATTTCCTGGCTTTCTACAATGGGGTTAAAGTGTTGGTAGATAAGGAAAGAGCAACTGAAATCATCTACCTGGACTTACACAAAACATTTGACACTCTGGTTATGTCCTTGTTTTTAAATGGGAGAGACATGGATTTGACAGATGGGCCACTCCGTGGATAAACAACTGTCTGGATGGTTGCACTCAAAGAGCTGTGGTTAACAGCTTGATATCCAGGGGAGACCAGTGACAACTGGAGCTCCTCAGGGGTCAGTACTGGGACTAGCACTGTTTAACATCTTGGTCAGTGATGTGGACAGTGTGATGGAGAGCACCCCCAGCAAGTCTGCCACAACACCAAGCTCTGTGGTGCGGCTGGGAAGGAAGGGACGGCATCCACAGGGCCTACATGTGGACCCTGTGAGAACTGGGCTCACGTGAACCTCATGAAGTTCAGCAAGGCCAAGGACAAGGTCCCGCACTGGGGCCAGGACAACCCCTGGTACCAATACAGGGTTAGTGGAGAATGGACTGAGAGCAGCCCCAAGGAGAAAGACCTGGAGGTGTTGGTTGATGAGAAGCTCAACATGACCCAGCAATGTGCACTTGGAGCCCAGAAAGCCAACCATGTCCTTCCTGGGCTGCATCCAAAGCAGCGTGGCCAGCGGGACGAGGGAGGGAATTCTGCCCCTCTGCTCTGCTCTGGTGAGACCCCACCTGCAGTGCTGCACCGAGCTCTAGGGACCCCAAGATAAGAAGGATGTAGACCTGTCACAGCAAGTCCAGAGGAGGGCCATGAAACTGATCAGAGAGCTAGTGAACCCCTCCTATGAGAGAAGGCTCATAGAGCTGAGGCTGTTCAGCCTGGACAAGAGAAGGCTCTGGGGAGACCTTACTGCAGCCTTCCAGTACCTAAAGAGGCCTGAAAGAGAGCTGAGAGGGACTTTTCACAGGGCCTGTAGTGACAGGATAAGGGGTAATGGCTTCAAACTGAAAGAAGGTAGGTTTAAATTAGATACAAAGCAGAAATTCTTCACTATGAAAATGGCGAGGCACTGGAACAGGTTACCCAGAAGTTGCAGATGCCTCATCCCCAGAAGTGCTCAAGATCAGGCTGGATGGGGCTTTGAACAACCTGGTTTTGCAGAAGGTGTCCCTGTCCATGGCAGGTCCCTTCCAACCCAAACCATTCTCTGATTCTGCATTTGCACCTTTACCAATTCTTGCTGCTTCTCTTACCTTCACACCTGGTTGCTCAAAAAGGTCTAAAGGAACAACTTCAGCATTTAAATTCTATCAAAATTTATAGGAGTTTTGGACAGATGGTTTCCAAGTTTATTTTCAAGGCAAGAACCTAATCTTTATCTACAAATCTAAAATGATCATGTCTTGAGTAGCAAAAGTACATAACAAAAGTTACTAAAGAATGTACTGGTGGAAAGCTGCAGTCCCACATTTTGGAGGGGTGTTAATTCTGTTGATTAAAATAGTAAAGAAGAAAGTCATCTCTGGGGGATGATTTAGAAAAATTAAATTTTACACTATTTTACTGTATTTGCAGAAGTCTAGTTTGAATACTGGAGAAAGAACACACTGGTCCTGTGCTAAACATAGGTTCAGCACCTCTGACTTTCCCATATTAACCCAGTAAAATGTTTAATGCTACCTACCTGAATCATCAGCTAATCTGCTGATTCTCTCCAACACAGCAATACAATCTCTCTCATCATCACTGACTTCCTTCAAAGTGTCCAGCAAACTTCGAGCCACCATTTGCCTAGTTTACAAGAAAGATTAAAAATCAGCATTATTTGTGTCCAGAAATACAGCTAAATCAAAAAGTTGTGCAATCATACAAGTTTCTTACACCAAATACAATTTTACATATATTCACTCTTAGGTCAGTAAATTTAGATAGCCCTGCTTTGGGAATTCTTACTTCTGATACCTGGCATAATCTTAAAGGATTGTTAGCTTTAAATGTAACATTGAAAGTATGCTTTCGTTTACAAGGATAAGAGAAACCAGCCACCAAGACCAGAAATAGTAATCACTTGCTAAGTGGGCAAACAGGAGCTGAATGTTAGGATGTCAGAATCAGCCTTCCATCCTCATCTCTGAATTCCCTAACTTGTTCCATACAAAGCAAAATAACACTACTATCATTGAAATGTTTTTAAATAGAGTTCTGAACTTACTTCACAAAAGCATGAACAGTCAAGCTGAAGATTTTCATACCAATGGAGACATTTAAAAGTCAAACTTCATTTGAATGCTATGGGTATATACTGTAAAAATAACATGTACTACCCAACCCATGTGTACCTGAGACATACATTAAGCAAAGTAGAAACATTAAGAAAATATGAAATAAGTCATAATCAATTCAGTTACTACTTCGAATACACAAGACAATTTTCTATGGAATAATTCGTGAGTGACAAGATTTGGGATTTTGTCCTCCGAGGTTCTGCTGCAGCCTATGTTACAAAGTCATATCCATCAGGTACCTAGACAGCCCTATGAACAATGCAGCTAGGAATGTCTGGCAATCAACCTTTCTCCTCAAAACCAGCCTGCAATGGTGTAACTCTTTTCACCCTTTTGGATAACATGGGTTGACCATCAGTTCAGAGAGCTAGCAGGATTATCCCTGGATAATGGAATGGGATTAGGCCAGTGTCCAAGACGCTGGTAGATCTGGTAATGCCCTGAAACAAAATGCTGAAGCACCAAGTGTCAAATGCCAGTTATTTCCAGAACTGAAGGACAGAAACACTCCTAGGATGTAGCCTAGGTAGAAGCACTTTTGACAAAGAGCAGTGCTGCAGACAAGAGCAGAGGCATACCTGAACTTTATCATGCTCACTACAAACAGTGAACGTGAGCAGTAGTCACCAACAGGTAAGAAAACAGATGGTTACATTCCTAGTGAGCTTAAGAACTTCACAATTCCATGCAATCAGAGAAAGGCAGTCGGTTTCCATGAATTCCCAAAGCTAAGCAGACATTTCTGTTTTCTCCAACTGAAAATCAGTAATTTAAATATTTCACATTGGCCACCTGCAAAACTAAACTGCTTCGGAATACAGATGTATAAAATCTTCTAAAAAACAAACTGAAGAAACTGTTTGCCTTTAACAAATTTCCTCTCCCTTGCTCTTTTCAACTTGACAGAAGTACAACATCTCTCAGCAGAGATTTTGATACGCAGTTAAAGTTCAGCCATCAAAATCCTAACAGAGAAACAGACTGCGTGACACACTAACCTAGAAGCAGAGTTGACTTGGTCTTTTAAAGGGCTGGACACCTCTGAAAAGAGAAGAGGAACAGATGAAGCAATTTCATACACCAGCCTGGGGGGACATGTGTCTCCTACATATTAAATGTAGTCCTGGAAAGTGAGAGACAAATCAGCTAACCCACTGAGTCTCAGCAGGTAAGGAACCACAGTAAACAGCACTACAACCCATCTAATAAACAGCACAAAATGCCATCTGACTCCTGGGGACTATGGAATGGCCCTCTACTATGCTGGGAGTTTTGAGAAGTTCTCATCTTCTCACAGAGCTTTGTTAGTAGTATCCTGGATTATAGCAGCTGAATGCCACAGTGTCTTCACTAGTTCCTGAGGGCTGGACGTGTGGCTATGCAGGAGACCATAAACCTGCTCAAGAGGAGAAGAAGAAAACAGAAATCCTAACCTGAAGTAGATCTGACCTATCTATTAAACCCATTCAACTTATTCCGTGCACTAAATGTAGAAGATGGCCCCCACCTGCATCCAGCTGGTATTTCCCTCTTTGGATTCTAAAGGAATACACGGATCTACTCTCACAACAGGCAGATTCTGGTAAAAAGCAAAACAACAAAGGGCACCAGGGTAAGCTAAACTCACTTCAGCAAACTTAACTGGATAGGCAGCCAGTAATCACAGAATAAACTCTTAACTCAATCCATTCATTCATCCATCCATCCATCCTGTGTTCTGGGAGATGACAGCCACTCATGCTCTCCAAACATTAGAGGCCGCGATCTAGTTCTGCCATTATCCCAACAATCTCCCAAAATTCTTCTTGTCTCAAAAACATAAATACAGGACACAGCTAAACCTTCTTTGTATTTGCCACAGGCTATGATCTGGCACACGGGCAACTACTGTAGAATGACGAGCCCTGTAAGCTCCCACTTGGTGCCCTGACTAGAAGTTTGATCTTCCTTCTTGCCAGCCAAGCTACAGAAAGCCTACAACAGAGGATGCAGTGAACTCCCAATGCAGAGCACCGTAACACAAAGCCAAGAGGTAGCTTGCCCTGCAACTTGCCAGGTGAGTACCAGGGGAGCATTTCTGAATTTTTAACATAGCTCTGAAGGATTATCTGTCTGATCTAGACACAGATAAAACAACAAAAATAGGTGGACATGCTTCATGCTGCAGAGGCAAGGAGGTATCTCCTGTGACAGGGAAAAGAGGTTAAGCAGGTTTCTTCTAGGGATAATGACAACGCGTTTGCATAAAATGCATTCTTACAGGGAATCAGACTCCTTCAAGCACCCATGTGACACACATTAGTCCACCACCATTAATGACGACAATATAGTGATTTGAACAGCAAATATTCTGTTGCTGTACATTATTTATAGTTAATGAAGGCACAATTTTGGACAAGGATTAATGGCTTCTTGCCATTGCCCTCCTGCCACTGGCTTGGGTTTGTGCAGTACCTACCTCTAATGAGACACTCACTAGGCTACACTAAAAATTTCTACCTTTACACATTCTCAGTGCCAGAAGAGTTGTCTTCATCACAACAACTAACAGAATTGCATCTTCTTGCCCATTCAGTCAGATCTTGTACACAGTTCCTCCAGGGCCAAAGAGACTTCTGCAAGCTGTTTTGGCAAGTGATGCTTCAAATCAGTAACCCCACAGCTGTGAACTCTGAAAATTACTTATTCATCATAGCTGAGTTTGGTCTGTGACTGCCACCTAAACAGCAATGCATCTATTTATCCATTAAACAGTTTACACACCAAAGAAAGGGCAGAGATCAAAGGCTGCAATGTAGCATGCAGTCCAAGCACTTCCAGTACTATGTGCATAACTGGAGGATATTTAGCAAAATTCGAATTTTCATGATCTTGTCCAATGTTAGAGAAAACTGATTGTTAGGATATCTTGTAGACACACAACTGCAATTAGCAGCAGGACAAAATGGGAATAGATTACAAACATCCTACCTTTATGGCCAGATACAGGTGACAGGTATTTGGAAGACTGTAAACACAGACATAATATATGTCTTATATATTGTCTTATGACAATATACTCTGAGAAGAACTACAAATATCTTTGCTGTGCTTACTTAAACTCCTTTGAACATCATTAGCCCTTTAATAAATTTCTACTTTAGAATTTAAATTACTTCATCTGCACAAGGAGTGAATTTAGCTAATAAGCATATGTTAAAAAACTGAAACAAAACCAGAGATACTTTTTTTTTCTTCAACCATTTTTTCAGAACTTGTAAATCAAAATTTCACAGAATCACAGAATATGCTGAATTGGAAGGCATCCATAAGCACCACTGAGTCCAACTCTTAGCCCTGCACAAGACATCTCAAAGTGTCACACCACGTGCCTGAGAGCACCAGTGACATTCTGTGTTTAAATTAATACTGGCAGTAGTAACTGAGCTTGGCAGTATTTTCCCCAAACAAGCTCAGAGAACATTCAGAATAAACTCCCAATTTCAAAATCAACATCTCTGTACTCCTAAGAAGAAAGGCTAACCATGCAGAAGTACATTCAAGTATTGTTGAAGTAATTACGACTTTTCTCAGTGCTTTGGGAAGGTTCTGTCCTTTGTTAGTTCGGCTTAAATCATTTTAACCTACACTTAAAAGGTAAACTTTCTCAAGCTACATTGTTATTTGTAAGTGATTTATTTGGTATGCACAGACCTGCAAATTTACGTGCAAAAAAACCCCTGTTTTGAGGTTTTTCATTTTTGCTACATTTTATTCTTTGACATACAGTAGGATCAGAAGCACTGAGACAAAA
This sequence comes from Corvus moneduloides, assembly GCF_009650955.1. Lineage (NCBI taxonomy): Eukaryota > Metazoa > Chordata > Aves > Passeriformes > Corvidae > Corvus > Corvus moneduloides. The sequence continues at coordinate 110,303,248 of NC_045476.1, read as the reverse complement.
ACAGCATAAAGTTAGAGATCAGGAGAAATAACCTAATTTATACTAAAATGATGAGAAATGTCCCTGTCAGAACAAAGCCAGTATAGTTTCACCTGCATGTCTTCAGCATGAGTTTAGCATTTCCTTACTGCCAGTACTCACATACCCAAAAAAGAAACCACATTGGGCTAGGCTGCAGAGACAGAAGGGAAGTGAGTGGGGAGAAAAACAACTGCAGCTGTGGACAATCAAATTCTCAATTAACTTGTTGGTTATAATCTGATCATACCTAAATGAAAATAAGGCAAGGTAGTCTCAACATCCCACAAAACTGTCTTAGAGAGGTTTTTCATATACATTACAGCATTCTTCTGTTTTAGTGGGGGTACTTCACGCATCCAAGTCCCAGTTTTAAGATACAGTTCAATGAAGTTCCTGTGAAAGTGTTATTTATAAGCTGTACATGAGTACACACATGTGCTTAATCCCTCTTTGAGATCCAGTATATCCTCACTTACTGCTGTTCTATGAGTATTTTAAGCTTGACTGTTGCCAAAAAACTTTTTCAAAGGACATCAGGTATTCTCCCAAGAGAAAAGCAAAGACGTACTTCAGAACACAAAGAAGCCTGGCAAAAGGACAGCTTCAAATTATCTACACAGATATGCAGATACAGTCTTGATAGCCAAGACTGACCATACTCATGAATGAGAGTATTCTGTCGAGATCTGCTTAGGTCTGAAGAGAAAAAGCAACAACAATTCCTCATAAGCTTATGAAAACGAGGGACCTGTGTTCAGGAACTGCCTCACTATTCAAACAGATTTATTGGTGAGTGCTGTACACTTCTGAGCCTTCTTAATGAGGAATGGAAGCAGGTTCATGGCAAGAAAGATTAGAAAACCCACAAGGGATTTTAACATGAAAAAAGAAAAAGAGACAAAAGCTATGCTCCAAACTGCACCAGCAACTGTTTTTTAAAGCAAATAGCAAAAGGGAATCATCATCCTTCTATGTATGTACACACACCAGTGCTACCAGACACAAGAAGACCCTGTGTTTTAGGGTGATGGTTTTGGCTTTCTGCTCAACATCTACTCTTGATGCAATGTCATGTTGGATTATTAAGTCATATGCTAGAGATGCTTCTCAAATCTGGTCTGGAGGCTGGCTCTTCAATAATCAAACCATAGCCAGACTCCCACTTGCCTTGTTCTACAGACACAACAGGGGTCATTTATTGTAATATTCGTCAGGTTCCCCTCCATTCTCATAGACTAAGGCAACATCTGTGGTGCTCATGAGCAACACGTAAAACAGTAAAAATGTAAACCATAACATAAAAAAAATTGTCACAAAGCAACTCCTTCCACCACTTGGGAAGCTGTTAAAGGATTCCCTACCTCTCTCTCTTTTTCAGTTCATCCTATCAAAATTCTTATGTATTTAAACAAAGAAGACATTCCTATTTCCAAGCCCCATCTCCTGAAATTTTTTAGGACACAGATACTGATCCATTTCCATCTCAGAACAAGTGGCTGAGGGATCACGAGTGCTCAAGGATTCCACTTAAAGGAGACTAAACTTTTGCAGTAGTTGTTAAAAATCCCTTCACTCTAATCATTCAATACAATCACAGGCTGCAAATATGCTGCAAAGGTAGATGACTAACCAGATAGAAAAGGATAATAAAACCAAATGGAAAGAGAAATAATACCTAAAATGAAATTTGAAGATTAAAGCTGCCATACTAAAAGCAAATTCATCCAATTAAAGGGAAGAAAAATCATCTTACCCTAATTTACCCAGACTCAATGATTATGTTTCAAGAGTTTGGGATGTGTAATTTGAAGCTTCCACAGAAATGCAGGTTCCAGGTCACAGAAACAACCAAAACACTATGAACTCAATCATAGTATTTTAAAAATTTTAAACTACTCATTAGTAATTGGATGTGCTGATACCACACTAAGACACAGGAATAAACAAATGTAATTTAATTAATTTTTTTCCTATTAAACACTCCAGTTCCTCTGCTTAGCAAAAATCCCTATTATTCTGAGACTGACTAATGCTGAATCATCATAAACTGACTGCAGTAGCTACTATCATTTATTGTGATCTAAGTGCTACTCACAGTTATACCACTAATAATGACCATTTTCTATTTCCTCTATTTTCTTATGCTACATAACACAACAGAGAGAGCTAGGATTAAAAAAACATGTTTGTAGCAGCAAAAATAATCCAAACAAGCAAACACAGAAAAAACTACAGTTACTCTGATCACCCTTCCCTGCAGGAAAGCACAGGATGCACAAAGCTGGACAGAGTAATCAAAAGGATTCCAAGTTTATGTATGCCCCATATCCAATGCAATCCATACTGAGAAATCAGATACAGTTTTTTCTTAGGTGGGCAAGTAAAATATTAGGACCAGCATTCTTGGTTAAAATTCAAGACACACAACCTGAGTTTCTGAGTTTGTTCTCCTACCTACTGGCTTTTATTACATAATTGTCACCTGGAACCCTAAAGGCTCCTCTTCCCTCCCTCTCCATGAAAAGTCAAAACATGCAAAAACTCTCTTCTGGCAGACAAAGTGCCAATTTCAGCTTAAATTGTAAAATACAACAAACTCTGGATTTCAGGAAAAAGAAAAATTTGAAAATGAGGCATATTTCAAAACTCATCTGTGCATACAGGTTTATGCAGGTTATAACAAGAGAAACCATTCTGCAATTTTCAGCTTCGATTCAATGGTATGTTCATACACGTAGTGCAGATTTTAAGTACAGTTCACGTGACTAAAGTTAAGAACAGGGCTAAATCCTTTTTGAACCCAGGCCATGAACAACAAAACAGAGGCCATCCTATTGGGTGGCTGATCATAGACTTTGCTTCTGCCTATTACTGTATTAAGAATTTAACACTCAAGCAAACACACTTCATTAAAAGCTTACTTGAAGCCCAAACTAAACCACCGGAATAAAATACCAGAAAATCTCAATGTTTATGTATTTTATACGTTTCTGTGATCCTGTGACTGTTCACAGTTCCAATTAAAATAAACCATGGGTTTGCATTTCTCATTTGAGTGCAGACTGTCTGCATGCAAGGGGATGGGATGGGATGCGTGTCCGTCTGAAGTATGCTAATACCTGTGCTTTTAAATGAAACAACCATCTCAGTGGCATTACAGAAATTAAAAGGGGAAAATGCAGAACACACTATTAACTGAGCAAGTTCACTTTCAATAATCAGAAGCAGCAACACTTAAACTGTAAATTACAGAGGAGATTGATACTGAAATACAGTTCTTGGGTTTCTCTGGCAATCTACAGTGCTGTTCATTATGCTCTCCTGACCTTTCATGAAGTATTTTCTTGATCTCACTTTCACACAGAGTCATGGATGGATTTTACTATCATCTTACAGTCCTGCGCCAACAGGAATGTTAGCATTTGCAAAAAAACCTGAATGATGTGGTCCAATTAATGAAGAAGTTTTAAACGTCCATTACTACAGTTGCTTAAGAAGTGAGCAAATGTTTTTCTGTTCATTAATATTCTGCTCTCTCTAAGCAGGAGGAGAATGAGCAAACAGAAAGAGGCGTGGAAACCGAAGAGTTTTGTAGAGGTGTTGGGTTTTTTGAAATTATTTGTATTCCATGCAAATCAACTTCAGTCAGATTTTAATCAGATGAATAGTTTGCATACTATTAGCCAGACAGGACATTTAAAAAGCGTACCTGTTAAATATGTTCTCACTTGCAGCGTACTTGTCCAGTCTTCCCAAAGGCGTCAACATTTCATCTTGTGAGACAAAGTCCAGGGCTGAAGGTATAATAATCACATCAGACTCTGAGCTGTAGTCATCCACACCAACTATCAGAGACATCAGAAATACTCCTTATAATCACAGTAGTTTGACACTAAAATGATGTCTGTTGTTGGTCTGAAATACAGAAGTCTAGGCAAGGTCTCATTGACAACATATTTAGTAACTGTACCACATTGTTCCCACCAGCTTCCCCAGCCCTCATAAAGTTTTTTCTATACAAGTGCGACTGATGATGTATAAATGGATTTTGAGTCATTTTCTCTAAATTCCCAAGTAAGATGCATAACTAAACTTCCTAAGTATTTTTATACCTTGTATTTTTCTCAAGCAAAAGACTTCCATCTAATTGTAAAGTCAGCTTTTTGAAGACACGTACTCGAATCATAGCTGTAGGTAGCCCAGAGTTTATACAGCATGATCTAACAGACCAAAAAGACTTTGTTCTAAACCAGAAAAATCGAAATCAAGCATATTAAAAAAAAAACTCAGTGTGTGTTGCTAGATCTGACTACCAAATAAAATGGACACAATTCACCTACTGCATAATTATTAACCAGCACATCATCAGGGAACTTCATATACACAGACCCCCTTTATCATCATAGAACCAACGAAGTGGAAAGAGGCCCAATCCTGTTCTGCAGAGCTGCCTAAGAATTAGGACTTGAATTACCACCTTTTTACTTTCCATATGCCCTCAAAACTGCTCTAAAAGTCAGTCCCATAGAAAACACACACTTCTGGCTGCAAATGCATTCCCCTATTTGAAAGGACTACACCAGGTCACCTCCATTAGTCCTGAAAACACAACACACTACAGTATATTACCTCTATTCAGTCTAGCTAAACCTCTCTGAAATGCCTTTTCAAAACTTACAAATAGAGAAAATCAGAAGACAGCTCTACAACTCCAACAATGACTTTTTAAAAATGAACTCTACAGAAGGAAGAAAAAAGATTACTGTCCTCTTACTTTTGTATACAATTATGCTGTGCTATATAAATTGCTCACAAGTTAGTGTATCATTATTTTCAACATGCAGAATACGTAAGCAGCTACCATTGCCTGAACATCTTCCTTACTGTACTTCAAATGTCAAAAGACAAACACTGAGCTCTGGAAGAGTAGTATTTTTAGACATAAACTAAGTTAATGGCACCCTTTTACCAATAAAGTAATTCTCCCATTTTCTACATAGAGAATCCATGGACATCAGCTGGTCCCAACCTTGCACAAGGGACCAGATTTTGTGGTTGCTGATAGGACATGAAATTCTTGCCATAAATCAAATGAAAAAGTGACGCGGAAAGAGCCAAGTGTGTAACAACAATCTGGGAGATGGGAGCAAGGAAGAAAGTGTAGTAGGAGCCAAAGGAAATGGAAGAGCAATCTGAGAAGAGGTATTAGGTATGTCTAAGGTAGAGGATAGAATAACAAACTGCAGGGGGAAGAAGGAGAGGCTGAAAAGAAAGATCAGCTGCAAAAAGCTATTGCAACACAAAGGGAAAGTGTTTAGCAACTCCAGGTTTACATAACTGTTTGAACTTGCGTTTGGTTTGGGTTTGTGGGTTTGTTTAGGTTTAATTTTTGTTGTTTAGTTTGGGCTTTTTGCAAGAATCAGTTTTATTTTCACAGGAAGTGGGAGGCAAGTAAAAATGGACTCATAATGCAACCTAGGACTTCATGCCAGGTTAAGTTAACAAGGAACAGGCTACATCCTTTCACAAGCTCGTAGACCTTTAATTCAACCCATCAATCCAACTGAAACCAGGGATTTTCCTGAGTTTTCAGTTCTGCCATCTCACACCTAGACTATTTCAGCTGAAGATATCTTCACCTATCATCTAGTCCAACTGTCCAACCACCTCAGGGCTGACCAAAAGTTAAATCACTTCCCTCTCCACGTCCCATTCTCAGGAAGCTACAGAGAGTGATGAAGTCACCCCCCAGCGTCCTTGTCTCCAAACTACACAGTGAAATTAGTTCTATGACAGTCCTATTCTTCTATTCCACTGTCTGTTGATCACAATGTAAATTTAAAACCATAAATTGAAGAAACTATGTCAAAATACCAACATAATTATTGTCAGCAGTATAGTTATTTTTATTTAGCTATCAAACTCATGAATACAAAAAAATAAAATGCTGACCAGTACATGCACCACCAATTTTACTCACTCCATTTCTCTCTTCCCAACCTCAACTTTGTTCTATGTTCCTCCTTGTACCCTCTGCATTTATTTTTCTATAATTTTTGCCTCGTGAAACCAGTTAAGTCAACCCAACTGCTAAATCCACTCTATAACAGATGTAAATACCATTGATAAAAATATGACCATCTGCTTACAGTTTATCTGTTTGATGTCTCCTACTAGTTCAAACAGAAAGTGAGTTGTGTGGATTTGGCTCTGCTGAGCTTATGAATTGTAAAATTAGGCTTAGCACTACATTAAGCTTGATGTGCCTCTGCTACCAAACAACATTTTTTATTTAAATAATTCCAGCATCTCAGCTCATAGCCACAGAGAGATCATTCAAATGGCAGCATCTTGATTAACACAACTGTAATATAGGGAAGAAAAGCGTAGTAAAAATAAATCAATCAGTACATGATCAGTTTATAGTTCCAGTAAAGTACCGTTACAGTCACCTTATATATTCATTTTCACTTTCATGACATCAATCCAAGCCAACAGACACAGTCGATTCTAACTCCCATTCTAACAAAGCCCCTCAAGTGGATCTTTGTCTTCAACTTGCCACAAATACGAACCACCATCTAACCACTCCTCATCTAAAATGCAAAAAGGACATACTTTGCATTATTCAATAAACCAACTCCCTTTGCTATTCCCTCCACACTGTACCAAAACAATTATCAAAAAGGTTGTTAGCTGCAGATTGCCTCTTCAGCCCTAACCCTGCCTTCCACCCAACTTTGAGCACTTGACCAACTACCACAGGACCCTGTGTAAATTTTACAAATGCAAAACATACCCTTAAACAACACAAGTGTACTGGTTTGCGCTGGGACAGAGTTAAAATTCTTCACAGTAGCTTTTAGGAGGATACTTTGCACATCTCCAACCTATTCATTGGGAGGGCACCATGAGGAATTTTTAAAAAAGGTCCTGACACTGTGTAAGCCCTGTCTTTAACAATAACTAACACAACACTGATTTATCAACACTAGTTTCAGCACAAATCCAAAATACTGCCCCATACAAGGTATTATGGAGAAATTTAACTCTATGCCAGTCAAAACCAGTACAAGTTTTGGCTAATTCAAATGCAGAACATACAGATTTCTTCCTGCTTCAGAATGTAGACCAGACAACAGGACCACATATTACTTTCCTACTGCGGAAAAACCACAGGTCAATTTTCTTATTTTTCTCCACTTCTTCAAACTGGTACAAGTACAGACCAAATCCACAGAAAGCTTATAAGCTACAAGACACCACTGAAAATGCAAGTGCAGAGCCTTACCTACCTTCTACTCTGGTCTTACATGTTCACACCAACATGCAAAACTAGAGCTAAGAAAACAGGAGTTTCTATAAGAACACCCTATCCCAGGAGTTTGAAGTCACTAGTGGTGTCAGGGTGAGAAACAGCAATTGCATAATGATGTCAAAAGCAAACACAGTACCCCTATTTCTGTCCACTCAAGTACCAAAGCAGAGCAAAATCAATAAATTAATTAATTTATCCAGACTAAGTTTGAAAATTTCTCTTCAAAACTCTACACAATGACTGCCAAACACAAGGAAGCATCACATAACAAGACTGTCATTGACCTGCTGTATTACAGAAGCCAAGTAACTTCTGTTCTGTGTACCTTCATCTTCCTGTCAAAAGATTTGACTAGTTTTTTTGTAGAAGTTGTTTGGGTTTGTCTCTCTATCTTGCATCTGGTCCATACTGTACTGTGTGAAAATATAACTAACATTCTCTGCTTTAAGCTCTCCTCTGTTTTATGGCACGGATACAACAATAACTTGACACAGTTATTAACTAACATGAGCTACCACAGCAATCTTGCTGAGGCAGACTATGCTTAGAGGTGCTTAGTCAACCACGGCCAAGCTTGGCTGAGCATACAACAACAAAAGAGAGGTCCATTTAAAACTCAGTCCACTATAAAACCACAATCTCTAGGCCAATTTTCAAGGGAGTTGGTTTTTCTACTACATATCTCATCCCCATAGTACCCTTCACAAAGATCTCTCATACTGGATCTTTTACAGAGAGGTGCAAAAAATTATGTTTGAAAAAAATGACTGCTGTTTTTTCTTATTTAATAATGCAGAACCTTTCTTATTTAATAATGCAGTTCCCTGCCATAGACTGTTCAGTAGCAAGGCCTATATGTATTCTTTTTGTTCTTCTATATTTGCTATGAGCTCCACAGCAGAAACATATTCTTCTTTGCTTTGGCATAGAAACTCAGTAACAAGATGTGGATTCTAAAAAAAATAAGCAATTTTCAATTCTGAAAGCTGAACAAACAGCTTTAAGGATCCAACATTTCCAGCTAATATTAACAGTTCTCTCATTTTATCTTCTGCATGCCCAAAGAATTCTCAAGATCTCCTACAAAATCCATATGGCAGTTGCTATGGATATATCTACTGAAGTGGACTAATTTTTATTCAATTTTAATATAAGCTATTTATTACACTCTACATCAATTGTTATCATATGGATATTCAGGATAATATTGCACTTACATGCAGAAAGGACTGGGTTCTGTTCTGCTGTTCAGGCAAGTAATTTTTCTGCTTAACTGTAAAGCAAAAATTGTAATCTTATGAGCCCAGACATTTGATATCATGATCACAAAATAACAGCAGCAGGTTTTGTTCTAAATTACTGCCCTCCATGCTACAAATGAAGAATTTCACCTTACATTCAGACTTCTGCAGAACACAAGTAATATTCTCAGTCCTTCAATATTGTAAACACATTCGTTTCTATGTAACTTTCTGTAAGAAACACCACTTTGCATCTCCATGTTCTGCAAAGAGAAATTCACCTCAGCATGAGCATCAACGCTTAAACATCTGCATTTGTTCACAGCTGCACTCACTACTCTTAACCCTTTTCCTACTGCACAATGTCCCAGCTCTGGTTCTGTGGTGACAACACAGACCAAAGCATCAGTGACACTATTTCAGGTTCATTGGCTACCACAAATTTACTGCACTGCTTCAGTAACATTAACCAACAGCTATTTCAATGACAATCACACAAATATTACAAAATGTGCTTGTCATGCTGAATTCTACCACCCTGCCTGCCCAATCCAGGCATAACTCATTGGTCATCACAGAATCCATCATTAGAAAGGAGGAGCTCTTTTTTCCATGAGACACTTAAAATATTCTGTTTTCCCCCTGCTGAAGTCCAAGACTGAAAATGCAACTGAGATGCCATGAGGTGTGTGATTCTACTCAGCAGAAGTTATCACTGGGAGTGATAATCTTAGATTCCAGCCCACTTACCATATTAGCAGAAACAAGAACCACCCTTCTCCTTCTGTGTTTCTCCCCTAAATTAGCCCTTCAAACCATGGAGCACTATCGGCCTTGAGCCTTTTATGAATGTCAAGTTACCACACCTGTATGCACAGACTTTGTTGTCTGAACACCGAGTTTGGCGGGACTGGGTTCGGGGGTGGGGCAGAAGGAGTAGAGAGGCAGGAGCAAGGAAGAAGAAAGGGGGAAATGCAATGCAGCTCTGATGCAAAGCTGCTGTGCCAAGAAGCAAGGCTTACCACATTAGCCCCTATGTAGCAATTTGATAGCAGAGCTTGCTATCAGCTCAAAGCACAGACATAGCAAACCCTTTAAATAAAGCTTTGGTACAGGTTTGTGGGCTAGGGCCGAGGAGCACTCAGCAGATGAAAGACACAGGAATCAAAAAATCAGCAGCTGTTTACACACAGAACTGATGCAAGCATGGTACAGCAAATTTCAAAGACCCAGCAGCCTAACCATAACAGGCTATGAGAATATTTTCATTTAGCAAAGGCCTTCATAAAAAGATAGTTATCAAGCAGCCAAAGGAGTTGCATTTCCCAACAAGCATCAGAAGAAACAAGGGGCAATACAAAATTCTTTAAGCAAGGAAAATAGGTGCAGCTACACCCAAGTTTGTTTCTTTCAGACATACACAAGCAGCACTGAAAATCCTTGATTCGCTCTGAAAAAAACCAAATAGCTCCACCTCGTAATGCTCACTAGTCGTTTATTTGCACAACAGCTGAATGTACCTTGTACCGGTTAACAGTTTGACCGGCAACAAATGCTGGTCCAGAGGAAACTGAAACAAAGAGAAGGACATCCAAGCTACCAGTTAAAACAATCAACAGTTTACATTCTGTCTGCCTATTTCCTGTAGGGAGCATGTCACGCCCATCACCAAGGCATTCAAGTTCCCTGCTATTTAAGTCCCTGTCTTCTACCTCTTTCAAACAACTCCATGCACTTCAGAATTGTGGAATGAGGTTGGAGTGAAGCAAAAGTCAGCTAATGCAAGCAGGAAGTTCCTCTAAGATTCTTTTTTCTCCTCTACGAGGACATCACCATCAAAGAAAGGTATTCCTTTTCTCTCTGCAGAGCACTGCTGTTCATGGGATTTTTAACTGACCTCATGACTGACTGAGAATTTTGTAGCACTGCTAGGAAAATCCTACTTCCATCTTCAACCAACATGTTCTCCCTGGTCCTACTACAATAGACACATGCATTCAGCTTCAGGCCAGGCTCAAATTCTGCCACACAACTGGGTATCTGGTACACACAAAAACTGCAAGTTCAAACTATATGTGCCTTAACATTGGACTAACTAGAAGGGAGAGAGATATGAAGCAAGCAGCTGAAGCTCAAACGCTCCAAGGACTTGTGTAAACTTTGCACCACTGATGTGACACCATGAGTTATGTATGATACATCAGCTACCAAGTGTTGTTCCATTGTGCAGTGACTTCAACAGCATCATCACAGCAACTAAAATACACTCACTTAGGCTAAACACTGCAGAGAAGGCAAGCTCTACAACTAGTACATCCATAATCTATAAAACATGGCTTTGCAACATAAATCCCTTGGAACTTCCTAACTGCACTTTTCCTCTCCCCACTTGAATCCCAGACAATGTTCTTGAGATGTTGCTTGACAGCTTTCAAAACTCTTGGTGGGATAAACCTCAGTGTTTCTCAGGCATACAGAGAAATTCTTGCTGCAACTCTCCCCACTCTTCCTGTCTGCTCAGTATAAAGTATAAAACTTTATATGGGAGAAGGTTGAGCAGTACAGAATGCAGGGGATTCACTCTTGGAAAAAGTAAGAACAGTCATGGGTGTTCATTTCAATGCAATTTAATGTTTGCATTACTTGCACAAGCAAGTATCCCTACAGACTAATCAAGCTGTTCCTCCTGTAGGCTGTAGAGGAAGGAAAAGGTAGTCTCTCTTCCATTCAAATATTTGGGAACTGTTCAGGCACTATGGCAACAACACAAAAAAAATTCCCTTAGCATATTTGTTTATCAGAGAAAAATGCTTAAAGAGTCTGCAATATCACTCATATACCATGTCCGTTTTATACATTAATCTATTTAGCTTTTCCAGAAATTGTATAGAGAATAATGTATATTTATGGCACCATTTGCCTCTCTTTTCTTTACCTTAAGAACAGTAAGAAAAACCCACTAAACCAGTGGTCTCAACTGTCGATGCAGTTGTTCCGCTGTTGCAAACAAACACCCTTCACAAACATACTCTGACACTTTTTCAACCTACACAGTACGATTTTAACACCCTACTGCCAAGAAGAACTGCAGCATCCCTCTCAAACCAAGAAACAGCCACATTAGTTTTTCTCATACTATACCTTCTGAAGAAGACAGAGGAGCCCTGATGTTCTGGGAACCTTTAGGGGCAGCTGTCCCTGCCTTGCTCTTCCAAAGACGGAACTGTTCCTCCAGCTCTCAAAGCAGAAGCTATCCTTTCATCCAGTTCTGCTCATGTTACAACTCTTACAATGAAAACTTCCTGCCCACACAGAGGGAAAGTCTTAGTAGCAAAAGGCACATATAGGAAAGAAAAGCATTTTATCTTCAACACACTGCAGTCTGCCACCTCCACAATAGGTCAGCAGTCAGAAATAACTGCAAGCACCAAGGTTTCACTATCTTAAGCCTAGGATTTTGAACATTTCCAACTCCGTCATGACCCTTTCACTCCCTCTGTTTTTTAGCTCCAAGTGGGAGAGAAAGAGAGAAGGAGGAGAATACCCAAAGCCCTGTAAGATAAATCATGAGACAAGAAGAAAAAAAAAAGCTGGCAACCTTAATTGAGGATCCCTGCCAGAGATGGGATAATAAAAGGTGCCTGGTGAAAAGAACATTCCCGCATCAGAAGTGATGCTAGTGGCCTTGGAAAGCTGAAAGCCTAGAAAATTACCTCTTCTTCAACCCTCTACTAGTTGTAATGGAGAAAACATATGCAGCTGCATGAGCAAGATTCATTAGCCTACATCAAATCAAGCACAATCCTTTCCTCACATCATCTCCTTCTCTCTAGGATTCTAAGAGGTTGCTGGAGAGAGACTAACCATTACCCACCTGAGACCACTAACACCAGAATTCCATGAGGACACAGCCATCCACCTGAGTCTCCCAGTTTCTATGAGGGTCAATCATCACATTAAAAGACAAAGAAATGAACCGAAGTGTTGGGAGAATTAAACCCCAGTCTTCAGGGAAAACAACCGACTTAACACACGTGCTTCATTAGCACTAAGGAACGGTTACTGGATTCCCAAGGGAGCAGAATCCCAGTCACACCAGAGAATTGATTCCAATCACTACAGAACGTCTGCCATCAATTTCTGTTATTAATTTTTTGCAACGCTGAAATGCCAACCCAGTAACTCAAACGACCTCAGCACTCTTTCACCAGAGCTAAGGCTCTGATGGGACCAAAAGGTCAGTACTGCGAGAGGGCATTCGAACATCACGTTGGAAATTTAGCTATACTCAAAGCTGGAATTAAGTCTAAGAAGTGACACAACATGCAGCCTATACAAAACAACTAACAGCATAACAAAATCTGCTAATTCTTATTCTGTGGTGAAGGAACAAAGAAACCACAGTGCAAAAGCTTCTGATACTACTATGAACAGCTGTGGGAAAGGCAAGGTGAATTCTAACATACTGAACGCATGTTATGCCAGCATAATTCACTGCCAGAGAATAAAAACTACAACACAGCCATCAAGCTGTGACTGTGATTTGACACCACAGGGAAATACAGACTGATTTTATAAAAACAAAACAACAACAAAGAAACAACCAACACTTCTTGACTTAAACTATCATTAAAATGTTTTAAAAAATAAATTTCAAATGGCTTCCACTTGGAAAGAGTCTTGTGCTTTAACTCAAAGTCTAAGAGAGTAATTTAATTAAAAGCATTCAACCACCACAAGCTCACTGCTAATGCCAGATGATTTGCTCATCACCTGGAAAAAGAACATAGCATCAATGATAAAACAGCTTTTGACATCTGCAGATGCACAAAGAGAATTTTCTTCAGCTCAGCTAAATAACTGGTTCACTCACTGAGAAGCCTGCTGGGAGGAGAGGCTAGGAAGACCTGTCCTCCCTTTTTTAATCAATGGAAAAGAACTCAATAATAAAAACAGAGCTATGCTGGATCATCACTACTCTGGTTTTAGTTTTTGAACTGTTTCATCCACTAGTAAAATCCAAACAGTAACATTAGATTTGCTTATTGTCAAATTTTAAATCTATCATACCATTAAACACTTGTGTTAAAGAAAACAAGTTTACACATAGGTGTGTGTATATATATATCGATCTGTAAAAACTCATTTAATAGTTCTAAACTAGAACTGCCTAAATGCATACATATTAAAATTCCATTTTCTGCATTTTTAGTTAAAACATCTGGAAACTAAGTGTACAGAAAAAGGAAATTCACCGTTGTCAGCACGGCAAAAGGTAAAGTTTCAAAATCTGAGTAATCTACATAACCACCAAACCATGCACATATACTTGCAACTACCAGAAGTCCTGACATTGCACGCAAATGAAGCTATCACTAACAACTACTTTTTCCAAACACAAATGTAAAACAATACTAAAACCAGTTATCAGATCAAAATTTCTTTTCTCTCCTGATTTAAATCACAATTAAAATAATGAGCTGAATAAAGCTATCCTCCTTCCAAATCTGAATTCTAATTGCAGATGGCTCTATTTTTTAGAGCACACATCCTGTCCACATCAATGGTCAGACTGAAAGACATCAGCATCACGGTACGTTTCATTTCATCTATCTGTACTGATCAGTTCAACCTTCAGAAACAGCCAGGGGATGGGGGAACACAAACTGTCTAGGAAGAGTCAAAAAGAACACTTTATTTATCAGCAAGATGTACTTCTACAAGCCCACATTTGCTTTTCAACCATTTCTGCTGCTTATGTTCTTTCCTGTTCTATACTTAGCTTAAACAGTTGTACTATTCTATTTTGATTTTGTATGCACAAAACAAAAATTTGAACAAAAGCCAGATTTTCCCTGACTTCATATACTGTGCAAGATTTCAGACAGAAGACCAAGGAAGCCAACAATCCAATCCTTATTTGAAGGGTTAGAGTCAATGAAATTGTCTTTCATTATATTCCTAGAACTCACATCTAGGAATTAATTTCTGTTCTATAGCCTTCTGTATGTTCAGCCAGGGTACACTCGCTTGTTTTTGGGTTATTTTCCCTTTTACTTCAAGCTAGCAAACAAGGAAAAGCCACAGGCTGAAGATGGAAGAACCAGAATTTCTTCAATTATTATCACAGTCTTTGATATCAGGGGCTGTATCTACAGAAGTGAAACATCAGCTAAAATCAAAGTACTGAAATGCCATTTGCAAGGTATGTAACTACTTAAGGCAATCATCTGTTTAATGTACCAGGTGTAAAGTATGCATTCACCTCAAGAAAAAAAAAAATTCAGTTTTCCAGTGGTTACCAAGCAACCAAGAGCAGAAAAATAATATGAAGCTTTCAAAATAGAAATGCAAACCAAAGCTGAAATTAATTATTTAGAAGTCAATCCAGCTGGTTTATCAACCACTCTCTGAAAGCCTTTCTTATAAAAGCTCTTGTTTAATCTCTGACCTCTTAAACAAATCAACAAAAGGAAGGGTTGCTTTTTTTTTAAATAGATGCCTTCCACAGCATATATTCTCAACCACTACTCCAACAGCATAGATTTACTGCTCTCTTTTAAAATCTAGGAATGTTTCATTAACCTAAATATTTCTTCAGAGAAAAGGAATTTTTTTTTTTTAAAAGCAGCTGTTAAAACAGTACTCCAAAGATACAGTACTTTACTGTTCTAAATTTCAGGTTCATTAGCATCCAACAAGCTGGCATAATGAATGAGAAGAACAAATTGTACAGTTGTACAAGTTGTTGATTAAACTCCAACTTTCCAGGAGAACACTCGATTACAGAAACCTTAAAAGACAAAGATCATAAAACAGCTGTTCTTCACTCTGCGTATCTTAAAGATGCACAGATGCTTGGTTCATTACTTTCAGCAGCAACTGTGCATGGTTGTTTGCTCAACTCCAGGACTTTCTCCTACTGCTTTAGAACATGACCAATAAAAGGTATCTCTAAAGTCACCTTAATGATTCCTTCATTAGAAGGCAACACTGAATCACACTGTAGATTCTCATTACCAAAGGGAAAAAAAAACAAACCAAACAATACAACAATAAGAAATTTCATGATTCAGGCTCAAACCTAGGCTCACTGATAAGCTACAAAGGAACACCTAATCTAGTGAAATGTCCTGAGCCTTATGCATAATCAGAGACTCGGTTTCAGATTCCAATCCAGACCTTGACACATGCATTCAGTCTTAAACACCCCTGATTTCTCCAGTACACCTCACAGATGTTTTACTATATTGCTTGATATCAGACCAACTAAAAGCCTAAAAATTTACTGAAAGCATAGTTCACTTTTCAAAACAGACGATCAATCACACTATTTAAATCTATCTAATTCCTCCCCCTAAATTATACCACCAGGACTACAGGTATGCCTGCAAGTATTTTTCACTTGCTTATCCTTAAACATAGCTTAGCACACTTAATAGCAAGAATGCAGCTGGCAGAATCACACAGGCATAAAAGCTGCCAGCACTTCCAGTTTTATCACTATTGCATTCTACTACTTCAGTAATACACCTCTAAACCAGTGTCTAACTCTGCTACTTGAAAGAGCTGCAAACATTTGAAATATTTGCAACAGAGGAATACTGTAGGGTGGGGTTCAGGCAGGAGTTGCAACTTTCTGTCTTATTTTTTTAATTGTCTGTTTCGTATGTGCAGCCAATCAATTGAAAACATTTTCATAATTGTGTAAAACATGTATATGGGTACAAAACACAGCTATTTCAAATAATATGGCACAAGAAACAGTACTTTTGATGAGATATGTACGGTCTCCTTGATCTATACTATTTTTCTTTGGCTCACAGACACCACCCAAGAACAAAATCATGTAAAATTTAGAACCATAAAAGCCACTGTGTGACTGAACTACATCCAGACAGCACACATTGATGCACACAGAGTCCTGGCTTTTTCTCTTAAAATACCATGCATAAGTATTTAGACATTTGCTTTTACCTACTTACATCAAAACCTCAGTAATTTTTAATGAGGTTTCAAATTTTTATATTTCTATGGCTGTTGCCTTCAGGATGCTCTCATCTGGACTGAGTCATATCTCCATGCATATATTTTCTTTCATTTTTGAAGACCGTAACATTAAGACCAGCACCAGGAACCCACACCTTCAGTCACCTCTCCAATGACTACAGATCATTTCAATTCCTGTCTTGCAGTCAACTAAAACCATAATCTAAGTGGAAACTTAAGAATGCACTTTATTTTTTTGTTAAGTGTGTCCATTCTGAAAAAGTCACCTGCAATCACAGAGAGTTTTCAAACAACGACTTATCATGCTGAACTTTAAAAAAAAAGCCTTAGGGAAAGGCTCCTTTGTGCGAGACAAAGCACAATAGGAGCCTTCTAAAAAGTGAAAAAGAAGATGTGTCAGTTAAATCCTGAAAAGTTTACACAGCTCTCCTCTAAAAACGTAAGACACAAACCAGAAGGTTTTTCTCCTGCACTCCAGGAGAAAAACCTGGTGAGGAGATGCCGTGCAGACTGCACAGCAGACAAAATACCTTGAGGCAGCAACCAGGGGGTCCGCACACCCACGGCAGGCTGCCAGGCAGGTGCTTGCCTCCACCTCCATTTTCCCTTTTCACCCAAAATTCCTCCACCTTTCCTTCCAAGAAGTTCCCCCAGCTTTGACACGATCAATAGACACCTTCTCACCTGAGCAACATCTTAGTCTGCCACGCTAAAGCTTCTCACCCCCGAGTTAGTGATTTTTGTACCACCCCAGCCACAATTCTGCTACTTTGCACTCTGACATTAACTCCTCTCCACAGATCTCTTCATCGGGGCAGGACTCACAGAACCAATTAGGCTGGAAAAGACCTCTGACATTATGGAGTCCAACCTGTCACAGAACATCACCTTGTCAACCGGACCATGCCACTGAGTGCCACATCCAGTCTTTCCTTAAACACCTCCGGGGACAGTGACTCCACCACCTCCTGGGCAGTCCATTCCAATATCTAATCAGCCTTTCTGAGAAGAAATCCCTCCTGGTGTTCAGCCTGAACCTCCCCTGACGCAGCCTGAGGCCATGTCCTCTCTCCTGTCGCTGGTTGCCTGGGAGAAGAGACGACCCCCACCCGGCCACAACCTCCTTTCAGGTAGCTGTAAAGAGCAGTAAGGTCCCCCCCTGAGCCTCCTTTTCTCCAGGCTAAGCACCCCCAGCTCCCACAGCCGCTCCTCACAGGACATGTGCTCCAGACCCTTCACAAGGAAGGGGGAGCCTGAATGGGGGGGGGGGGGGGGGGTAAGGGGGGGGGGCGAGTGAAGGGGGATGGGAAAAGGGGACACAAAAAGATATACAAAATATAGAGCTATAAAAGGAACGAGCAACCCACATGCTGCTGCAGATGCAGCAGCCTTAACCTCCTCCTGCTCCTCCCCGGCGGCGCCCTGCCGTGCCCGGGCCATGAAGGGACGCCGCCCCGCAGGCAGAGCCTCCCCAGCCTCCATCACTCCTTCCCTCCCTCGCTCGCTCCCGCCGGGGCGGCCGCTAACGGCGCCCCTGCCCCGCCCGCCGCCCAACGCACCCTGCGGGACCGCCCGGCGCAGCCCCACGCGCGACCGGGACCGGGTCATGGACACCGGGAAGCGCGGAGCATGGCCATGGCTTCCTCCTCCTCCTCCTCCTCCCCGCCGCCTCCCACAATGCACCCTGGGCGCTCCCCCGCGGAAAGCACTTCCTCGCCCGAAAGCCGCCCCGCCGCTCCCCCCCGTCCCCACTCACATCCGTCGATCTCCTCGTGCAGGTCCTCCTGGAGCAGCGACAGATCTGCGGTGGGGGAGACACACACACACACACACACCATGGACCAACGCGCCCGCCGACCCCCGGTGCCACGCGTGACCCTGCCCCGCCCGCGGGCTGCGCCCCCCGACGCCACCCGTCCCGCAGCCCCCCGCGCTCCGAGCCCGGACAGCGGCGGGCAGCGCTCCCGAAGCCGGGGCGGGGGAGAGGAGAAGGAGGGGGGATAGAGGAGGGAGGGCTGGCGCCTCGCCGGGGAGGCGGCGTGTGCGGGAAGGGGGAGGGGGGCGATGCCTACCCGCCATCTTGCTGCTGCAGCCCCCGCGGGGCGCCCGGCTACATCCAGCCCGCGGCCGGGCGGTGGGAGCAGCGGTGGGAGAGGGCGGGCACCCGTGCGGTCCAGGCCCCAGGCCCGGCGGCGCCTCTTCGCGTCCCCGAGAGAGCCGCGCAGGGAGGGAAAGAGGAGGGAGCAGGCGGAGGAAGGCGGGAGGAGGGGTCTGGGCCGGACACGCTGCCCCCGCCTCCGCCCGGCGGAGCTGCTGTCGTTCGCTTGCCGCTCGCTCGCTCAGGCGGCCGCACCTCCCCGCCCCGCGCTGTGACTCACGCCCGGAGCCGCCCGGGCTGGTCCTGGGGCTGGAGAGCGCCCGGGCTCGGCCGCACGCCCCGGCCCGCTCACCTGCCCTCCACGGTCCTCCGCCAGATCGGGGCTCGGGCTCCTCCTGCCGCCCGCCAATGGGCTGAGGCGAGGCCACGGAGCTTCCCCTGCCCTGAAGTTTGGGCGGTGTGGGGTCACCTGGAGGAGGGGCTCCGAAGTGCTCCTCGCCGTGGTCAGCGTGGAGTCGCTTCCAGAGGGCAGCGGGGCCACAGAAATCCTTGCCGCCGGCCTTGTGGGGTTACCTGGAGAGAAGGGTACCCTGACCTACTAGAGAGCAGAGTGTGGCCAGCAGGTCCAGAGAGGTGATCTTTCTCCTGTATTCGGCACTGGTGAGGCCACATCTGCAGTGTTGTGTCCAGTTCTGGGCTCCTCAGTACAAGAAAGACAAGGACCTGCGGGAGAGGGTCCAGTGGGGGCCCACAAAGATTGTTAGTCTGAACAGTCTTAAGAGAGGCTGCGGGAGCTGGGTGTGTTTAGTCTAAATAAGAGAAGACTGAGAGGGGATCTCATTAATGCATATAGGTATCTCAAAGACAGGTGGTAAGAGAAAGGTTCCAGACTCGTTTCGGTGGTGCTTAGTGGCAGCATGAGGAGCAATGGGCATAAACTAAAACACAAGAAGCTTCACCTTTACATGAGAAAGAAGTTTACACTGAGGGTGGCAGAGCACTGGAACAGGCTGCCCAGCCAGGTCGTGGAGTCTTCCTCTCTGGGGACATTCAAAACCCACCTGGGTGTGTTCCTGTGTCACCTTCTCTAGGTGACCCTGCCTTGGCAGGGCATTTGGACCAGATGATCTACAGAGGTCCCTTCCAACCCTAACGATTCTGTGACAGGCAACCGTGCCATCACCACCATGCAGCCCATGAGCATCCTCCTCATGTGAACTACCGAGTTTCTGCAGCTGGGATCCCATGGCTTAAACACACAGGATATTCCTCCACTGCACCACTGTGCCTTCCAACTTCTGCTTTAAAAACAGGAGATTTAGTTGTATGTAGACACAAAGGTGCACATTGGTTTCTGCTTTTTTTGGCTGTACCTTTTAGTCACTGCTGATGGTTTTCATTTCAACTGTTTTGATAGAATTTTTCCTCTGTAGATTGGAAGATTAAGAGTGTTGGATGAAACAAATGCTCTATTCAGTTGATAACCAGGGCACTTGATAGAGGAAAGGACCATTACTGATACTAGTGCTCCCTGGGAGTATTACCTAAGTCTTCCACAGTCTTGTTTTAAATTTCCATAATAATTGATGAAGTTGTTAATACACAGAAAAGCAAAATAAATTATTTTTGGCTTGCAAAAAAGATGACATTTCATTAGCA
Organism: Corvus moneduloides; assembly: GCF_009650955.1. Lineage (NCBI taxonomy): Eukaryota > Metazoa > Chordata > Aves > Passeriformes > Corvidae > Corvus > Corvus moneduloides. The sequence continues at coordinate 110,282,901 of NC_045476.1, read as the reverse complement.
CTGTTTTTAACTAGGTGTTTGATAGGATGTCTTGTAAGCTGCTTATTAACAATTTTTGTTTTTATTTGGTAAATTGTACAAGGATTAAATCTCCATAGTCATTCATTCTCTTTGCCATGGTGAATGAAAATGTGCAATCTTCTTTTAAAATGCATACATCCCTTTCCTTACAATCCTGTAGAACAAGCTCTGTCCTATTTCACACCTGTTCAATCTTTAGATGAGCCACTGGGGCCTACTGGATACTGATTATCTAACATTTTCTTTTGTTCAGATATATAATCTCAAAATCTGAGTAAATCAAGTAAATTCACCATGACTAAATTATATGAACCATGCTATTCTCTGCCAGTGTAATTTAAGAAGAGATTCAGGGGAAATATTTGACATCACAAATCTCTGGCAATGCTGGATGTGATAGCAGTAGACCTAGAACAGAAAAATTACGTGTACTTGAAGATTTTATTATCTTTATTACTGGAAGTTATTTCCAGGAAGTTTTCTCTCACCTCCTCTGCATCGTTCAACACAGTTTTGCTCCCTCTGAATTTAGTAGAAGTGAATCTAAGAATCTCTCACAACTAAAATGTGGTATACTTCATTTTACTGAGTGAATAGAGGGGTTTGACTTCTTTTTCCAACCTTTTAGGAAAAGGCACTAATGCTCACAAGCCATAGATTACTGTGGTTTGAGAGCATCAAAGCTACCTTAAGCATTATTATGATTATCGTCATAAGGAGAACTTAATGAGATACATCTGACAACAATGACCAGAATTACTGCTCTTAAAAGTGTATTAACAGTGTTAATTATCATCAATTAATTATTGCTCCATATATAATTGTCTCAAATATTTAGGAAATTTTTATAATTTCTATGTGTGTATTTGTTTAACGAGAGGAAGTATAATTTATTTAATAAAGCAATGACAATTGCAAGCAGTCATACTGAACATAAGTTCATATAAATTAATTTTGGATCTTCCTGTGTGCTTGTGATCTTCAGTGGTGGTTGGTTCTTTCTGTGTAAGCAGGACCATGTGGTATTTAAATAGCACAGATAACAAGGATCAGTGTGTTACAAATTATAATTGCTCAGAAATTGCAGGGGTTTTTGTGCTATGCGTTACCTGTAGAACATCAGACTTTGCTCCTCAGGTACAGTTGGTTCCAGCACCATCGCTAGGAGCCATCAGGAAAGGTCTCTTCCTCTGTGAGTAGAAAGAAACTCTGGCGAAACCTTTGGCTCATACAGTGACGCACACATGATAGGGGGAAAATAATTTAGTTAAAACAAAAAAAATGGCTTTATGCCAACACACAATGCAAAATCCCATTTAATGAATAAGTAACCACGTATTTCTAAACTTGTTGGGCTCAGTAAATCCGGAGGTACTCCTTGAGGCCTGATACAAAGTTCAAGTTGTTGGTAAGATTCCTTGCCACTGGACACAGACGAGGCAGACAGAGAACCCTTGTAAGTGTAAGACAGATGCTGACTCTTGCAGATGCACGGCCGTTCCAAACCAGCACACCTAATTATGGAAGAAAATTTTCATGACAGACTTGTTTTATTAGACGAGACGTGTTAAGGAGCAAGTAATATAACACCTGCCAAAACATTCTAGCAGATTTTGTGTTGGAGTTGTCATAGTTTAAGTACCTTTACAGGCACTGGGAAGTAAAAAACTGAAGAATAGATAAACTCATATTCTCACACTCTATCTCAAGGAAAAAATTCAAACACTACAGTTCTACTTCAAGCTAGGGATGGAAGGATACGAATGGAAGACTCCTTAACAAGATCCTTTGCACATGATAAGACACCTGCATTATTATCTACATGATGGATCTCAAAAAAGTCTGTAGCAATCAACAAGACATTTCCATTAAGTAAAAGTGTAGTATTCACATAAAGTACTACATAAATCCTTTCAAACTTGCATGTTAGACACAAGATACCCAACGTTCACCTAGACATACTTGAAACAAGTTACTCTGTTGTTTGATTGGTGACATTTTTCAATCAAAACTGTTCCAGGTATAAGGACCTCAGGCTCAAAACCACTGCTGCACACAGAACTCACCCGTGTTATTTTACTTATTATCTTAGATATTATTATCTATTTTTCCTCATTTGCTTGAAGAAGCAGGTCTGATCAGATAGTGTCAGCTTTCAATGTCAATATATTAACCAGCTTTGCATTTTTCCCAGGCTACCTTGGAGTGTGGGAAGAGCTTCCCATAAATATCTGCGCAGCCATCTCTCTATCCTCCTTCAGATTCCTCCGTGGAATTCTCTTTTCCTGTAAAGCCTATCAAAAAATGGATCAGGGTTAGACCGCTGGTGCACCAAGGCAACTGCTTATTGTCTTGAGTAATACTGACTCATCGTCCTCTTGGCCACCCCCAGGATTCCATCTGCCTGCATATGTTGTCCTTGATGGTTCAACTATTCACTCTTTACTTCCTGGACCATCTTTTTGTTCTTTACAGAGTGTTTAAGCAAATTTGGCCCATAACTAAATATGCAGATTAAGATACATATACACACATAAGCACATACATATAATATGTATGGATACATATGAAAACCCAGTGGCTGAAGTCTGGGATTTGCAGTAAATTTGCATTCAAAAATACAGTAAAGCATTTCTGCTAAAAAGAGGTGTTCATCAGAAAATGTTTCCTTTCTTGTCCTTTCCATTTCCCTTTCCCTTCTCTTCTTCCCTTCCGTACTCCTGTTCTTTTTTCCCTCTCCTATAAAAATACTGGAGAGGGGTGGGGTTCTGTTTGGTTTTATATCTGTATTCCTTGTGGTTGCAAAAGTTTTTGACTATGCATCACTCAGTTTTATTTAATTTTTCCTTTTTCCTGGGTAAGAGGTTGAGTTGATGACTACTGGTGAACCTTAGCATCAAACCAGCTACCACTGCTCCCAGTGAAGGCCTTGCAGAAGGATTTTAAACATGCAATATGCCAACCATGAATAAATTAACACCTAAATTTGCTGACAAAGGCCTGGTTAATATAAAGTTTGCCTTGTGGGTTCCTTATGTCATTCCAGGTCAGCAGCAAATTGCACGGCAAGTTCAAGTGACGCTCAAACCTCTTAAAGCTAGGAAATATCCACCCGAGCTACATCCCAGTGCAGCATTAAGACTGCACCTGGAGCTTGCAGTGGTTCTTGGCATTAATTTCCAGGCAACTCTCTTGCACTGATGGCATGGAGATGGCAGCTGTGTGGGCAAAATGAAGAGAGGCATGCAAGCCAGGAGACAAGTCCTGACTTCATTTTTCAATTAAGACCATGACCAGTGGTGATATCCACAACTGCTTTGGCCATAGACCAAAAGTTAGAGTGGTCTGTCATCTCAATAGCAGTCAAGTGAAAGTCTCTGTATCTGACTCTATAGGTGCTGAAGTTGACTGTGAAAGAGCACAAAGAATTATTGTACCAGAGGCTGTTTCAAGGAGATTGGTCTCTGTGTTTGAGAGCAGTGTACGTACAGGATTCCTCATTTAGTAGCACTCACCTGGACGCAGGTTTTCCTTTAAGAGCACTTAAAGTGCTGCAGCTCTGAGATGTTCTGCTTCAGGAGTCACAGTGTCATGCATATGTATGTTACGGGAAGACTGAATCATTGATCAAACAATGCAGAGTTCAGGTTGTGCTGCTGTACCATAGCTCCGGATTTTCTGGTTCTCAGAGGTGTCTTATCTCACTGTCATACGGGAAAGGAACAAGACTGGGCAACCAGAAACTGAATCTTCTCCTCACTGAATTGCCTGGGAGGTGGAGTTTGTTGATTCGGGGGGGGGATTTGTTTGTTTATGTTATTTTGGTTTTGTTATTTTAGTTTTGTTTGCTTTGATAAGGAAAAAAAAGTGAATTTTGGCTATTTCAAGAAATTCCAGCAACCACCTATATGTGCACTTGGGATACTATTGTAGTAGATACATTTATCCCCCAACCTTTCATCCTAAATCTCCAAATCATTCTGAAAAGAAATAAATTATTCTCATCTTACAGATAAACGGAGAACGGATGTGCTTCATACTGCTTGAGGCCTGAGATGGCAATTAGTGCATAAAATAAAATACACCCATTAAAAGTTTTCTGTGCTATTTTTTGCTGTCTGATGCCATTACATATATGACAGCAGCAATCTAATGCATGGTTCCTAATGTGCCAGCTGTCAGTTGTAGACCAGGCCAGACCCTCCCTGTTAGATTGGCCCCTGAGCCAGCCAGGCTCTCCAGCCTTTCCTCAGCCCACGCAGTCTCCCTTCCCCACCCAAATAGTCCCTGCCCGGAAATACCTAACCTGATATTCAGATTAATATATTTGTATTTATTCACTCCTTTGCTTCCTGGTCTACTGAGTTTAAATTTGCATCTCTTTAGATCTACTTGGATATTGGCACATATAAGCTGAAGGCTCACATTCTTCTGAATCAGAGATGAGTTACCAAGATCTCAGAATGTACCTCAATGGGCCAAATGTGACTGAATTATCACTACTCCCAAACCTCCTTTTCCACGGGTTTCACATCCCTCCAAGTGGTCTTTTCCTAAGATCCTTTCTCTTCTTACTTTAGCACCAGCTCTCCCTACTCTCCTCCATCCCAAATTCCTCTCAGCAAGCTGCTGTGTATAGCACATTTAATTCTGTTCTCGTTGACAGTTTTTGAACCTTCTTGCTTATTTTCTTATACTCACATTGCATTTTTCCAAAATAAAATAGAAACAAAACCTAAATCTTGGCAGAAGTGCAGTCCAGCACCTTGTCTGCAGACCTTTGTTATATTTTAACTGGACTTAGGTCGGGCTCAGGAGTAGCACAGCTGAATACAAGCTGGCTGGAAGTCTTCTTGGCATCCTATTCAGCCAACAGTGGTGTAATCCATTTAGTCAGGGAGAACTGGGTACATGCCTATGCAGGCAGCCAAGCTCTTTTTTTTGCTGATCTGAAGGGTGGTAGGTGCCAGTGGGAAGCATGTCAGGAGAATGATTGTTTTGGGACACGGCTTGTTATCCTGACCTGTGCAATCGCTAGGACCTGTCAATCCTTAAAAATGTGAGGGGTGGAGAAGTCAAGAGGTTACTTCCTAAGAACCCTTTGTTTAGATAACCCTGGCTCCTGCAGGAAGCCCACTGAATTTCAGGGTCAGTTACACACATGGATTTTAGACCTCTGGAGGAGGCAGCCTTCAGATGTGTGTGTTTGTACAGTCTTTGAGGGCAGATGTGAACTGATTCTGCTTGTGCTCCATCTCAATTGGCAACTGTGTAATTACACTTCATGTAGCGCTGAGCCCAGACAGAGGTATGGACAGATAGTGGCACAATATTTGGAAATTAGTATAAGTATATATGCAAAATATAGCAGAGGTCCATTCACTGAAGAAATAATTAAAACTGAAATTGTTGTTCCTCTCAAAGTGGAGGCCAACAATATTCGAAAAGACTCAGTGCTTATCTTATTTGCAGTGTTAGAAAAGGATTACAGACTATGAGGAAAGGATTATATAACAGAGGAAACAACCACCAAAAAGCTACCCAGAGGAGAACTGGATGATGGTTCTTGACATGTGCTGGTTTCTACAGAGAACTTTTCAGCTATTGAACTGGGAGGGAATCCAAAGAATTAAGTGTTTTATCTGAAGTAAATGTACACAAAACTAGAGGGGATACAAATTAACACAAAAATCCATGTATAATTTCTGAGGAAGATGGTAATAAAGTATGAGTTAAGAAATCTGACAATGTACAGAGCCAGATGGTTTGTAATAGAAGGTACCAAAGGTTTACAGAGCTGTCTGGTCCGAAAATAGTTTCTCTGTTTAATTAAATTAGCTAAGATGTGAAAGAGCAATTACAGTCCTAAAGCAGCTCCTGGGTAGGCTGATTATCTCAATAATTTCCAAATCAGCTTTGCTCACTTGATATAAAAAAAGATTATTTCCTTTTCTTTTATCATCCTATAGGGGTTGAACCCCTGGGTGCCTGGTTGAGGTACAAGTGTAAGCTGTAATATTTTTTAACTGTGGGAACAGTTAAAGGGTGTTGGATATATTAAGAAGCTTTACATTATGCATTTCAAATTCTTCTTGGATTCAAGCACTGGCACCATTCCAGGTTCCAAGGTTTCTGTTTAAAATGAGATTTAATGTACATACACTGTAACATTGCCAATAATATCTTGAACTGGGTGTGTTTTATTGGGTGATTCATAAAGTAAGACAGACAAAGTGTGCACAGTGGTATTGGAATTTGGGTGGGATCAAAGTACTGATTTAGTGTAATATGTTTGTCAAGCACAGCATACAGGAAATCTTTCTGAATGAAGATGGATTTAGCCCATGAGAACCTCAGTATATTTCCAACTGTCATTTATTCTAGTGAACCCCCCTTCGCAAATATCAAAGTAAAACTAAAAAGCTGCATCACTCGCTCCCAGATATTCCATTGGCAGTGAGACTACAGTAAGACTTTTTGGAAGTAAAAGGCAGGAAAACTATTAAACTTAATAAAAATTACATTGATTTATAGGAAAACTGTCTGCAGTTCCACCACAGAAGAAAATTCTATCTGTTCTCTAACAGAGTGGCTGCAACATTTTTATTTAAATACAACTTCACTGTTAATTGAGCATCCATAAGCCTACTGAGCTGGGTATGCTGTGATTGTACATTTGCATGCGTGTACCTCACCCTCTGTGCACTCTTCCTGTTCACATCTCTTTCCAGGCGGTAGTTTGAAAACCACAGTGCTGATTTTGTTTCTGAGACTAAGAAGCCACTCGTACTGAGAACAAGGAGCTCTAACACTGGGAAACTGAGCCTTCCTTAGAGGGCTTCATACTGGTAGGAGGGATAATGCTGTCCTGAGTTCCATCATAAAAAGCAAGCTGTTACATTTATGAAACACCTGTTTAAATACAGTATGTTTAATTCTTTGACTCCTGATCAAGAATGACATTCTCTTTTTTATCCTATACTGCTTGCTAAACAGTAGGAACATAGTAGTCTGCCTTTCTCCCTGCTTTCTCCACTCAGATGCACTTGGAGGACATAAGCACCTCGTTAGTCTGACCATGCTTAGTCCTAACTGCTCCCTTGGCAAAATTCATGCATTTGTGAGGAAGGACAGCTTCCTGAAATGAAAGGGAAACTAGCGAAAGGAAGGCTGTGGATCCCCTTTTTCACAAGGAAGAGTTTTATGGAGGAGAAGGAGCTTGCCAGACTCACGTTTGCACAAAAGAGACAGAATAGGACAAGGTGAGCTCTCCTGCTAACAGGAGCTAAAAGGACTCAAGGTCTGCCCCTAGCGCTGGAAAGGATTCGGTACAGGAATCAGTGCAGATACCGTGTTTTCAGACGGCTTTCCACCTTTCACTTTGAAAAGTAGTTTGCTGTTTTGCAAGACCTGTGTATAGAGAACTAATATTCCAAAGATGTTATTTAGTTCTCAAAATGTCCTATCAACTGTGATTTTTTAAGGGTATGAATACTATTAACCTATAAGTTAATGGATTAGCTTTAAATAATATATTACATCCTTTCCCTCGAATGTATTTTGAGATTTATATTAGATTAAATACACAGCGAAGATTTTAGTTTGTAATTTTCCTCAGTGAGAAATAGATGAGATGGGAGGCTGCGCTTGCTGTGGTGTCCTTCAGCTACCCGTGAAAAGTTAATCTGTAAAGTTCTCAGAACCGTCATGGAACAAAACTTTGGGATATTAAGAACTTGAGAATAAAGGAAAAATTCTTTCTCCTGGAAAGCTCTAGCTAATATGCATTAATTATCTCATGATACCTTTTGATAAGTAAACACAAAAGCATGCAGTGTACAGCATGCCAGTGCAAGTTAGATGAGAGGCAGGGAAATTTTGGCTTATCTTGAAAAAAGAAGCCATAGAGTGATTTTGTTTCTTTGATCTGCAGACAGATCCTTCATGAAGATATGAGCTGGGAGCAGCAAGTCTTGCTTTAAGGCAGGATTTAGGTAATCTTATCTTCAAAAATCTCTGCATCCTTTTTTCTTCCACGTTTTGCTCCTGATATGCCACTAACACAGCATATGTACATTTAGCCTGATTATTTGCGTACCATACTTCTTCCCTTGGACTAGATAAACCAATCAACCAGCCCTCAGTGTGAGCTTATTTCTTGGGTGACAAGTCCAAGAATAGGTGTGCCAGAGGTGTCCTCCTCAAAGACATGTTTATGTCCTCACTCCTGTCCTGGGATAAGTAAGACATTATGGTCTTTCTGTTGTTGTGGGATAACACACCCAGGCAGCTCTGCATCTGGATAGAAGCCTTTGAACTCTCACTGTATCGTTAACCTTCCCTTCCTGCAGGATAAAGCCAGACAGTAGTTCAATTTTTTCCCCATCTTCTATGCAAATCATTTGGGACTCAGCTTCCCAGATCCTTTCTTATTTCCAGTGGTCTGATTTCCTTACTTTTCAGGCTGCTGTCTGTTTTGTAGTGACAAGCAATTGCTATGACCTAAGTCACCCAGATGCCCAAGTGCTCCCATTCTCTGTGTAGGAGCGAAAGGGGATATTCCCACCAAGATGCAGTTCATCTGAGCTTTTTTGGAAGAGAAACTACAGCCAAATCCCATGCCCAGAAGTTCAGTCAACAATAGTAGCTCACATAAAGTCCAAATTACTCACAGGTTATGCTCTTCCCTTGCTAATGACTGCATGAACACCTGGACCAGGGGGTCAGGGACCACATCGCCATTCCAGCCACCTGCCTTACTGTAAGGAATTACTTGGCACAGCTATTTCAAACTCGCTTCAACCAAGGCATTAAGAGTTTCATGGGAATTTTTTAATATGTTCTAACACCAAAATGAGACTTCTGACTCTTTCTGGGTTTTGGTGAAATGATATTTTGTCTCTGCCAGAGCATCGGATTTATTTTCTAATCCATTTTACCACCCTCCTGATATCATAAGATTAAGACCGTGGTAGCTTCTCTTTAAGGTTGTTCTGCAGATAGATCTTCACTTTGCTGATTCCTTTGCTGAAAATAACTAGTGCTAGTTCTCTTTACACTATACCTTCACAACTGCTCTATTACATTTTTATTCTTATCTATTAAAACTTTTCTAACTGTGAAGGTGAGAGATATGATTTCATGATCTATGTGTGATGAAGGTATGCCTGCAGACCCTTAGAGTGCAGACCTAATATAGAACTTTTCTTTTGTATTTAATTGCCCTAAAAATAACATTTAAAGCCTCCTAGTGTACTGCAAGACCTTTGGAGCTAATGCACCCATCATCTTTAAAGAAACCACAAGAAGTGATTGAGGAGAAGGGTAAAATAGCTGGACTGATAAAATAGGCTGCATTGTGCCTATTTCCAGTTTCTGCTCCTCAAGATGGTTTCTTGGCTATTAGTTATGTCAGGGTAATCAGCACCTCTTGGTGCAGTTAAGGTCCTGAATAGTTATTGCTTATTGGAAGAGATTACTATGTCATTACTCCTCATTAGAAAATTAAAGCTGTTGATCAAGTACTGCATTCTTTTCTGCCTTGTAAAATATTTTATTAATATGTATTTAAAAACCTACAAAACAAAGCACACTAGCTCCTTACTTATTTTTAGGTTTGAACAAACTCAGATTATCTGTGTTGAAGCCAAATTCTGAGATCCATAAACAGGCAGTACTACCACTGCTATATAGGGAAATTGGAGTAAGTATTAAACAAAGAGTTGTCCTGAAATGAAAAATGCAGTCATCATTAACAGCAATAATTGTGTGGTCAAAACTTTGCAAAACTGCAGGTTTCTTTAAGGGTTAATTCATCCTCACAAAGGACATAGACCCAAAACGGGAATTTGGAATTTACGTCAAACATCCTCTGCATTTCAGGGCTGTTTAGACTGGTGGTGGGAAGAGGGGAGGTCACAATCCCAAACTCAGACTTAAACTCATTTCAACACACAAAAATGTCATTCACAGCAGAAACAAAACAAAAGGAAAAAAAAAAAAAGGAACTCTATCTTTTATGCTGTAGATTTTTTGGATTGATGAGAATTCCTTGATCAGATTTTTCTCCCTCTGAAATTTCTTTCTCATATTGTTTTCCTATTTTCTGCTGGGGGTGCAAAGATCCCTCTCACTGTTAAATCTGAACAAAGGAATCAGCTTTAGTACATAAGACTAAAGACTAAGACATAAGATAAGTCTCTTCAGTCACCACCTGGCTTACAAATGAATTTTAGTTTCTCCTTTGCGGTTGCCTCACGATTGTTCATAATGAACACCCACCTCCACTGATGCAGACACAAAGATAGGAGTGACACCACAAGCTGGCTACAGAGACCCTTCTCACTGCCTAAACTACCGTAAGGTCAGGATGGATAGTTGCATTTTCACTTGAGAACTTTCATTTGAGCCTTGTTTGGAAGGTCCCTGTTTGGGTCTTCTGTAACCAGAGGAAGCACCCATCAAAGTGCATTCACTGCCTGCGGATTTAATGAGAACAATCAATGTGAAGTTCAAACCTCCTCTGGCTGGCAGCACTTGCTGGGTATGTTTTAAGCAAACCTGGTGTTCACTTGGCAGGACAAACTTCTGAGAGTATAAGAGCCCTGTTATCTCTCCTTGGCAATATGCACAATAGAAGCCTGCTTGCTAGACAATAAAACATTGGTCTTAATATAAAACCCTTTTCACAGTTTATAAGGCTAAGCTTAATTAAAAGGAGAATTGTGTATGCTTTCCTTTCATTTAGTAGTAAACACAGCCTCCTTCACCTCATACAAAGCTAATGGTGGTAAACCAGATACTGCACCACTCTGTATGAGAATAGCGTACTGTGGAATACACTGCTGGAAGGAAACAGCATGACTATTCAGTAAATCCAGTTGTAATGTATGAGAACCTCACTGGGCTGCTCCTGCAGTGAGCTGGAAGGTATCACTGTCCTGCTGCAAAGACTCCCTGAATTTTGAAATAGAGATCTGCAATTATCACTCCAATCAGACAACCAACAGTTGGGTGAAGCTGATCTTCACATTCCCTTTTCAAGCAGCAAGTAACAGGTGTCAGCTATGGCAGAATCACGAAAAGAATGGAGCAAACCAATGTCAGCACCACCGAAAGTAAACTGAGACAGTTCTTGTCATCTCCAGGGACTCACTCAGAACAATCATCACGCTGTCTTTACAAACCATCCTCTCAAAACTGGCAGCCCAAAGTGAGGACCTGCAAAATAGAACATGTTACAAGAGCTATGGCCATGGCCAAATTGCAACTTTGAATACCCCCAGTCAGTGAGCCCCCCGTTTTGAACTGTGCCTTGGCACAGGAAATCACAACAGGCTTTTGTTTGGATTGGTGTTTACACTGCAAGCACCTGCATGCTCAGACATGGTTTTGTATGGAATGATACATGACAAAGGACTTGTGCAGCCTTGTGGGTTCACATTAATATTCTCATAAGGTTCATGTAGAAAAGGAGTTTGATAATAAGATACAGAATTCTCATCAAGAACTGATTGTATGAATTCGCCCAGTATAAGGAACTTACAGGATGCAGCAACTGGATTGATTTTGATGGACTGATTTCATGAAGTCACATTGGTGATTTCAATCTCAGCAGAAAGAGCTGTAACTTAATTTCTTTGTGACCTGATGTCCAACCTCAAGAGTTAGTGTTGACTGGCTGTCATGGTTTAACCTCAGCCAGCAACCAAGCCCCAGGCTGCCACTCGCTCACTCCCCCACCAGTGGGACTGGGGAGAGAATCAGGAAGGTGAAAGCTGGAAAATGCATGAATTCACATAAAGACCATTTAATAGGGAAAGCAAAAGCTGCACATGTAAGCAAAGCAAAAAGGGGAATTAATTCACTGGTTCCCATGGGCAGGCAGGTGTTCAGCCATCCCCAGGAGAGCAGGGCCCCCTCATGTGTAGCAGGAACTTGGGAAGACAAACTCCATCACTCCAAACGTCCCCCGCTTCCTCCTTATTCCCACACTTTATATACTGAGCATGATGCCATATGATCTGGAACATCCCTTTGGTCAGTTGGGGTCAGCTGCCCCAGATGTGTCTCCTCCTAGTTTCCCACCTTCTCTCAGCCTTCTCCCCAGCATGGCAGTATGAAGAGTGGAAAAGGCCTTGGAGCTGTGTAAGCCCTGCTCAGCAGTAACAAAAACATGTCTATATTAGCAACCCTGGTAATTTGTGTTCAGCACAAATCCGAAACACAGCCCCATACCAGCCACTGTGAAGAAAATTAACTCTACCCCAGCCAAACCCAGCCCCACTGGCCAATTTACTTAGCAATATGGACAAATAATCTATTGGATCACTGAGTCTTGACTTCTGCTTTTTCAGGACATCTCAGAAATTTCTTTTTACCTGTATAAAGCTGTACATTGAAATTAGTTTGCTTTTCATTTTTTGCTCTGACTGGACTTTTCAAAGCCTTAGCAAGTCCTGCCCCTAACTTCCAGACTAAATCCGTCTAAAGCTAATTTATGTCTATTTTTTAACTGAGCCAATATTTTGCTTTAGCTAGTTCTTGTCCCTTCTTGGTCCTTAATTTGCTATGGTATTTGCAGTGTTCTCAAGTTTACCTCAGCTTCTGTTTTTCTGATGTAAGCAAAAAGCTTTTTTTTAAATTCTTTCCCCATCTAACAGTGGAGAAATGTTGCACTATCACCAGCTTGAGGCTGTGGGACATCATTTGCAAAGAATGAGAAGTCTTGCATCACTTTTCACTCCTCCGATAGGAAATTGCCTTGGGGATTAGCAGTGAATAGCAGTGTAAACTTGACCCCCTTGACAAACATACATCTCTGCTGCTAAAAATGTTTCCCAAGCACTTCAGGACCAGTCCATCTGTTACAAGGTCCGACGAGAAGCGTGCTGGTAAGCTTTACATGAACAACTCCCAGGTTTCACTCAACAGCAATAATGCTGCTTTTCAAAGTTCTTGGCAGTGAAGCTGCAAGTAGGATCTTGCAGAGATTTACTCCCCTCTAACCCTTTCCAGCAGATTTTTCTCTTCAGGAGGGAGTGACTGGACCATCCAACTGCCACAAGCAAGAGATGTTCAAACACGAAGCAACACTACAATAAAATGAAGCAGCAGCCAGCATCATAGTTTCCTGGCATTAATGCTGGAACCAGTGGGTTAAGAAAAATCTAATTCACTTTTTGCATGTGCAATGAAGTGGAATTCTCAAGCTAAAAAAAATTGCAGTGGCTTAAGACCTGTGTAACTGAAATCAGAATCATGCTCTTATTTCCACCAGGTCTTATTTCCTGTACTTCTCTGGTTTTCATGTCTCAGGAACTCTCATGGTGCTTTTCCAGGGCAGTCCTTTTCTAGCCTTTAACTAAGCAAACGTTGATTAAGTAAACTTTTACTGCGATCAAGTAAACAAACAAACAAACAGAAATAGCATCTCCCAGAATTTTAGCCATTTTGTAACCGCTGGATTTTGCATGGGATCTAGGAGCTGCAAGTTGCTCCTCCCACTCAAAGAACAGCTTGTTCAGCAGCAGCTGCTTTCCTTTTAAGAGATTTTGGCAGTTTCTTGGGCAAGCACCAGAAAGATTTCTGTGGTGGCAGTCATTACTGTACTGCAAGTTTCTGTCATGCAAGGGATATAGAGACATTTCTCCCCAGGCAGCAGGGAGTTAACTTGCCTCCTGTTCCCTGCCTTGGGAATAAGAGCTGGGATGGCAGCCCATAGTAGGAGGGTCTGGATTGAATTCGCCAGTGAAGAGGAGGGATAACATTTTTGTGTGAGAAAGATGCTTGCCAAGAAATTGCGAGGGGAAGTAACATGGGAGAAAGGAAGTAACTCATCAGTGTTTGGGACAGAAAACAGCAGTTTCAGGATCTGGGTACACATCAGGGTCTTGGATGGATCTTTCTCTACCTACGTCACTCACAGAGAAAGAAAGCAGGAGGAGGAAGTGTAGATGCCTTCAGAAGCTTATGAACACTGCCAGAACCTCAAAAGCATCCAGTTTCCTACCAATACAGGCTAACTAAATACTGCTACACCACTTCTAGAGAGGAAGAGACTGAGGTTGTAGAAAACTTTTAAAAATAAGACTAGTTTTCTACCAGCACGAGCCTCATTGGGGCAGAAACATGTGAGCAAGGGCAAAGAAAGGGCAGCAGCAGCCCCAGCTGCCAGGCCACTGGAGGACACCATGCTGGGACTTGAAGCTCTAAAGAAAGGCTGCTGAAAACCAAAGCCACTTGGCTTTGTGCTTCCCAAAACCAAAATACAGTTGGGTAGAAACAAGTAAGGTAAATCATTGCTTCAAAACTTACAATTATTCATTCAATGAGATGCTACAAAAGGAAGGGAAAAAAAAAAAAGAAATAAAACTTCTGGGATGCAAAGACTTGTTTTCCTTTGCTTTTAACCAGCCATTTGAAAACACTGCAACATGACCAGTTCTGCAAAAATGTTTTCCTGACCACAGCATCTTGCATGCAGACAAACACAAGGATTATGCCAGTTCCTGGAAGAATGAGCGTCAGTAGCTTTTTTTAGTACTGGAGCACGTCTGTTTGTATTGTTGTTTTTCTCTCTTATCTCCCTGATTTTGGGGATATCTTTTTTGTTGTTTTTGTTTTTCATAGCCTCTTTGTTAAACAAGTACTATAGGTTACTTTTTCCTCTGGTTTTTCATTTTTGTTTGTCTCTAGATTTTTTGCCTGTATAATAAAATTGCCCTTAACAAACTCTCTTCTGCTGTCTCAGCCTGAACAACTTCCACTGGGTCATCTTTGTGCTACCATTTTAAACAGTTTGCTTGTTTGTAAGTAGCTAATTAATTATTTTTTCTATTCAACAATAAACTTTTGAGCTCTGGTCTGTGACTTCTTTTAGTGAGAGCTCCTGTTTCACCAGTGTGTATTTGAGAAATTTCCCCAGGTAAGATGAAAGATGGGAATCTGACTTGGTTTCCTGGGAAAATTTCTCAGGCACTGTTTCTTATTTTGGTGGTACTGAGTCAAGACAGCAATTGGACATGTACTTACTTGGCTTTGAAGTCAGTGAGACATATTAACTGTCTGAAAAATGGACAGGTGTCCCTGCCCGTGGCAGAGGGGTTGGGACTAGATGATCTTTCAGGACCATTCCAACCCAAGCCATTCTATGATTCTATGATACTGTAATTCCAGTGTGTCTTGCTGAAATTAATTCAGGCGGCATAAGGTTTCACATGTACAGTAATGAAAACATCCTGGACTTGAAGAATTACAAAATCTGGACCAAAGGAAAGGGATAGATGACTAATAGGATACATGAAAGACACAGAAATGTTTAAAAACATGACAAAACCCCCAAAAGAATCTATGGAAAGGTGGTCCTGAACCACAACACTGTCTATGAAAGAACGGAGTGGGATGGTGTAAAACCTTAAAGATTTATATCTCCTGTCAATTTGTAGAACAAATTAGTGGCTGAAATTTGTAAAACTAAATAGAAGTTGCTTTAAACTGAATGTCCTGAGTGTAAACTGTAATTTTTCTACATCAGGGAGTGTATCTCATTTGCTTATTGAAATATTTTAGTGTATAATGCATTCTTGTGGAAGGGCAGTGAGCAGCCAAAATCCTTGCAATATTCTGTACTGGTTGTCTGAAAACCTGCTGTGTTTTGTTTCTCTGCTAAATTCTCTTAAAAAAAAGAAAAAAGCTCAATTAAATCAAAAACATCTCTCTGATGAACCTCTCCTTTGATCTCTCTCTTTTGATAATCTCTCTCCTGACAGGCTGTGATACTCTGCTAGCAATGCTTTGTGCTTTCCTCCATGGGGATAACAACTGTTCTGCTCCAGGCATTTCCTTGGCCTAGGATTTGGGATCTCTGGAAGAGGGCAAACATCTCCATCCAGCCTATTTGTGTGAGTGCAGGACTCCCTGTGGAACTTTTTGGTGTTACAATGAATGCCACAACAGTTTATTGCCAGGAAGCACCTAATGACCTGGCAGTAATCTCACTATGACTGATCAAGATTTTCTTCAATTCCCTTTAGCAATTTTACCTGATAAATTAGTGCAGGGGAAAAAAAAAAAAAAGGACAAAATAAAACCGTAAGTAGAACAGAGGCTCTGATTTAAAATATCTAATGGATGATGCTCTTCTGCTTTCCTGGGGTTATAGTGTGCAATGCTTCTCCATAAATTCTAGAACATTGGATACTAAGAGCAGAGTGGTTATGACTCCTTCTTCACTGATTTCAGAGGAGCAGCCTTAAGCTGATGAGTTTAACTTAAATTTGGCATTTGATGTGTGGGGCACAACTCTGCTACTAACCTGAGGTTGACTATTTTAATCCAAATTGGGTCTGTATTACTGGGGTTGGGTAAAAAAATGGAGTTACTATTTTCAGTGATTTCTTCACATAGCAAGAAAAGCTAAAAAAAAAAAAAAAAGAAAAAAAAAAAGAAAAAGGAGATGGATTGAGATGATTCTCAAACAGAGCAGCAGAGCAGTCCCTATCCTGTGCCTGGCCCGGCACATGGTGTGTAGGACTAAGCATATGCACAGCCCCCCTGCAGGATGCGGTCTCTCACAGACTGTTTTTCTCACAACAGCAAATACTTACCCTGCAGTACAAGAAAGACAAGGAGCTCCAGAAGGTGGTCCACCGGAGGGACACAAAGGTTATTAGAGGTCTGGAACATCTCTCTTATGAGGAGAGACTCTGGGCCTCAGAGAAGACTGAAGGGGATCTCATTAATGCGTATAAGTATCTCAAAGGCAGGTGCCAAGAGGATGGTGCCAGGCTCTTTTCAGTGGTTCCCAGTGACAGGATGAGGAGCAATGGGCATAAACTAAAATACAAGAAGTTTCACTTCAACACGAAGAAGAAAATAACTTCTTTTCTCTGAGGGTGGCAGAGCACTGGAATACGCTGTCCAAGGAGGTCGTGGAGTCTCCCTCTCTGGCAACATTCAAAACCCACCCTGTGTCACCTGCTTTAGGTGACTCTGCCTTGGCATTGGGGGCTGGACCAGATGGTCTCCGGAGGTGCCTTCCATCTCTAACGATGCTGTGCTGTCCCCGCTCACCAGCCCGCCCCGGGGCTCAGCCCTAGGGCGCGGCTCGCACCCCGACCGCCCCTGCCCGCCCCCGGCGAGGCCCGGCGGCGCTGGAGCGGGGGCAGCGGCGAGGCGGGGCCGGGCGCGTGTGACGGGCGGCGGGGGCGGCCCCGGCGGGGCTGAGCCGCCTCGGCGGGGCAGTGCGGAGCGGCGGCGCGCCGGGGATGCGGAGCGGCCGGGCCCCGGGCAGATGATGGCGATACGCGAGCTGAAAGTCTGTCTGCTTGGAGTGAGTAAGAGTGGCCGGGAGGTCGCTTCCCCCTTTCCTTCCTTCCTCTCCCACCCCGCAGGTGGGGGCTGTGGGAGCTGGGGTGCCCGCTAAGCCGGGGAACGCTTCCAGCCTCGCTCTCCCGCTTCCCGGGGGGCGCCGCGTCTCCCGGTCCCGGCCGGGGCGGGGGGGTCGGCCGCAGTAAATTCCTGCACGCCGAAACTTGGCAGCCGCGCACCGGCCTCCGCTTTGGGGCGGGGGGAGGCTTTGGGGCTTGTTGTTTTTGTCTTGTTTCTCAACTTTTTAAAAGTGAGACGGGCGTAGCGGGCTGGGGGAGGTGGTGAGTGGCTCTCTTTTGGGGCTCTCCCCCAGCGCTCCCCAGGCGGGGTGGTCGCCGGCGCAGAGCCGTATCCCCCGGTGGCGGTGGCCTTGCGGAGGGTCTCCCTTCGGTGCCAGAACCCCGAAGGCACCGGGGGGGGGTTCCTGCCCATCCCGGGGGCTCGTCACAGGCGGCGGTGTCCTCGCCGAGCCCCCGTTCCAGCGGTGGGCAGCGCCACGGAGAAGAGCAGCAGCGCTGCCCACCCCGGACGTGTCGGGTGGCTCCTTCTCCCGGGGCTCGGTCCCGTCTCACCGATGTGCTGCTCGGTGCTTTGTTTAGTTACTTGCCTGGCTTTATTCAGCAGCGCTTCTTTGACTCGACTCCTTATAGGAACGTCCTTTTTGCCATCTCTTTTTTTTTTTTTTTTTTTTTTTATTTCGCTTTTTTGGCGAACTCGCGCGTGCGTTTCACATCTGGAGCAGCAATGTGCTTAGCTCTGCACTTTGGCTGCGCCTGCCCCTCTCTGCCCGGCACCGAGGGAGCTTCCCAGCAAAACGTGCCCACCAAGCTGGGACAAACACCCCCGCAGAGCAGAACCACCTCTCCTGACAGTAACCAGCAGAGCATCACTACTCCAGTACACAAGTTCTTTTTTAAAGTCAAAAATCTCAAATTACCCGGTGCAAGTTAGGCTGCTTTTAGGCCCACAGCTCCATAAGCACTCAGAGAAGCTGCATGAATGAAGGCGTTTTAGAGTGAATTTGCTTTCATGCCATACAACTGAGTTGAACATTTCAAAACCAAACACAAATAGACAATCCAGTTCTCTCTGATTTGTGTTGACACTTAGCCCAGCAGGAGTGGGTACCTTGCCCTGGAGTCATTCTTGCCAGGATGTGGTGCCAGGGCACCAGAGAGTTCAACCCGAAGTATTTGGCAGTGACCATTCCTCCTTTCTTGGTTAGAATTCCTGCCTTCAACTTTTAAAATGGCATAGTGACAAAAATAAATGTGGTTTGCACAAACACGAGGAGTCTGTGGTAGAATATATGGATGTGTCTTTGTTTATTTTCTTCTCCAGCAGAAAATGTTGTAATTTTATAGAGATGAAGTGTCTTGTGGAATGAGATTCCTCATGTCCATAATTTATTGATATTTTGTAACATTAAAACTTACTGGGGGTTTTGTAAGGCAATTGTTTACTTTTTTTAAGACAGGAAAAGAAACCTATAATGCAGCTCTGTGTTACCAGGAGTATGCAATTACTCTGTAGATTCATTAAAATGATGGGGTGGCAGTGGTAGCACTTAGGGAGATGTGTCTGTAGTTATAGTCACTTAGTAATTAGTGAGATGTTCCTTCCTGAATTTTAGTAGGGCATAGTCCTAGAAAACCTTCTGCTTCTGATCACAGACATCTCATTTGCCATGGGGACTGACAGTCTGTTTTCCCAAAAGAGAGTAATCCTTCAGATGATGAATCCCCTCAAGAAGCTCAGACATTTCTAGAGCAGGGAGACTCCGTACCTGTCTGTGTGAACAAGTGCAGGTATTAATCTTCTGATCTGCTTGAAAGCTAGATGGCAACTCAAAAGTACATTCTCAGATCTACCAAAAGAAATCTTGACAGTTGTTTTTTTCAGTAGGTCCTGGACCTGGTGGGTTAATCTGCATTGTATGTTGTTGGTCCCTGGATAATCAGTCAAGTCTGGCATGTCCTAGTCCCAAGACAAGTTCTTATCCTTGTTAGAAATATGGATTAAATTAGTTTGTAAACTCATCTCTCTCCCCACTTCTGAACACGGCTCTAGATCAGACAGGAGGACCACTGACGGTTTCTGACCCCAGGCTGTGCAGAGGGCCTGGGCTTGGGCTGTTTCTGCCTGTTCAGAATTTCCCAATGGGGAAAAATTGCAGCTGGTGGAACGTTTCCAAAGCCAGCTTCTCCACAGGCCCTGAAGCCCCATTTGGCTATAGAGGGTCTAGATGGGAAGATGATGAAGGGGAATAGAGAAGCCAGAGCTGTGGTCCACACTGCCAGCCCTACTGGCCAGTGCAGTACTCCAGGGCCAGTGAGTGGCCTGCAGGCATTGCATTGGAGGTAGGGAGTAGGTTATTGGCTCCTGGATGTAACCCCACATTGACAGGAGGGAGCCTGGCCTCTAGATTTTAGGATTAACCTAACGAAATGGGATTTGGGTATCTGCATTTCATTTCTTTCTCCTCCAGAGTATCTTGGGGTTTTAAAAACTCTATGCAAGTGCCATGATAGTGATGTGGAGCAGCCAGGAGTAGGTTATGGGATTTGTAGCTGTTGAAGGATACACCAGAGAGAAGGACAGAGGGGAAATTGGGGCAGCAGGGGGGTGGGAGTGAGTCAGTTTGGAAGGAAGGCTTTGTTGATGGCAGAGCTCTTTGAGCAGGGATGGTTCCAGCTTCCCGGTGGGCCGGCAGGAGCAGGATGCCTGCCTAATTGTCCGGTGCCTCACAGCCTCAGGTGTAGGAGCTACGGAGGTGCAGTTGAACAGCTCTCTTTAGTATGTTGCCATACAAGTGTTCTCAAGCCTGCTCCCAAACTACTTCCTCCAGTAAATTATTGCTGCTGGGCAGTGAGGGATCTACATGTGGAAGGTGTTCATCTTCCTGAGTGCAAACACTTGAGCTCTGCTGCAAGTTGTGTCCTGTTACCCCAGACTCTTCCTGGTCTCTCAGTCCAGTTTGTTGTTTGTTCCCAGCGTTTGTCCCTTGTTAGATGCCATGTGCTTCTGGGGCTGAGCAGCTTTTATCTGCAGCTCAGTCTATGTGATGAAATGACGTGCATCTCCCATTTGCCGTGCATGGTGTTTCTATGTGGGCACCTTGTTGAGGGGATGGAGGAGAGAGGAGTGTAGGAGAACTGGTGTGTTGCTGGGCTGTGCTTTAGTGCTGCAATGTGGCTGGCTGTGCAGCTGCCAGGTTTCCTAATCTGTCTGTGGCTGCTGAGTGCCCCGTGCCTTAGCTCCCAACATTTCTTTATGTGGGCTGGAGGAGCGATTTACAACTCCCTGCCAAATCCTGACATAACTGTGTGTGGCAACTGCAGAAGAGATTGCCAGGTTTAAGACTAAGGCAAAGTTTCATGTCTTTGTCACTTCCTGAGGAAACTTTGACAACTCTTCAGCCTTTGGGAGGTGGCTTGCTACCATCTACAGTGACCTCCATTGCTCCTTTCCTTTTGTTTTTGTTTATTACATTTTTGTGTTGTGACTGTGCATCACAGGACCAGAGGAGGTAGGATTGGAAGAAGCTCAGAGGTCATCCCTTGTCCTTAAAGCCCCTTATTCCTGACATTTGTCTCCTCTGTCTTTAAAAACTCATAATCTTCTCCCTGGGGTTATGTCCCAGGGTTTAACTGCTCTTACTGTAGAAAGTTTTTCCCGAACATAGTGCCTACATCTTCCTTATCTGAGATTTTGTTTCTTCACCCTTCTGTTTGTGCCTCCATTTTCTTGCTCATAAGAAGTCACTTGCTGGCCTGCTAGCATGAAAATGCTCTCTGAAGGTGATAAGCCTGCATTTGTAAAAGGAGTGACATTTCCTCTGTGGAAATTATCCTATGATACTGAACATAGATGACTGGGAATCTCTAAATTTGTGTCTAAAATGCTTGTCACAATGCTTTTGTGGCCTACATGTCCCAGCAGAAGGAGGGGAGCTGCTGTTAAAAGCAAAGCTGCACCCCTGGCTGGGTTGTACCAGTTAAGGGGCTTTCTTCTCACCAGGTATGTGCAAGGTGGCTTCCATGGTAAGGTGAGCATCCTGCTGAAGACAGTAACGCTACACAGTGCAGAAGCCACCTGTGCATCAACAGCTGCAGTGTTGTAGCCTAAAAATGAGAGTAGAGCAAACAGAGGGGGTCATGAAAAGAGGAAAAATGCACTGATGAAGTAAATGTGTGCCTTCTATAATTTTGTCCGCAGAAATATCTTGTCTGAGAGAGGAACAGAGACTGGCAAGCAATTTTTTTCCCCAGTGTTAATGGTTCATCATCACCTACTCATTCATTTCTATTTTATTATGTAAACAAGTAGCTCTATCATGAGAGAAATTTTTGAGTCATGACCACGTGGCTGTTTGTCACTGGTTTGAAGTGTCCATCACTGCAGCCTTTCCATCAAAGGAGGCCTCCTCTGCGTCTCTATCCTAGCCGGTTATGGTTTTGCATTGTAGTGAAACATCAAATGAGAGGTAAAACTAAACAGTGATTTTAAGTCTGTGGGGAACTGAAAGACAGACACATGGTTAGCTGAACTGCATATACCTAATTTTCTAGGGAAATTGTGGTTTTTAAAATATTCTTCTTTAGTGAAGAATACTCTGAAATTTACACTTAATGTGGGCACACAGCACTTCTGTATCCATTGCTCTGCTTTGCCAGTCAGAAGTGTACAAGATACTGAAGGAGACTGGGACTGGTGATTTTGTTTTTATTTTGTTTGTCAATATTGCATAAAAGTCCAGTTGTGCACCAAGCAAGAAAGACCTGTTCTCTTGTATCAATAAAAAAATGTCTTCAGAAGCCTAAAGCAACCTTTTTGTATTATTTTATAAAACATTTAAATGGCTACAATCAGATTTTTTGCAATATGTACATTAAATATGTAGGTAAACAATTTCTCACCATTTAGAATTCAGGATTCCATACTGACCTTCGCCCTATTGCTTTCCTGATGTATCTACAAAACTTTTTTCTTTACTAGTTTCTTCCAAAGGTTTTGTGTGGGATTGCTTAGAAGGGTAGAGTGGAACATCCTTCTAGGAAAAGGTGACTGTGGAGGCCACACTCTGCTTTCGTTTCCAGCAGCCCAACCAAACTGGATTTCTGAAGAAGCAGAAGCAGAAATTTGAAGCAAGTTTTAGTTTCGGTAGCAGCAAAGCCTCAAAGGGGAATCTTGTTAGTACTAATCTACTGGATAGCAAAAGAGTACCCTGTGGTTGGTGCTTGTTGCTGCACTTCATGGGCTCCCATCCTGTGCTTGTAACTTGCCTGTTGAGTGAATCCATGCAGTGACTATTACCCAGCAATCATATGCAGGCTGTAGTTTTACTGTCTCTCAAATTCTCTTAAATTCAGATTTCCCCAGCCCTTGGCTCTTTTTGATTTCTGGCTGAAAAATTGGGAAACTTCTTGGTTTACAGTAATTCTGGGTAAAAAAGAAACCTATATTCTTTCTTTCTGCCAAAATAAGGAAGTTGAATGGCGATAAACTCAAATTTTTTTCACATGGTTGAATGCAGTTTTAGCCCTATTTGGTGAAGTAATGCTGAGGCAGACTATGTGAAGCAAGCAGAAACTTTGCATGCAAACAATATGTGGGGAAGAGAAAAACCCTCTCATTTTCATGAGGTGATTCCTTTTAACTGGCCTAAGTCAAGCCAGTTGAAAAGGGCATTTTTAATTTGTGTTTAGAGTGTGTTTTCTGAGACTCTGGTTGATGGTAGGACTTGTTTCTAAGGTGATAATTTGATTTATTGGTAGGGTGTGTTGCAGTTACAGTGCAGTTGAACTGCAGGGCTTGTGGTGGTGTTTATAAATTACAGTGCTGGTGCATTTTGCTTGTGTTGGGTTGTGTCTGAGCTGGCTACAGTATGGATGCTGCAGACTGCAAGTGCCATACAGGCTGGGTAGATGTATTCTTGACATATTTTGTCTAAAATTTCTCAAGTTAATTGCTTGTTGAGAGAAGCATTTACAGGGAGGCTGGAGCTGTAACTCTGCTGCTCTTGTTCTTTTGCCTCCCTGCTGCTCCTTCTTGCAAATGCCATTTGCCCAGCCTTCAGGGCTGTTAGACCCTCCAGGGACTGCTGTTAGTCATGGATTTCCTGGCCACATCTCTGTTCAGATAAGATCAGGACAGGCACTTTTTTTTTCATTTCCTGCGCTGTGGTTTTGAGGGGAAGGCAGAGGGGCACATTGAAGTGAACACAACTGGCTTTAGCAGGTTTGCGCTGTCACAGAATGATGGAATGGTTTGAGTTGGAAGGGACCTTAAAGATCATCTGGTTCCAACCTTGCTGCCATGAGCAGGGTCATCTTCCACTAGAGCAGGCTGCTGTTGACCCCACCTTCCCCACAGTTCAGGTGCTGCCTCAGAAAACTGAGTGCAGGGCAAGGGGTTTCTCCTCAACTTTGATGGCTCGCCAGCCTCCACTGATGGGGGGACTGGTTTTGGAGCTGCGCTCTCCATCCAGAGATCTGGAGCTTCCTCTGCTCGTGTTTTTCTCAAGCTGTTTCTGGGGCCAGCCGAGTGCCCAACACATGGATAGAGGTACCTTTGGGAAAGGAGGTGGGAAACTGGGTAGAGTTCGTCTACCCACAAGCTGCCTACACGTCTTTCCTCAATCCAGTGCTAATCACACCTATGGGTTAGATCGTCCTGAGTTGGATCATCCCATGCTCTTTGGAGAGAGCAGAGCAAGCCTTCAGTGCTTTGCTCCTTGTTATGTCCCCCTCCTACCTTCTGATTGTAGGCCAGGGGCAGCTCCTGTGAATATAACTCTGCAGCCCCTCACCAGAAGGTGTCTGGAGCTGCCATGGGACACATGCTTCCGAAGTAAACCAAAATAAAAGATGTTTCTATTCTTACGGAGTTGTTTTTCTTCTCACTACATGCCTTGTAGAGGCTGGGCAGTGGTGTCAAGGTCAAGGTGAAAGGAAATTTTTAAAATTCCATCTCAATTTGTTAGATGCCAGGAAAGGGACACATTCCAGTTTTCTTCTGAAACATCTTGTACACCCTTTCCATGAATGCTCGCAGTTTTGAACAGCACTGCCAAAAGACAAATCCCAGCTTTAGAAAGCTGCCAGTGGAGGTGGATGGGAGGCTGACTGGGAGCACAGCCTTGTGTAAGCACATGCCAGTGGTTGATTTATGGTCTCTGGCCTTGCAGGGCTGCTCTGAAAGCTGAACAACAGGCAGTGGAACAAATGCTTTTTATTTTCGCCTGGATATTTTTAAACAAAAATGCTGGTTAGTGCATGGCTTTTATATTTTTTGGAGGAGAGGGTAGAGAAGTTATGGTTTTTCACTTTTTGTTTTGGCCAGAGTATGTTCTTATTTGGGCAACATGTGGAAGTGCCTGTGCATGAAATCCAGCCACTAAATACTTTGTGTCCCTGAGTTATTGTTTCCTCCTTTGTCAGCAGAGTGACAGGATGCTGCAGACGTCATTGGGTGTCCCGGTTGGACCCGTCAGGGGACCGTAGTCCCTGCAGGGAACTACAAAAAACTGTAAATGATAAATATCAGGCCTTTACAGGAATTCACCTACAGTTAGGGACTCTCTGAAGCAGATTCTCCTTTCCTTTAAAGCCTGTCTGTAGAGCCAAAATGAGTTACCAGTGATTCCTAAAGTGGGTTTAATTGTGAAAAAAAAATTGAATTTGGGGCCCATTGAATTCTGCAGCAAACAAAACTTAAGTGTTGATAGGATCTCGTGGTTCTTCAGCAAAGCTGTGCTTCTGGGTGACAGGATGTGTCTGAATCACTTGCATCTCCTTCCACGCTCACTGGTGACCTGTGGGATACAATTGGAATAGCTTTAACCTTCTCTATCTCACGCTTGTAATTAGTAGCTGATAACTCATCTCCAGTACTGCCATTGTGTGAATTCTCGAGATCTACCCATTTCCTACTGTGAGGGAATTCAGTGTCAGAAAAGGAATCCTTAGGAGTTTGGTCAACATCTGGTGTGTGCCAACACAGAGAAGCTATACTGGGAATCACTGGACTTACCGAAGACTGATTGAAAAGAGCATTTCCTTGAATGTGGTGTGGTGTCACACCAAGGCTCAGCTAGACTCTTGAGACTTTAATTTTTAACTACTCGATTTAGAGGGGTGAAAGTGCATTGTCACTATGGTCAATAGTTTAGGATTTAGAAGCATATTACAACTGAAATATTTGAGGTGTTGGTAAATGTACAGTCACAGTTTTAATTTTGAGCATCTTCTACTATCTGTGGAAGCAAATACTAATTTTTTTTGCCTTAGGCAGTCTCTGTTAATAAAGAAACCCTAAACCACCAAAAAAATGAACCTCTCACTGACTGATACACACCACTATCAGCTTCTAAGGCTGCACTTCTACTTTGTGGCTGGATGAATCTGGCAGCTGATTAATTCCTGGAGGGATTTAGAAAATGAGAACGGGAATATGTTCTTCCTTGAATAGGAAGCCCATTATCTGTCTTTTTTTTCCCTTTTCCTTTGCATACTAAATATAAGTATTTAAGTACCTATTTTAAGAATAATAATATCAACACTTGGAATATACCTTGTTAAAGCTGATATGAACAGGAAGCCTCCAACCACTTTTAGGCCAGAAGTCGTTCATGGTGCATAGTCCATGTGGACTTCAGCCTTTTCGATACTGTGCAGACAAGCTTGCTTTTAGGGTATTAATTTTGTGAGTTTGCTACAAACATGGGGGTTTTTGCTACATTATCCCTTATACCAGCAGTTTTCTTTCTTGGATGTTACTGCTCTTGTGGAAAATCCAAGGAAAGTTGAACTTCATTTTTGTCTCGGTTTGCTTAAATGTCAGTGAGGGAATTAAACCTTCTATTCAAGTATTGTGAGTCCAGCAGCAGACTGTGGTTTATGTGAATAGTCTTCAGAATCAATTGCTCTGTCCTTTGATGTTTATTTTTTTCTGCCTTGGATATTTTTGTTTATTTTTTTTCCTGCAGAGTGTGCTTGAAAAGAATAAATGCATGCCAGGGCATTAGACAGACAGTAGGAGCATGTTTTATGTGACAAAAATGGCAGTTGGATAAAACCAGATAACATAAATTTGATTTGAGATTATGTTACTGAAACCCTAATCTGAGTAGCATCCTTAGGCATATGTTTGATTCTAAGCATTAGGGTAATCCCTCTTCAGCAGAGTATCAGGGTACATCCTTCAGCCTTTCCTGAGTGGGCTAAATTGAATTCCGTGTTTAAAGCCCAGCATTTGCTCTAATGCACAGCTGAATGCACTGCTGTGTGGAGAATAAGATAAAATGTTTAAGTAAATTAAGTATTTGGATAACACAGCTCATGATTGATTCCCATCATTTGACATTAAAATCGGATAGAGTAGCTCAGTTCTACCTCAGTTTTGTGGCTGGGTTTGCCTTCTCCCTTAGGCTGATGCGGATAAAGAGAGAAAGCAAGCCTTTGACACCCTAAATCCAAATTTAAAAAGATTGTCAGAAGGAGAGTGGTAGCCCTGCAGCCTTAGAAGTTCTTCAGGAATAGTTCATCACCAAAGAATGGTTTGGGTTGGAAGGGACCTTAAAGATCATCTCATTGCAGTCCTGCTGCTGTGGGCAGGGACACCTTCCTGTAGGCAGCATTGCTCAGGGCCTTGAACACTTGTGAGGATGTGCAGACAAGTAGGAAAAGGGGTGTAGAAGTTGGCATCGAGGAGATTTGGAGGAACAGAATAGATAAAGACAGAGACTAAAGGAGGAGGGGGTGGAGTATTGAAACTGACACTGAGGGAGAACATCAGGGAGGATTGTAGGGGGACTGATGAGAGGGAATGAGGAACATAGAGGAGTAAAGTGAGGAGCAAGGGAAAGAGAAGCTGAGGATAATAGAAAGCTGGATAGAGCAAACCAACAAAGGGTAGTAGAAATAGTAACATTGGGTGAAAAAACCCTGCCACTTCTCCCTCGGTTTTAGCCTTCAGTTTCCTTTTTAATTATTTTAAAGCCCTGACTTTGTCTTAGTGCTGTTTCATTTGTGTTTCAAAACACTTTTGGCCAGTGGAGCCTGCAGAATTGTTATTTGCATTGCTTTAAATTAAGCTGTCTCTCTCAACTAGTCAAGAACACTGTCACAGATGTGACAAAGGAAAGCTCTGGTAGGATTTCATTGGCCAGTTGAGATGCCTTCCTCAATCCCTGTGCCTGTTGTTCTGCCATGTCTGAGATCTGGGGGAACTTCGGAGTCAGTTCCATGTAGTCCCAAACACTCAGGCTGTGACGCTGGAAATGTGTTTAGTATCCAGACAGTCTGTCCTGAGGGTGGCTCCTCAGTACCTTCTGTGTGGCTCAGTCTTTTCCTACTTTGGAGGAAAAGATGAAATGTACTCTTCTTCTACCCCTTTGTCCTCTGAGAAGGAGGACAATATACTAAATTGCATGGTTTAGCATTCCATTTGAAATGTTCCTGGAGTATTTTCAGTTGAGATTTGCAAAGTCCATGCACTTTTGAACATTTCTGGTTTCCAAATTCTGAGTGATGGTGAAAAAAATCGGTCAGGTGAATAAAAACTTCCTTCTTCAAGTCAGTTGTAAGTTAGATACTGATTTCCTAGTTATTTTTGTGATGGAGAGAAGCAGGTGCCTTAACAATAAGAGCAACAAAACTTGGTTTTGCTTAAGGGCTTTTCCCTAAAAATTTGAATTTCATGGCACTAGTGCTGCTGATATCTTGAGAGGCCTCCTAGAAACAGAGACTAGACAAGAATAAGGGAATACAAGTAGGTATTTATTTGAAAGGCCTTCAAAGGTACCTCCTGGGGCCAGAGGCTATTGCCCAGATGGACCCCAAGATGGATGACCGGTCACAAGTTCTTCACACTTTTATAGGTTTGGTTCATTTGCATATCAGGGTTAATTCTCCAATTAAAGCTTCAGTTTAATGATGTAATTCCCCTCATCTTGACCCCCTCTCAAAGGCTTTTGGTTTATACTTTTTGGGCCTAGGATGATCTGGGTGTCCTTGGAGAGCAGGCCTGGAGAGGCTTTGTTATGTCTACCTAGCACAAGAGAGCAGAAGTTACCAGGCTACAAGAAACTTCAGAGTTACACACTAAGCAGTACAGGATTTGAAAAATATAAAAGTTAAAACCTAAGGCATCACTAGCAGCTTTTAGAAATTGCTGTGTTTCATTCCTGATGAAATCAATGGGAGGTGAACATATTCAAGAAGTCACCTGCTTAAGGGCTACAGCCTTGTGCTGATAATTTCTCCCATTTAGGAGCCTGTTTGGTGCAGATAGCTTTACGTTCAGTAACTTCACAGCAGCACACAGTAAATCCACAGATAAAAAACTTAGCCCTGGGTTTTAGTATACCGTGCTTGCTGTTACCTCTTCTGTTTACTTGCATGACTGATAGAGGGGAAAGGACCAGGTGGGTGTTTATATGATGCTGTTTAAAGTAAGTGGTGATGTTTGCTGTCTTGGGGAAAACTTTACATCCAGGCAAGAGTTGAAATGAATATGAAATCACTACTAATGGAGGTTAATTAAACCTAACAGTTGGGTGAAACATTTCTTAATGCAGATTTAGGTTTAGGCAAACTTCTTACTGTCCATTCCCAGTCCTGCACATAAATTCAGGAAATGGAAACCCCCAGTTTCAAGGATTTTAGACCTCTCCTTCATGTCACCTCTTAATGTCTGCACGGATGCATAGTATCTATATGTAATTTGCAGTTAATTTTAAATAAAAAATAATGGCAAATTTCAGAAACTCTCAACTTGTCCCCTTCCCCTCATACCCCCTGGAGAAGATGTGTTTCAGTGTGTCTGGAAGGCTGATGGAGGCGGGTTTCCAAAGGCTGGCAAATGGTAAGAGCAGCTTGCGTGAAGAGGGTGCCATTAGCAGCTGGGCAGCCTTCAGGCTGCTGATGAAGGAGAGCAACTCACACCTTAGATTGTCACCAGAGGCTGCTGATTTTACAGGTTGTTGTATCAGCTAAAAGGAGCTGATAAGCAGAGGCAGAGTTTCCGGCAATAAATCCGTGTATGAACTCTTTAGTTCAGTTGCTGTCCCACGCTTGAGGTGTTTCCTGACCCGCTCAAGGCTGATGGTGTCTGGCTGCCTTTGGCCAGTAGAGACCAGAGGAAGAGTTACTAGCTTCTAGTTGTTGGTAGGTGACATACCCAGTACCAGGGTTCTGCTAATTTGGAGCAAAGATCTGTGGCCATGAGGCTGGTTCCTGTTTGTTAGAGGAAATGTTAGTTTTTGTAGCTGCCCCCTGAAACTGCCTCCTTCCTCTCTGTTGCTGCAAGGGACAAGGGATTGGGCTTTCTTGTCTCCACGCCTGATGTTTTCGGCTGGTGTTTCAGGTGGAACTCATAATTTATGTGGCTTTTTTCTTCCTCTCTGGTATGCAGGTGGGATAGTTACAAATTGGGAGGAGTATGTCTGAACATTGAATTGAATAGGGCTTATTGAGCCTGAATGGACAAATCTGAAGGTAATTGAGCCTTCTTACAATTTTTCCAGGCAATTGCTGGACAGTTTTTATACTAGTGAAATAGTAAGCTGAACACAAGAGCCATTTCATCAGATGCTGTGGTTGATGGGCATATTGTTGCTTCTGTAAGAGCCACTGCTGTCATTTAATAAAAGAAAAAGACTGTTGGTACTTGTAGGCAATCTGCAATATGAAATTACAGTGTTTGGATTGGATTAGCAGTTTCATTGGCTGGAAGATGTTCAATATCTTCTATGTTGGGACAGGAATATAAATTACTTTGTTTTCATGTTTACTAGGTGGCACTAACAAGCCTGTATTTCTAAATTATGGCCCCTAATGATAGGATTTGACAATTAAAGAGGTAGGGTGTTGGAGTATGAACAGAAACTTGTGCCAAATAGCAATTCAAGTCAAAGATTTTCTCCTCATCATACCAGTATTTTGAAAGTTTCATCTGCTACAATGTGTGTGGGGAAGGTTCACTTAGGAAAAGAACTTGGTTTGGAAAGAGCTACACAGAATTGTTTATCCCATTTTTTTGCTGGCAAATTGTACTTGAAAACAACATTTGACAGGATGCTGTTGCCTAATGTGTTTACTTAACTATGAAAACCTCAGGTTATTTATGCATCTAGTCTGAAAACTAAATTTAGTTTCTCTGATCACTGCATTGCACAATAGTGATGAAGGATATTTAACCAAATTGTTCCGCTGGTATGTGTGCATGTGGCCAACAGAGATAAAACCCCTGCAGTCAATACTCGTTATCACTGACAATTCGAGGTACAGTGACTTGTGTGTTACTTCCCTTACCTAATTTTTCAAGTTCAGAGACAATTATGAGGATTTCTAAGTTGATACTATTCACACATTTTTACTGTA
Source organism: Corvus moneduloides (assembly GCF_009650955.1). Lineage (NCBI taxonomy): Eukaryota > Metazoa > Chordata > Aves > Passeriformes > Corvidae > Corvus > Corvus moneduloides. The sequence continues at coordinate 110,252,125 of NC_045476.1, read as the reverse complement.
TCTTTAAATAGGAATTTCTCTGCGGGAGGAGTAGTACATCAAGTGGATTTTTGTGACTGCAAGTGTATTTTGAGATAGAGTGGGTAGGAAAGGGATGACATCATGGAGATGTTAAAAAGTTTCCCAAATTTGTCTAGAAAATGAACTCTGACAATTGGAATTGCCAAAATCCAGGCATTACTATTAATAAAATTGCATAGGCATTAAAGCTGGACTTGCAGTTTTAATTTATTTTTACTTCAGCTTTATTTAGCTCCTCCCAGTCGAGGTTTGACTTGCTGGAGAGATCTGGGAAGTTGGCTTTTAGTTCCTTCTTCATTGATGGGGAGACTGTGACCCATCTGTGACACCACCAGCAGGAATGTTCCTGTGGTAAACCAGGGCCCATTTTTCATCCTCACCTGAAAAATGAAGTGGTGAACATTGGAGAGGTCATGCTTAAGTGTGTGTGGTGGAGCTCAGATGGGAAATCAGCAAACTGGCAGCAGGGAGATGTCATTAGGGTGAGCTGGGGTGGTAGGAGAGCATGCCATGGAGTGCGGGTGTGCAGTCCCCGAGGGAAGCTGGGAATGCCCCATCCCTGGAAGCGTTCAGGACCAGGTTGGACGGGACTTTGAGAAACTTGATCTAGTGGAAGGTGTCCCTGTCCATGGCAAGGGGGATGGAACTAGATGATCTCTGAGGTTCCTTTCATCCCAAACCATTCTGTGATTCTGTAACACGCTTTCTTACCACTTGCAGAGCACCTGTCAGGGTGGGTTTAGTGGGTTTATCTGCTGGTCCGTGTTATACCGTGGTCAGGAGGATCCTATGATCCAGTGGTCAGTAAAAGGCAATTAGAGGTACAGTTCTTGTTTGGATGATAGTGACTCCATAAAGTCCCATAGCTATAGGTCTCCTAAAAATTAACCCAAAAATTTCCCCTCTGTGGCATACAACATTTTTGATAGTGTGCAGGTTTGGGTGGGGTTTTGTGGGTTTTTTCCTTTCTTTGTTCATTAATACAATAAATTAATTGTGCGATAGGGGCATTTCTTTGAAGCTGCCTTTGCCATACAGTACCCATTGCCACACTGGGCTCCGCAAGGTGGTACCAGCAGTGGGAGATACCTGGAATTCCAAGGGAAGGTGCTCAGGCACCCTTCTTTCTGTCTCTGTCTGTCTCACCTTTCTAGTTCTTGGAACTTCATTATGCTGTCCTCTTTCCCTCCTTACCCAGGCTTTTGACTCCCAACTCACGTGAGCAATTCACTCAGTGGCCCTTTCTCCTCTGCTCCCGTCTCAGCATGGCCAAGTGGACCCGGTTCCCTCCTCCCGTAGTCCCAGGAGTCACCAGGTGGTGCTATTGCCCACTTAAATGCTCTGCCTCGCATTGCAGCACAGCCCGGCCCTTGCAGAAGGGTTTGATGGCGTTTGGTTTTGTGATGGAGCTTTCTTTGGTGGGCAGCTGTGTCAGGTAGTGCAAGGGGTCTTGTTTCTTGCCACGGGTTCAGTCTTGAGTCAGTTTTATTGACGCAGAGTTGTTTTCTGTGACTTTATAAGCCAGTGCCTTGTTTGACAATGAGGCCCCCCAAAGGCTGGACTGCTTCTACACAGCTTGTGACCACGCTGTTGTGCTCAAAAGCTGCTTCACTGCAGTGTGAAGCATAAGCAAGTCTCATTAAGGATACCCTCGGGCTTCGTATTGCTGGGTCCCCTGTTGAATCCCGTGCAATCCCGTGGATTTTTGCTCATTCCTTGGCATGTGCTGCTAGTCCAAAGGAGATTTGTGTCTGTGACCCTTCAAAGGTGCTCTTCTTCTTTCTCCTTTCATCCTCTCATCTTATTAGCCAGCCAGATTGATACCAACTTATTTGCAACTGGTTTTTATAGAGATCATGCTCCTATTTGAAACTGTAGAGGCAGTTCAAAACATGGAGTCAAGCTTCTTAAGTGAATAGCCAGTGCCCCCAAAAGCCACCATTTGAGATGAAGGAATGCAAATAAACTTCAGGTTCCTTCTTCCTTTTCACCAGGCTAAGCAATTCTCTCTCTGCAGCCGCCCGTACTGCATGCTGTCAAGGGCATAAGAAATTGATTGAGATTCTGCTCTTTGATTTCAATTTAAAATCCTCCATTTCTCTTGGCAGTTCAGCTGCTGTTCTGAATTTGATAACTTGTGTGCAAAGAGGAAGGAAGGGCGTAAGAAAAGACACAGAGAGTTAGCTGGAAATTTGATGTGGGGAAGCAGTTTCTAAATAATATTAGCAACAATCAAATGCTGTTATCTTTGCTGTCCATGTTGCTCATGGTGGTGTAGCACTGTGGTTAGCTTGCACTTTGTATGATAAGATGCAGTGATTAAGCATAAATACTGGAATTAGAATATGGATTTGGGTTTTGGGTTGGCTTTTGGTTGGTTGGTTGTTTTTTTTTACCAGAGTAGGTGAGCTCTAAAAATTGCAAAGCAGAGGTAGGTTGGCTGCAGCATTAATTTTATTTCTGAAGAATAGTTCTGTTGTCCTTTTCCCTCCACAGCCCCTTGTCTCATAAATAAAGATCACTTTGTATTCCTGTGCCAGCTTCATAGACAAAGGAGTTGGCAGGTTGTGGAGGAGCAGCACAGTTTGTAAGTCCTGGAAGAGTAAATGTGCAGCAGACACATGGAACACTTTGCTGGGGCAATGAATATCACTCCAGGCTGGGGCATGAACAGATCAAGAGCAGCCCTGCTGAGAAGGACCTGAGGATTCTGCTGGATGAGAGGCTGGACATGAGCTGTCAATGTGCACTTGCAGCCCAGAAAGCCAAACACATCCTGGACTGCATCCAAAGCAGGGTGGGCAGCAGGGCGAGGGACGGGATTCTGCCCCTCTACTCTGCTCTGGTGAGACCCCACCTGCAGTGCTGCATCCAGCTCTGGGAGCCCCAGCACAGGAAGGACACAGATCTGCTGGAACAAGTCCAGAGGAGGCCACCAAGATGATTAGAGGGATGGAACACCTCTCATACAACAAAAGGCTGAGACAACTGGAATTGTTCAGCCAAGAGAAGGCTTCAGGGTGACCTAATTGCAGCCTTCCAGTACCTGAAGGGAGCCTACAAGAAAGATGGAGAGGGCATTTTACAAGGGCATGTTGTGGCAGGACAAAGATGAATGGATTCAAACAAAAAGATAGTAGGTTTGTATTAGATATCAGGAGGAAGTTTTTCACTCTGAGGGTGGTGAGGCACTGGAACAGGTTGCCCAGTGCTGTGGATGCCCCATCCCTGGAAGTGTTCAAGGCCAGGCTGGACGGAGCTCTGAGCGACCTGGTCTGTTGAAAGATGTCCCTGCCCATGGTAGGTGGCTGGGAAGTAGATGATTTTTGCGGTCCCTTTCTATGATTCTGTGATTCCTCAGGCTGCAGCTACAATTCTCCATGCCATCAACCCAGCATAAAGAGCTTGGGATTGGAGCCCTAGTGGTGATAGCAGAATAATGCCAATTATCTTGGAAACACTCTAGGAAAGTCTTTGGTTTTATATAATATTACACACATTAATATATCAATGTCTCTGGCAAAGTGAATTTTTTGCTAGCATTAGCTACAATAAAGACATTAGCTGCTCTTCAGTCTGTCTTATCTCTGGCCAGGCACATCGCATTGGTAGGATGATAAAGTGCTTTTGGCTATCAGTGCTTGCTTTTGTACTTTACAGTTTGGTGTTGCTTGGGATCTTTGGGTATGTCTTTGGTAACAGTAGATAGTTGAAGAGATTGTAACTAGTATTGCAGTCTGGGAGTGAGAGAGGGATGGAAATACTCTGTTTTGTCTATAAGAGAGAAAAGGATGTAGCAAAATATTTTAAAAAGTGTATTTGCAACTTGGGCATTAGGGGTTTTTGTTGTCTCTGAGAGATAACTGGGCTGGGATCTGGTGAAGGGGACCTGTGACTCTGAAGAAACTTGATAACTCCAAAGAAGCCTACAAATCACCAGGACCAGTAGGACTGCATTCTCTGGCTCCAGGCATGGCAGATGCTGGAGCAGCTTTGCAGGCCTGAATTTAATTCTACAGGAGGATGTGTGCAGGATGTATGTGGAAGGAAACCACACGCTGAATAATCACACTGCTGAGGGCACCAAACCTGGTAAGGCAGCAGGCATTTGGCTTTGGGGACTGGTTGGGAACAGAAGTGGCCAGGGCTGTAGACTCCCTTCAGCTTTGGGGTGAAGCAGGCGGTCGGTCACTGTATATATTTTGCTAATGGATGTGGACTGAAGGAAAACAAACCAAGAGAAGGGATCAGATGATGTTTTGCATTCAGAGGTGTATTAGGTTTCCATGGCAAGGTTTTGGTAGTGGGGGGCTGCAGGGGTGGCTCCTGTGAGAAGCTGCCAGAAGCTTCCCAGGTGTCCTACGGAGCCAATGCCAGCTGGCTCCAGGACAGACCTAATACTGGCCAAGGCCAAGTCCATCACTGATGGTGGTAGTGGCTAAGAAACAGAAAAAACTACTGCATGAGTGGATTGCAGCCAGAGGGAAGAGTAAGAATATGTCAGAGAAAGAGCTCTGCAGACTCCAGGATCAGTGGAGAAGGAGAGGGACGGGGTACTCCAGGCATCAGTGCAGAGACTCCCCTGCAGCCTGGGTGCAGCCCATGGTGAGGCAGGTGTTCCCCTGCAGCCCATGGAGGTCCATGTTGGAGCAGAGATCCTCCTGCAGCCTGTGGAGGGGACCATGCTGGAAAAGGTGGATGCCTGAGGGAAACTGTGGCCCCGTGGAAAATCCATGCAGGAGCAGGCTCCTGCCAGGACCTGTGGACCCATGAAGAGAGGAGCCCACAGTGGAACAACTTTGCTGGCCTGACTTGTGGCTCCATGGGGGACCCACACTGGAGCTGTCTGTGCCTGAAGAACTGCACCCCATGGGAAGAGACCATGCTGGAACAGTTTGTGAAGAACTGCACCCCACAGGAAGGACTCAGGTTGGAGCAGAGGAAGGATGTGAGGAGTCCTTCCCCTGAGGAGGAGTGAGAGGCAGAGACAATGCTCTGGTGGGGAGCAGGTAGAGAAATTTGGAATAAAGTTAAGCTCAGGAAGAAGGGAGGGTGGGGGAAGGTGTTTTAATTTTTATTTTTCGTTATCCTACTTTGATTTGATTGGCAATAAATTAAATTAATTTCCCCATTTCAAGTCTATTTTGCCCATGGCAGTAGTTGGTGAGTGATCTCTCCCTGTCCTTATTTCAACCCACAGGTTTTTTGTTATATTTTTTCTCCCCTGCCCAGCTGAGGAGGGGAGTGATAGGATGGCTTTGGTGGGCACCTGGTTTCCAGGCAGCAGCAGCCCACCACAGGGAGCCAGATACATTAAGCCCTGACTAGTAAATGTTTTCCTGTTTTAAAACAGCCAGTAGAAGTATACAGGAGGTATTGAAGACACATCTAAATACCAAACAAATAAACTGAGCGCTCGACTATCTTAAACCACTTAAATAGCTCTTTGTTACTGTACTGCCTGAATGCTTTACAATTATCACTGGTTTCCATCCCCATAATGCTGTTACAAGGTAAAATCAAATAACTATTTTCATGTAACAGCTAGTGATCTGAGAACAATCGAGCCAAGAATTCCTGTGCCAAATGCAGTTCTTGCAGCACTAGGAGGAAGGATTGCATTCTGATACAACAGGACTGACCTGATTGTGAGTAGAACAAGTGCTGCACTTTTAAGTGTAGAGGGAATTAATATAATTCTAATGTGCTCCAGAGGAAAAAGTCTTGATTCTGTAGCTAATTTGTGCTCTGCAACAGCAGTGTTGGCCTGAAAGCAATTAGAAATGATGCGTGGGGTTTTTTACTGTGTGGGAGTTAGCATAGGTCATCCTAACTTAGTGGGAGCAATATACCAACTGACTTAAAAGATACCTTTGCTACCATGAGTTTAAATAAGGGAATGCAACAAAGGGAAGTGCAAATAGGGATGTTCTTGTAAAGTTCACACAGGGACCAAAAGAGCTGTGGTGGTTCCTACTGAAGTGAGACACTGCAGAATCCAGCCAGGATAAACCCACCAGAGGAGGCCACTGCTGGCCATCCTCCCTCTCGAAATAGAGTTGCAGTGAGGTCCATGTGTTTGTGCTGGGATCGTGGGCGACTGGGTTCCAATGTTCAGTACTAGTGGTGTTGTTTATTTGGCAAGTACCCTTCACTCCAGAAAGTGCATGATAGCAAAATTACCCTTCTGGGGGCCAACTCTGGTCCTAGTTCTTCCCTTTCAAAAATTTACTTTGCAGATGAGTATTCCCCCAGATCTTTGCAGAAATTCCTTGAAGGTCACTGGTGGTATAATGCCATAAAATTGGAATTTACAGAAATCATTAGTGACCTGAATGAGATGCCTGTATTTTGACTGCAGAAGTGAGGCTTCAGAGCAGCTGTACCTGCATCCCTTCGGTTCAGGCTGAAGCCTCGGGCAGTTTTGTGTTGGTGAAGCAGCTGAGAGCCAGTGTGTGAGTCTAAGAGCTGCTCTTGTATTTTCATCTGTGCAGTTATGCAGTGATAGCTTTGCTCACTTGATACATCTTGCAGATGGAAAAACTGAAGAAAGGTGAGAAGCTTTTTGCACTTCTTCCTAGACGCCGCTCCGCAGTGCATGGCTTCACTTTCCCTGGGACAAGCCTGACACTTGGCAGATGCAGTTCGGTCCCAGGGGTGTCTCTGAACCTCAGTCTCCTGCAAAGTATTTCTCCTTACAGCAGTGTTTTCAGACAACTGAAAGTGATACCCAAACACAGGGAGGGGTGAGGATGTGTTTAAGGTTAGCAAAAAGTTTATTGGGTAGAGTAATTCTTGGATTAAAATACTGCCCTTGGAAAGTGCAGTCAGGAATCTGTTGTGCATAACTCTTCCTTGTATGTTCGTACAGTTGATAAAAATCCAAAGGCAGTTTCAGATGTGTTTCAAGCTGCCTGTCACAGCCTTCCAGAGCAGCTGTAACTGGATTAGTAAGACATGGAAAGTATTGCAATGCTACCTGCATTTGATCATCTGAGTAATGATTAAAATGTTAAAGGCAGGCATAGAGGACTAAAGCAGGCTAGAAATTGCCAAGCTTTAATTTATTTTTCAGCTTGTTGCTTTTTTACCTCCACTGGAATTTAAAAGACAGCCGTAATCCGTACTCAGCCTCACCATGTCACATGCCTTTGGGTTAAGAGCTGGCAACCCTGAAAGCATTCAAGATGCAGGTTGGATATCTCAGTGCTGCATGCCAGACCTTTCCCGAGGAGTGACATTCCTCCTAGACACCAGGCTTGACCAGAGCTGTGCTTACATTACTGCTAAAGCCCAGCTATACTTTACAGTGCAGGCCTTGCAATTTGTTTGATGATAGCTAATGAAATGCAAACCATTTAGCAGTTTCGAGATGCGATTACACTGCTGTGAATTTTCAGATTCCATCAAAGTCCTGCTGAGGGTAATGGGAATGGGCCAGGGTGATTCAACCGTAAATCAAAAACAAAAGCGTGGCCAATTCTGACAGTGGAAAGAAGAGCTGTTTAAATGTGCAGAAGGTGATCTGCCAAGTCAAAACCAGCTGCACTTTACAGAGCTACTGGAATGAATGGTCTCTCTGCATTTGTATTTTTTTTTGTGACTCATTGATTATTTTTCTTCCTCTAAAGTTTAAACTCCGTCTTTCTACCTCAGGTTTGCCTGGCCAGTTGCAAAGGTTTTCAGTGCCTTTTTTTGGTATATAAAATATCAAATGCACTGATAATAAAGGATAGTTTTCTCATTTTTCGTAATTTCATACCAAGTCAAGTGTTTTCAACTGTACATCTTTAATTCTTCAACAGTGAAAGCTCTGCTCTGAGCAAGACAAGGACCTCTCCTTCCCCTCTGCACTAGCACTGGCAGGAATCAAATGAGTAGAACAAAAAGTGGAATTTAACTTGGGAAATCTTGAGCATAAACTGGCTCCTCTGTTATTTCTCAGTTAGGAATGAATCAGCCAAGAGTGTCTGGTGGTGTGAATATGTAACAGGGAGCCAGGAATTGTTGCTTCTCTTAACAACGAGGAGCAGCCAGCATCCTCTCTGAGCAGATCATCTTCCAGGATAGTGGGACAGCTTTTTGACTGCACCCCGACGTTCTGTATGTTTCATCAAGGGTGGTTGGTAGGTCAGCTTTTGGGGAGCCTGACACAAATGGGCTCTGAGGAGCAGATGCATTCCTGCTGTGGGATGCAGGGAAGTCCTGCTGAATTTGATGGAAGCCGCATGAGCTGTGGAATCAGTTTCTGGCTTACGGGAAAGGATAAAGATTTGTCAGGTCCAAATGTTTCTCATATTATTATTGAAATAACATCTTCTTTGCCTGGGGATTTTTGAGCACTTAGTATTAATACCCTCCAGGTTGCTAGGGCTCATTCTTCTTCCGATCTGTAATACTAACTCATGTTAAACCCTGTCAGATTTAATGAGACCTGTCTGTAGCTCATGTCTCAGTGACTCTTAGTTATTGTGAGAAATGTTTTGAAGGGACAGACATTTTTAATTTTTAAACATTTTTACAAATTCAGACTGTAAATTTGATTGAATCCTGGCTTTGTCCAAGCTGTTGAGAAAGCTTCCTTCCGAAGGAGCTGTGTGTGGGATCCCTATTTATATAGAGGTCAGTTCTCCATTGCTTCTTAATGCAGATTTTTGTGGTGTATCTCAACCTTCCTTTAAAGCTGAAATGGGAAGTTAGTCATGAGATCTGTGGTGGTTACAAGCCAGATGTTATTTTTTTCTTTTTTTTCCTTACTTTGCAACTGGAAGGGACAGAGGGCAGTTTCTTCAGTATGTTCATTCTTAGGGTGCCATTTCCTCATGTGAAGTGCTGCCTAGTGTTCTTGTTTGGTTTGTATTTTCAAAATCCTAGAGTCGTAAAAGGATTTTTATATGGTTTATCTAGTTTTACGCATACTTGGGAAGCCCTGTGTGTTAACATAGCACAAAAAGACTCTGCACAGTCAAGACTAAAAAAGCTCTTGCAGCAGTGTGCATAATTACAGGGCTGCTGTTTAGTCACCAGTCATGATATGTGTGGATTTTTTTGTGAATTCAACATTCATTCCATTTTAGATGTAAAAAAAAAAAAAAAATACATTAAGAGATTAATTTACTCAGCACAGTAGGGCTTGACCCTGAATGTATTAAAAGCTATTATAATATCAAGGCTTAACACTAACAGCCTAATCAGGGATGTGTTTACAGGGTACTATAGATGCCTCCAATTTGGAAAAGTGCTTGGAGGACTAGGCCCTATGTGCAAAGATGTAAATGAGACATCAAGATTTAAATTAAAGAACTAAATTTTTCTGCATTAGCTTTTTCTGCTGGGATAAACGTGTTTGGAACAATAGACAGAGGAATATACCAAATGCCTATTTGTAACGGGAAAATGGTTTTCTCTTTTAATATATTGCTCATATTAAACTATTTTTTTCTGCTTTATTTTTTTATCTCCCTGTAAGCTGCTGCAAATCAGCCAGAAGAAATCAGCAGCTCAGTTGTTGTTTGCCTGCAAATGAGTTGCCAGCATCCTGTAATGCTGCTAGCTTGAAATACAGTCTCATCTCCTTTACGGTAATGAGAGCTGAGGAGAGCCAAGTGGGGTGGTTCCCCGGGAGCAGGAGTGTGGGTGGAAACCCTGTTTTCCGTGGTATTCTGGTCTCCGTTCTGGTGCTCTTAAATTCCTCACACCTAAGTCTGCTGGTAAGGGATTTTGAAAGAACAGAGAACGTATTTTCTGGGGTTAAAGGGTAAAAATCTGGAATTAGTCATGCTTGCATTGGTTCCTTCTCTTTACCAGAAACATCTGATACAGTTTCAGATTTTTAAATCCATTTTGCTGACCAGGGGAGATTCTGAAGTTGTAGCTACTTACTCTGGTGAACTAATTAATTGTGCCTCACTTATTGTGCATTACATTTCTGCCTCTTTCCTTCCTCCCCACACCACCCAGTTTGCTTATCTCGCTACAATGTGGTTTGTAACTGATATTTTGTAAGTGTGCTAGGAGGCTTATGAAGAGGAAAAGGAGAAAAGCAGAATACGTAGTTGGTTCCTTAAGTGACTTGTGAAAACCTTGATTCACAATAATTATTTTCTATTTATTAATTTCTTGCCCCTTCTTTCCTGGGTTGGTATGCTCTTTATCGTGACGAGTCAATGAGTATAGTGCTGAAGCCCTTGGGTTTCCTGTGAATGAGGATTTTTCTGAAGAATTGCAGGATCTGTTCCTTCAAGTGTCAACATAACTCCTGAGGGCATGTTCTCAGTTTCTGAAACTTGTTCAATCCACTTTGCTCGGTGCTGCCGTGACCTTTTGCATAAGCCAAGATGTTATATCTTCATGTATGTTTGATGTTACATGTACACCAACATCAAGTAAAACAAAACAGAAAAAGAGATTAGAGGGTGTAATAGCAGAACTCTGAGAACTGGAAAAATAAATTTCTGTATGCCTGAATGTTACCCAGCCATGCGGCTTGAAAAATCTTCTATAATCCTTTAAAAAAAAGAACAAAACAAGGCAGATCATCCCCATCAGATGTTAGAAAAATGGCTTTATGTAGAGCAAGACCATATAGTAAGGTACAAAGCAGATGGTTGCAGGAAAGGTTTATACAGCCTTAGCAAGGAGGTTTAATTTCAATGCATTGCTGAGAAGCAAACACTTTTTCTACTTCTTTGAAGCAACAACTCTGCTTTCCTTGTCTTCTGTGAGAGAGTTGAAAGATAGTTCCCTGTTGTCAGTAAAAGTTAAGGTCTCATTAGCTGTTTTCAAGTTGTTGTATAATGTTTATACACTGTGATTTGCTTTGCTTTCAGGCAGGTGAATGTCTTGATTGATGGGCGTCAGTACAATTTTCAGTAACATGGACTGAACACTGTCTAAGTAGTTTTAAATCCCATGCTGGAATGATAATCACTGCCTTAAGTAGGAAGCCTTTTCTATTTTACTTCCTTCCCCTCTATGCTCTAATTATACTCTGGTAGATGGTGGTTTGCATCCTCCAGGCAACAAGAGGAAGCTGGGAGTGCTTGTTTCAACTGAACCCCCCTGGTGCAATAAATTGCCTGGCTCCTGGAAAGCACCAGCCACTGGCTGCAGCAGTGCTTGTCCTAAAAGCAGGTTTGCTTGTGGTCCAAGCCCATTGGTTTCACTCCAGTTACTCGAGGGGTATATTTAACCCTCTTGGTAGTGCAAGCAACCGCAGGAGCAAAGGGTAAGAAAGCCTTTAGGCTTCTGGAGGGCTGTTGGTGTGCCTGGCATATGCTTAAGTTTAACTGCTCATTGTGAGATGCAAAAGGAATAGAAACTTTGAAAGGTCCTTTAACGTTATCATGAAACATTAGTCAGAGCCACGAACTGAAAGATGAAGAGGTTCCAGGAAAATGAGCTAAGCTTTAATCCATGCTTGTGGATGTCACGTCCCTGCCAGAGACCAGGCTCCTCTTGTAATTGCAGCTGCCGTTCTGAGTGACCCGTCAGGGGAGCTGGAGGAAGCAGATGAAACTAAAGCATCATCAGGTCACCGGAACCAATGTCTAGTTTCGAACACAGTGGAAAAAATGCTGTCCCCACAAGAGGGACGTGTAATTCCTCGCAACCAGTGGGTGGTAATTCTAGTTTCTCTACACCATTTAAAATCTGGGAAAAGAATTAGATCCTCAATTTCAGGGCAGAGGAGTTTTTTAATTTTATTTTTTTTACTGTGTTCTGCCATCCTGGCGTAGTAATTATAGAGCAATATCAGCTGGAATTGATAATGAAAGCAAAATTTGGGAATAGTAACAGGATGTGTTGCTGCTATTGATCAAAGGCTACAGTGGTGTTTATGAACACTGCTCCTCTCTTTGATCTTTTTTTCCTATTGATTGAACAGAGTAGATAAACAACTGTCTGTGTAGTATGAGCATTTATTATGGCTTTTAAGCTGACTAAGGACAGCTTTGAATTAAATATGAGAGTTTAAATGATAGTTTTCTAATAAGTGCTGTCTGTAGACTTTGGCGTGACAATATAGTTTCATGTATGAGTGGTGAAAGGAAATGTAAATACAGACATTCTTTTTCTTTCTTATTCAAAAAGAAGACAACGTATCGCAAAATTGATTATAGGAGAGGCAGAAGTGCTATTTTTGATGTGTAGTTACGTGGGGGCAAAAGCTGCTTTTTAAAAAATATATAGTTATGTGTGTTGTGCTGTTAACAAACTATTGTATTGGCATTTTTCAGGAGTGTTGTGTAAATTAGTCATCTTAAAATGTGGATACAAATGGAACTACAGTCTGGTAGTTCTGCAATCACTTCAATGAAATTAATAGAAAACTTTCTATTGACTGTTTAATGAGTTAGATTGGACCCTGGGCTGTCATTGTTAATGTCTTGGAAAGGTCAAGATCGATTTCCTGGCATCCTTTTTGTCTCTAAGGAGGCTCTTTGCAATTCTTTGGAAGACTTAGCGATATTGTTATTCCTCTTCTTGACAATACTCTGTATAATTTGAGTTCTACCTACCATCCAAGGCTTTGGGCAAAAGCAGACAGACCGAAAAATGCTGCATTTTAGGGAAGTTGTTTGTATCTTAAATGCCTAAAATAGTATTTCTGCATGATTGCAAGTTTTCTCCTACCCCTTCAGGTTATTTTGAATTTTATTCCGGTGCTGTACTGCTCTTATTTTTCCCTACTGATTTGGTGTATTAAAAGAAAAAAACCAACAAACTATTCCTGCAAATGGAATCAGCCTGCCATGTTGCAGTGTAGAAAGTAAGCTGTGTTGTGTTTAAAGTAATGCTCTTTCACTGCAGTCCTCTAACATGGGATGCACAGGGAGAGCCGCACATCTCTGGGGATCCAAATCTTTGTATTCCTGCCTTTTCAAAACCACCCAAAGCTTCTGCAAAGTTTCCACCAAGTGAGCTTGTTCATCTTGCTATGAAAAGGTTATTTCCACTAAATCAGTGCTGTCAGAGTGCTAAAATGTTGGTGTTATTAGTCTGTTTTGGAAGCTTGCTTGGGCTGGCCTTGCAGCAGGCCTGAATGAGATTGTTTCTCTGACTCTGCAGGTAATGCGCCGTGTGTTGGAAAGCACGGGGTTTGCTTGTACAAGCAAATGGCCATGCTGGATGGACTGCAGTAACTTGCAACAGGAATATAAAATCCACCCAATAAAATAGAAGGCTTGGAGAGAAGGGAGTCCTGGGAAGAGGGCCAGGGATATTCACTCACAATGCTGATGTTTGAAAAGGACATGTCCTCACTTTTCTTCTGAAATGTGTGATGTGCCCCGCTTGCCACAAGACAGGAAGAAAGAGTCAAATATTAATTCTTGAAAATAATCAAGTGAAGTATTGACATCTAGGGTCTCCTAGATATGACTTCATGACTCACTGTCATGCTTTCTTTGATTTTCAGGATACTGGGGTTGGGAAATCGAGCATCGTTTGTCGGTTTGTCCAGGACCACTTTGACCATAATATTAGTCCTACTATTGGGTAAGTACCACATATAATATCACTTCAGTTTTCACTGGTCAGTGAAGTTTCAAATCAGATCCTTGAGTGATTTAAGTCCTAAGGTCCTACAGCCAAAACAGTCCAAAGTGGGAAGCTCTTGACAAGACAAAAACCAAAACCGCAGAACCCAAGAAGCTGTGATCTGCACAATGATCAGGTCATCCCGAAGCTGAGTAATGGCAGGCAGACCATGGGAAGCCCTTCAAGTATCCTTGTTGAGTGCCCTGGTAGGCTCTGCTGGAACATGGACAGTGTCTGTTTCCACATATGGATGGGCTTCTGTCTAAGTTTAGGATGTGTCACATTGTCCTTTCTTAAAATAGGGACAATGCAATTTAAACTAAGTATGATTAATTTATACTGCTTCTTTAAAAAATACTAAGCTTCCATATATCAGACCATCAGAATCCCAATAGTCCTGTAGTAGATTCTAATTCAGTTTTTTTTTTCTTTTAGTATCCTAGAGACAAATCTTCCAAGTCCAGTGCGACCTGGAAAATTTTTAAAGTTATGGATCTCTTATGGGAAAGGAAGCTACTATGGAATGTACAGAAAGGAGGAATTTGGGGGGAAAGGGCTGATCTGTCGTCTGTGAAGGATTGGTATTGGTTGCTGTGTTGTTCAGACGGTTGAATGGTACCTTCTGAAGCTCTGCCTTTCAGTGCATGGAGGAGTCTCAGCTGGAAGCTGCACGTAGAAGTTCCAGGACAGTTTTGGATTCCTGAATGTAATGGATAGGGAAAAATGGACAAAGAGAAAGGAAGCATGTCATGAATAAAATTACTGGCTGAAGGATACTTGTTTGCAGTGAAGGAATTGATGGCAACTTGAGTGGGTTTTTCTTTACTTCTAAACTGTTAGCAGCCCTTTTCCCCAAGTAGTTGCTGTTGCTAAGTAAATGCCTTCAGCTCAATTTGGAAAACAATTTTCCTCTGTTATCGTAATTATGAAAACCAAAGGGATTTTTTTTTCCATTAGGAGATTAAAATGTGAAGGCTAGTTTCACACAGGTGATATTGTTCGTCTACACAGATAAGGGGTTTTTTTTCTTCCAAGTTATTCAACTATTTAAAATATATAATCCTTGCAATCAACAGTAACCACTGTGGATCTATAAAGTTCCTGTTTTTGAAGCTGTGAAGTGTTGCTTATTGGTTTGAGAAGGAGAGTGACAACTGAGAGAACACACCCTGAAAACAACCAAAGAAATGCTGCCTTTTTTTTTTTTCCTCCTTAGTATTTTCATAAGCAATGCAGCATTGTTAAATTCAAGCAATTTGCAGATGGCTGTATATGAGAACTCTGGTATATCATTCTCAGGAAGTGTTTTGTTCAGTCACATGTCATTTGATGTCATTTGGTGCTTTTGTAACAACAGTGCATTGTATCAAATGCATCTTTATGGGCCAGGAAAAATGTTACCACAACAAAAATGGTTCAGCAGTACCCAGATAGGATGGGAACAATAGAAATCTGCCAGAGTTTGGCAGTCCTACCAGCTTTCAAATGAACTGCTGTAATATAGGAAAAGCCTGTACATTTGTAACCTTTCATAAAAGAAAAAGCTTTGAAAACATAGACATTATGGAAAATAAAAGAAACTACAAAGACTTATTCATCCCAGTTGAAAGGGAAAACAACTTTCTTGCATTTGTTTACCACGTGCACTCCAGCAGGTGGCTTTTCTGTTCCCTGGTGATCCAGTCTCATATGTTAAAGTGAGAAGTGGCACATGATGCTGTCTGTTGCCTTTTTCTCGGGTTCATATCACCAAGAAGATGGAGCTAACAAGCAGCAGAAGCCACATGTAAATGGCAGGAGCATTTGTGTTCCTAGATCCATGAACAAAGTGCCCTCTGAACTTCATAGGCTTTTCCCTTCTTTTAAAAAATACATCTATAGGTAGCATATGCCCTGTCTGAGAAAAGGGAGACTTCTACTTCTGCAGGCATTTTATCAAGGTTCTGGGGTTTTCGCCATATGCAGTCTAATCCAGCAGAACTCACTAAAGTCTACAGGTTACATATTCATAGTGTCAGTTAAGTTACACATTTCTCTTTCTTTCTCCTTTTCAGAGCATCCTTCATGACTAAAACTGTGCCCTGTGGGAATGAGCTTCATAAATTTCTGATCTGGGACACAGCTGGTCAGGAACGGGTGAGTATCAGTTTGCAGAACGCTTTTATTATCCTGGTCTCTCTGATGTACTTTTTCTAAACCTTTCATCTTCAGAAGACTTTGTAAGTATCAACCTCCTGAATCTTTGCCAGGCTCTGCAATGCAGGTGGTCAGCAGGCACCAACCATGTAGGTTCCCTTTTCATGGATGGGGAGAATGCAGAGACAGGCTGACCATACCACTTACCTAAAAAAAACCCTAAACCATGGTGTGAATTGTCTGCCACCTTCCCCAAGGCAGCTTGAGCAGTGCCCCAGCAACATCCATTTCTCCCCTGGTTTCATCAGGTTTGTGTGTGGCAGCTGTCATTGGCATTGGAAAGGCTTTGACTTCCAGCCCATGGGCTGAGGGTGGTCTGAACTTAGGTGGTGACTCCGGGCTTGCCTTGGATTGGGACATTGAATAGGGGCATGGCTTTTGTCTCCTGTTATTATTTTGGAAATTACCACTGGCAACCTGAGCTGCTTTGGATTTTTGTCTTGATGTTTTTTGAGTGTCTGAAGTGAATTGCTCAGATCAAGCAGCTTTTCCTTTGACTTTAAAAAAAAAAAAAAAAAAAAAAGCCAGAATGGATTTTTGGGTATTAGTTCATCTTGACTGTATGTAAGTCTGGCTGATCATTTTTTTTCTTTTAACAGCCTCAGTGGCAGTAGTATGCAGTAATAGACTGTAGAGCTGTAGGTTTCTCTTAATATATGCCCATGTTTGCCTTGAGAAATTTGAGAGAAATGGAAAAACTTATGTGCACTCCTGAAACATCTTCAAACTTGTGAAATGGCACAGTGTCTCTTCACAGGGAAATGTAGCTGTGCTCACATTAGGTTGGGATAAAAGGAGATGCTTATACAAACTGGGATGTCAGTCCTGATGCATCCTACTGTATTCTTCATACCTTGTATGTGTATTGTGGGCAAAGAAGATTTTTGCTGTTAAGTGCAGGAAATGCTTGTGCTTTTATTTAGAATGCACACCATGAGGTAAAGTGACCCTGATGAAATCTGTTGGCTCATAACAATTCAGTATGTTATTTATGATGGGAAAATGGACCTTGAAAAACATTATTTGGAGTATAGCCTAATTCCTTCCCTTGAATCTTGTTTGTTCCATTTCTGCATGGTCTGGAGCTGATAACTGACTAATTATTGCAAGAGGTAGCAAAAGTTCAGTTTTCTTTCCCATGGTTTCAGTTTCTTTGCTTATTCTCTCCGTTTTCCCTCTACTGCCCTGCTCTCTTTGCTTTTTCTTTCCGTTTTAGCACTTTATACACAAAACTCAGTTAGTTAAATTTTGATAAAAGTATTCATCTAATTTCCTATATAGTCTAAGGACTCTCAAAGCCCTTTAAAAATAGGTGAATAGTAATATTTTCATTTACTGAATGCCTCATTTGAGGCAGGAAATCTGGGACTGAGCTCTGACTCTTGGACACAAAATCCATCCTTCCCAACTAGTCCATAATGTTTCCTCTCAAATTTTTTTGAGTCATCTTTTTTCAAACATCTCCTTTCTTTTTTTTTTTGTTGTGTGTGTCAAACCAGTAGTGAGCAGTGAACACCACACTCTGTTAGATTGCTTAGAATCTCTTACAGATAAGACATGTTACGGGTTTTCATTAATTAGTAATCAGGAATTAGTCCAGGGACCATCTTTTTATTCTATGTTTGCAAAGTGTATTCCCAGTCCTTCACTAGGACTAGCAAAATGGAGTGATAAAGTAAACAAAGTTAATTGGTGTTGAGTTCTAGCTACAGAGGCAGACAAGTTTCCCAAGGTGAGGTCCATACTGGTCCAGGTCGTTCTCTGTCCTAGAACATTCCCATTTTACAGCTAAACACATGATGCTTCTCAATATCTTACTTTAATCAGGGATTTTTGGTTGCTTTGTTTTGTGTTCCTCCTTCTGATCTGCTCTTCAAGAACAAATGTCTCCCCCCTGTTAAATTCTTTCTCATTATCCTCTGAACAGCAATGATGACCCAACATTTCCAGCCTATCCCAACCTCTGGGCCTATTGCTGTTTTCACAGTGTGCTAATATATGTCTTCTGAGTGTTGTTTCTGCTTTGAGAGTTGTCCTTCCCTTGTTCTTCGCAATTTTTGTTGAGGCTTTGTGTTCCACTGTTGAAGCCTGGCAGTTTTGTCAGTCTGTACTGATGGGGGCAGTGTTTAGGACTTCCTGCTCTTTCAACATTGCCCTTGTTTGTCTTTGCTCTCCTAAATGCAAGGCCAGGCATAGGCTTGTGCTTATTCTGGAGTCGGGGTGCTCTGTGCTTCCCCAGCTGTGCCAGCTCTGTCTATGTGCTGATGTGGAGCCTTCACAGCAGGAGAGCCCTGGCTGAGATTTAACTGAAACCTCACTTATGCCATGAAAATGAAGCTCAGACTTTAACTGTGGTAGAGCAGGCCGACAGAAACAACAGAAGTGGCACTTCCATGATCCTCGTTTATGAGTTTGTCCTTTTTAATGAGTTTTTGCTTCCCTGTTTGTGATTTTCTCTGGGAAACTGCTAGCTTGGAGTCAATGCTGCAGAGTGACAATAAGACAGCAGAAAATGGGGATTGAAAGCCTTTCTGTCATATCCCTGGTGGGAGTGAATGCTGAGCGTCCTTCTTAAGAGGAGACCCTGGAGAGGGGTATGTGGCTTGTGGTGAAAAATTCACATTGTACTTGATTACAAAAGGAGAGAGAGCTTCTTAATCCTTTTACCTTGGTTTTTTTTTTTTTCTTTCCCTTTCTTTTTTGACTAGAAATAAACAAACTGGCAGCACACTTCACAAAATCCTCCTATCTTCTGTGCCTAAGTACTGGTCTCTGTAGACGTGGTTGCTTTGTGTTGGTGTACTATCCAACCAACTCTCTTTATTTTTTTCTTCACAGTCACCTTCCCTCCACACCAGTATTTCTCAAATGTCACTTTTTCCCCTCCTATCTCACGTTTTCCCCATTAGCTTTGAATTGTTGCCACAGACTTAGGGACTTACAAGCTCAACAATGATGTTGTTGTTAGCAAAGATTCCCTCCCCTAACAAGAGTCTCCTTGCAAGTTAGTTAATGATATTTTTATTAGCATATATTTTGGTTCATGGTGCCCTAAGTAGCTTCTAATTACAATGCTTTGTTTGAATACCTTGGGTGGCTGCCAGCTTTCCGTTTTGCCAGCTGAGGAATATTGTAGCAAACAGGGGTCTGAGGGCCATGTTTCTAGGGCAGGAAAATTTATCTCTGTCCTTTTAAAATTTACTTTGTTGAACTCTGGGACTTTTAATTTTATTTAATAGAAGAAGCCTCAATTACTTGAGCCCAGTTTAAACCTCGATAAGAATTATCCTGAGCTGTGAGCTTTTTCTTTTTTTGTTTTTAACCTTCTCCATTTCCAGGAAAAGGCTGACTGATGACATGTCCACAGCTCTTTATAGCTCCCTCTTTTCTGAGTGGCAGTATTTGTCCTGGTGATTCAGAGACAGTGTCACAACACCATCTATCAATGACTTAATTATTTCCACAGGCAAGACGCAGCCTGAATTTTGCTCTGTGGTGTTATAAGGGTGGCTCTGATGGTCTCCCACAGCTCAGTCAGAGTGGGGGTGGTTCACTGTGTGTGGTGTGAGGACCTCCCTGCAGTGAGCTACCTCTTGCGTGCTGCAAATGTTGACAGGTGATTTGGTAGTGTGAGAGCACAAGTGGCATTAGAGCTAGCAAGAATATATTATTTTTACTATTTTCAGAGTGAGCATAAAGCACGGTAAATCATTTAAGGGATGCATTTAAATGTGTTTTTTTCTTAAGCTTCAGCAAACTTGCAGCATGTGTAGCTTGACAATGAGTCGTGGTTTTGGTGTAGTGTCTTTTGCATCCTTTGTTTAATGACTGTAAACTTCAGAAGGGCTAAGCACAGGTCACTTCTGTGGTGTTGCAAAAGTTTGTTGTTTGCTTATTTAAAATATCTTTAAAAGGTTAACCTAAAATGTTGAGATTTTCCCTTCTTCAGCTGAAGAATTCTTAGACATTGGAAAAAAAATGGTCACTCTTTTATATGTATCTATATATATTTAATCTTCATTTTAACTAGCAAAAAATACCTGTAGATCAGAGACAGACAGATCTTTCCTGATTTATTCTGCTTTTAAATCCTGAGAACTGGACTTCCAGCCTTCAATCATGTAAGGAAAACAACTCAAGGTTTTAAAATGCTAAACGGTATCTGGAAATGGCTTTCATGCATAACATTTTTCCCATTTGCTCTTTGCCAGCTGAGAATGTCAGGAATTTTGTATCCCTCCCTGTTCCAGAAGCTTGTGTTTCAGGATAATCTGTTTAATGCTTTTGGGTTTTGCCTTTGCTTCTGCCTCTGCACCACCACAGTTTTCTGTTTGTTGGCAGCCACTGCCTTGAAAGTGACAGGAGTGGGGCATGTAGCTGCACAGACTTGAGCAAGTGTACTTCAGGTGCGTTTCGGGACAGGACCGAAGGGGTTTTGTGGGGGTGGCCTGGCAGGATGGGCTGAGGGCAGGAGAAACAGAACACCCAAAATCACCTGCAGAGGGGTGGGAATGGTCTGCTGAGTGAGGGGACTGATGTATGTTTAAGGTAAGAGTCCAGAAAGTGTGAGTGCATGTAATGGGAAGGGGAAGGAAGCTGCAGGGCTGTGACACTGCCCGCACATGTCAGCAAGTATCAGACCCAGAGGCTGTGGCTGTCCTTGCCACTAATGGCACCCAGATAAAGAAAGAGTAATAGTAAGCATCTCTGACCTTGAGAGGAGCCAAGTGGTTTGGTCTAGGCCACTCAGATGCAACGTATGTTGTCAGAGAGCAGCTTCCTAGGAAAGGGAATGAAATTTAGTCAAATGATCACAGCTGTCAGGAAGCAAATCTTGTGCTGCTGTGCACCTGCAGGTGCTTGAGAAGGACTGTGTAGGAAAATCATAGCTGAATTCGAAGTGTGTAACACTTGCTGAGCATTGGTGTGATTCTGCTCAGTCTGTGCACCCTTATCCTTTCCAGCTGTGCTTATAGGCAGAATTATAATCCTTTTGCAGTAAGAGCAGGTGATGTTCTTTACAGTCTAGAATAGTAAAAGCAACCAAATACAGGAGTTAGGTGGTTGTTGTAGCTGTTGGTTTTGGTTTTGCTTTTTTCCCTCTTGGCTGTGGAGTTGGAAGGAGGCAGCCCTGCTGCGGCAGTATGCCAGTCCTGGGATGTAGCACCACAGGATGGTGCAAAGAGCTGCTGACATGAATTAATGTTCCCTGGTGTGCCTGGCAGATTGAATGAATCCCAACTGTCTTCAGCAGCATTTGTCAGCCTGTATATAAACAAGCAGGCGTGGTAGTTTTTATTTCTGTATTTATTTGGCTTCTGTTTTGCTTTCTAAATCAGCATTACATTAGATAGGGTTAAGAGACTTCCACTGCCACAGCTCAGGTGTGATTTACACTGTGCTCCCTTGATTTTGGTTTTCTCTTCCAAGTATGACGTGACGGTTTTCCTTCTTCCCCATTCTTTACTGTTAGTAAAGAGGAAATGTGATAGGTGTTAGCTGTGACCAAATACACCCCTCCATTATGAGATGCACAGGAAGCAGAAAGCAAAATACTACACTGTTTTTAAATAGGTGGTAAATTCCTTAATGGCTGCTTTGTTCCATCTTTCTGTCCTTTTCAAGGGCAAAGCTTCTGTTGACTTCATTGAGATGGCCAGATGAGGGGTTGCAGAATCTCAAAATACTCCTGGAATCAATGAAACTCTGGTTATGCTCAGCTTGCATTTACACCATATAAGACTGAATTTGCTCTCTGTATTATGGGGCTCTACAGCTGTAAAGGGTTGGGAAGCTGCTAATTGGACCCTTAGAGAAAAAGGTTATCTGCTTTCAGCCGAAATTTCATCATGGACATGTGGCCTCACTTCTTCCTTTGTGTCAGAGATGATGAACCACAGGTGCAAAGTGGATGTGTTGTTAGAGGAGCACAAGAAAGAAGGTGCTCTGACCCCAATCAGCATTGCACGAGTATTCAGGTGACTGTAGGTATGGAGCACACTGTGTGTCTCCAAGGAGGAGAGTCCTGAAAGTCTGTGTAAAGTAATTGATTTTGGGTTTTGGCATGTCTTTGGTAAAATAAGTTTTTTATTTATATTTAGAGTCGTCCTTTCAGCCTGGCCCTTGGATTGGAAAATGTACCCCTACAACCTGAGTCGTGTTGTAGGTAGTTGTGTTGTACTGTGTGATTCAGCAACCTCAGCCTCACCAGTTGTTACCAACCTCTCCAAAAGCAAAACGGGACTAATGAGTGATGCAGTTGGTCAGTATTTGCAAATAGGAAAACTTATTTTGGTGGATACTGAATGAGAGGCATGAATGAGCTCTTCTAAATTACCACAGTAGGTGAGCTGCTAATGGCAGTTTACTCATTATACAGAGATGGGAGGTGTTCCCAGTGCTTAGAAGGTGGAAAGCAGTGCAGAGGAAGTTTGATAGTGTAAGTACCAAGGCTCTGTATTTCTTGCTCCCAATAAAAATATATGCTGTAAAGTTGTAGGTGAGTTTTTAATTTTTTTTTTTTTTTTGGGAAACAGAGGAGAAAAGCCACCTGTGAGTGCATTCACCAGTTAAAGGGTGATCATATGAGTATGATACAGCCATGAGAAAAGTGTTAGGGGACATGCAGTTAAAGCTGTTCAATGTCTATAATGCTGCATACAAACCTAGTCACCAGCAGTCAGGAAAGATGAACGGAAGCCAGACCAGGCACAAGGAAAGGTGGTTAGACCCTGATTTCTCCCTTTTACATTATCCTCAGAGTGGAAGAGCCTGGTATAGCAAACTGCAAAATTAAATCTGCAAGCTTGCTACTCTATATTAATATTTCAGCTAAAGGCAAGCAGTGATCCCTTAATTTTACTAAGTCAAGGTGCAAGCAAATGACAAGTAATTTAGTAATTAGGAATTGAGAATGTTATTAATTTTCAAAGTAATATGATCCCTGTAGCAGTATAATGAAAAAAAAAACCTAATTATTTTAGGCAGAACATTGATCAGCTTTTGAAATGGGTTAGGAGTGTGATTATTTGTGATGGTGGGAGCTGATGAACGTCTCTTTCTGGTCTATGTTTTCCTGTTGGCCCAAGGGGATGTGAGCTGCTGCTGGCTGCAGGAAGGAGTGGCATCTGCCAGAGTGCTGCTCTTGGCTGCAGGTTATGGAGCAGCTGGCTCCGTGGAAAGTTGGGGCTGTAACCTGAGTGTCCGTGTGGCAGAGCTGGGAGTGGCTGCCTGAGCATTTTTAAGTGGCCCTTCTCAAGCAGAGTTGTTCTTATGCCAAATCTCAAACTGCTCCTGTTTCTCCTAATTTTCTTAGAAATTACTGGATACAGAAATACTGAGCTATAAAATCAAGGTTATAGACATTGTCATTTATAATACAGAAGATAGTCCTGTGAGATTTAATTTTGTGAGCTGTTGTTTTGTGTGTCACTTGTTTTGGGCATCTGTCCCACATTTGGTCCTTGGCAGGTGAAAAATGTGCAGATTAGTATTTTGTATTCCTTTAATTAATTTGATGTGACTCTCTTTTTCCAATTAATTAGGCCAGAAGAATGTTCAAGAGGACTTTGCTTTTGGGCACTGATTTAAAAGAAAAATTAAACATATTTATTTGCATGATATTGGAAAATTCATGTTCATAAGGCACATTTGTTAAGAGTCTATCATTAGATCATGAAACTCGTGCAGTTAAAATTTTTCAGTCCCTCTTGATTAATTCAGTGTTTCAAAGAGGCTTTTCTTGTTTTCTTGTAGAAAACAGCGGTTTCTTGTGACTGGGACATAGTGTGTTGTCATGTTTGTTTATTAGCTTGTGTAAAAGAATGACAAAGGGCATTTTTTTGTTTGTTTTGTTTGTTTTAAATTACTTTTATTTTTGCTTTCTGGGCCTAACACTGCAAATATTCTTCAGTGAAACAGCTATTAAGGGAATTATTCTTGTCAGCTGGTCAGAAGAAAGGGAGAGAAATTCCCACGATGATGTACAGGTTCTCAGTGTGCTTTCAGGTCCAGTCTTGAAGGAATTTGGAGTATGTGAGTTTAACTGCATGGTTCCTGTGAAGTGGTTACTGTTATCAGAGAGCTCTTTGTAAATTCATGAATACTGTGTAATCTAGATTAAAATGTAATCTAGATTAAGACCAAATCAGCATGTATCTAGGGTGTGTATGTTTTTTTCCAGGAGTTGACAGACTGGGAGGAGTGACCATGAAGGGTCAGATGTACCCTCCACAGTTAAGGTTCCTGACTTCCAGGCTACTTTAATACAACACTTATGCTGAGGAGAAGGTCTTGGAAGTTCTTGAAGTTTGTTGGTGATAACTTCTAGGCACTGGCACTCAGTGAACCAACCAGGCAAGGTGCCCTCCTAGACTTGTTTGCGGTTAGGAAGGACTTGGGGAATGTGATAGTAGGTGGGATGCCTTGGCCACAGTGATCATGAAACAAGTAGTGATCCAATGTTTTCTTTAGGCCTCCTATGCTGTTAACATACTTGAAAAAGCCCTTCTTGTTATCTGAAGTGATGCCCAAAGTTTGTCAGTGTTTAAGAAGCATTTGGACAATGCCCTTAACAAGATGCTTTAACTTTTGGCCTGCCCTGAATTGATCAGGTAATTGGTCTACATGGTTGTTGTAGATCCATTCCAACTGAAATGGTCTGTTCTGTTCTAACATACTGAAAATTTCTGTCATGATTTAGGAGCCTAAAAATTCTGGAAAGCATTTATTGCATTAAGCATGCAAGTAATAGAGCTACACACTAAAACCCCAGAAAGCACACATCTACCCAACTCCCTCAGGATCTTGGCTGATCCCATTTCTTCAGACCACGCTTCTCGACTGATTCCTCTTTCTTTTCTCATCCTCTTTCCTGCTGTTTTCTCTTATTAATGAGCTCTCCCACCTGCCTCGCTCCCCAAAACACTTCAGCACTTGACCATCTGTCACTGCTGCTGTGCATCCATACTGTTATAAAAGAAAGCGCCGACCTTGAGCTGGTGTGCGTGATCTGTGATAAATAGCTTGCAAATGGGCAAGTGAACCAGCATGGCAAATAAATTGCCTGATACATTGCACGTGAAACAGCAAGAAATGTGGAGGCTGCTAAAAGTCTAAATGCTCAGTCAGTAGGTACAGTTCTAGGAAAAAGATGCGTCCAGTAAATGTGCAGAGGTTTGCAGTGTTGTAACACGTGGATCCGTGCATGCTTGCTGGGCAGTGAAGTTCAGACCCTGCCCTAATAATGTATTTGATTCAGGAGCTGACCTCGGTTATTAGCTGCAGCTTAATATGCCGCTTTTGCAGATAACTTTTCTCCCAAAAAATTACAAAATGGCTATGCGAGCGTCGTGACACTGAATGCATTTTCTGAGAAAGATTATTTTTGGTTTGTTTGAGACTAAGCTTAGTTGAATCAGCAGAAAGACTTTTTTTACTTCCTTTCTCTAATTGTAATTGTAAACTGAAATTCTAAATCAGCTGCTTAGTCATTGGTAAATTATGAAAATTATGCTGTTCTTCGGTTGTTATAACAAACATACTTATTTCTTGGGGTGTTTTCCCTGAAGAATGTTTTCCTTGGAACAAAAAGCTGAAGAGTAACTGCAGAAATCTGTGTTTTTTGAAATATCTGCCATAGTATAGGCTAGGTAAACAAGACAGGTGTTCAGATTTTTCTGACTAGTTAATTTTATCCAAGTCATTTGCAATGCTTTATAAAATTCAAACACAAGCTGAATCCAGTCTTAGATCTACAAAGCAAGACTGTAGTTTGCCACAGGAAAGGGTCCCTATGCTCCCAAGCGTAGGTGATCTTTCTGTCAAAACCTGTCCTCAAGAGTTCATGCCCTGTAGTGGAAATGATGCACTGAACCAGTAAGTGCTGGTTGTGTAAATTCAGTGGGATGAAGAACAGCAGAAGATAAAGGAGCTCTGCTTTCTTTGTGTTTAAGGAAAATTAGAGAATGGGTGGCCACTGATAAGGTCTGTTCTCCATGGAATGAAAGAAGGTGGGTGGTCCTGCCATGGCAAGTCTTTGTAACCTGGCAAAGCCTGTGATAATTCTGATTTATTAATGATACTTTCTCTTGGGGGTTTATGTTTTAACAGTTTCATTCCTTGGCTCCAATGTACTACCGAGGTTCAGCAGCAGCCGTGATAGTGTATGATATCACCAAACAGGTAAGACCTTTGGGATGCTTTGTGCCTGTGTTAACTTCTCTATTTGGGCCTGAGCTGGAGTTAAACCCCACAATTGCAGAATTTAATTTGTATGGGGTGTGTACGCTTTGGTTGTTTATGTAGATCTGGGTGGAGGTGTCCAACTGCCTTAAAACATTAAATAAAAAGTCCTGCTTCTGTGTTGTTTCAACTTCATGTAGACAAAAGGTTGGACAGTGCATTTTGTTAATGTTTCTTTGGGTTTCTTCTGGCTAAGTAGACAGGATTAACATCCTGCAACACCCCCTACCACCACCACCTATGTTCTCTGTGTGGAGTTGAATTTTTCCTACAAAAAGCAGCTCTTAGCTTTATCAGCTGAGCAGAAATTATTTGCATATTACTGATTTTAAAACTAATTATTTTTATCTAAGCATATTAATTTCATGTTTGTATTGCAGGCATCGTGTCTTAATTTTGAAACTGGTAATGAAATAATGAGTCTCTGACCTTTTGTCTCAACATTATTCATTTGGAATGAAAATTGTATTTTTAGATCCCTAACTTCTCTGGCTCATTTCTCAGGCAGAGGAGGCTAGGAGATTCCAGCTGAATGCCTCTTTCACTGCTTTTGGAAGAAACCCCTGCTGATGTAGCTGAGTTAGAGACAGTGCTAATGGATGGATGGCCAGGACAGTTCCCTAGCATTTTATTCCTTTCTTGCCAATTGCATTATTTACTGCTAAGTTGAGAGGGCTGGTTTGGTTCCCCAGTGCATTAGTGTAATGATCTGTCACTGCTGGTGGTGGTCACTGTTGTGCAGCAGTGCTGTTCTCCACTGCTAATGTGCCAGGAAAAGGTGAGGAGGAGTGAATCGTGCTGGATTGATACTTTTGATTTAAATATCTTACAGCTGATCTTGTAATATATTGTAAGAATGAAATTTTGTTTTGCCAGCCTTTCTCCAAGCTTATATGCAACAGCTCTCAGGATAAAGAGGAGGAAATAGGAGAGGAAGGTTGATTTGCATTTCACTTTCTGATGCTTAATATTCAGTGTTAATCATTAAAGCAGAATGGATTTTTTTTTTCCCCAAAAAATTCAGCTCTACCTTCTGTGATACTGATGCAGCTATTGCTGATTTAGACACAACTGTCACGTGCATTTCTGAAGGGGAAAAAATTATTTACAATATATTTGGGAGCTCGCTTTGTCAGTAATAATTTCAATTGTGCATTATAATTAGAATCTCCAGAAAGAAGTGTGATCTTAATCCTACTACTTCACTAGTGTAAAGAAATAGAAAAATTACTATTAAAAGGTAGGTAGCATCAGAGAGAGTTTGATTTTTGTGCTTGGAGGGGAAGAAAGCCAAGTGAATCATAACCTCTCTCTTCAGTTTCCTAATGAGTAAATTGAGGTTTACCAGATCACAGATTTGGAAATGTAGGGAGGTGGGCATCACAGTGGAAGCTCTCCTGGATATTACCAGAAATATGACAGTAGTTGAGATGGTAGGCCACTGGACAGAAGTGAATTAGACGAATGAAGCTCACATTAAAAGTGAAGGAAATTAGCTACTGGATGAGCTGGGGTAGTTTCTTCATCACTGGAAGCTTAATATTCAGTGCTGCTTTGGAGTGGGGAGGAGGGGAAGGGGAAAAGAGGAGAGCATCCAAGTTGAAGAATTAATTTGAAGAAGTCTTATGGCCTAGAGCTTGAAAAGCAAATTGCATAGATAGATAAATGATCTTCTAGTCTTGTGATCTATATAATTATTTTTGCATTAATACTGTCAAAGCTGTACTCCTCCACTTTAAAAACAGGCAAATACTTTGGCAGAAAGCGTGCTGGTAGCTTACTTTGTTATTTCTCTGATGTAGGATTCATTTCATACTTTGAAAAAATGGGTGAAAGAACTAAAAGAACATGGTCCTGAAAACATTGTAATGGCCATCGCTGGAAACAAATGTGATCTTTCTGATATCAGGTAATACCTGCTGTTGTTGTTTTCATTGCAGTAACTATATTGTTTCTTCCCTTCAGGTAACAATTTTGCTTCCTTGTTATAATAGTATATAATTTTGGCCACCTATAATAACATCAGTGATTCTAGCAATGCACAACCTTAACAACAACAGCACAACCTGAATTATGTACTTTTTTTAACCTCCTTTTTACTGCCTTTCCTCTGTATTTGTACAATCTCTACATCCTTTATCTGCTGAATCGTTGGGAATGGAAAAGGGTTCTCTTTTTTTTTCCTTACTTCCTTCCATTCAGTTAGAAGGTGCAGAATGTACTAAGTGATGAGCAAAACCTGTAGTGTAAAGCTGAGAGGGTGGGCAAGAGGTAGAAAAATATTAATCACAGAACTCTGAGAACTTGTGATTTGCAAGAACTGAAACTGTTTCATAATACTGGATGTAGAGGGTGTATCTTGGGGGTTTTTTGGAGAGTAACCTCAAGTAAAACTTTTGTCACCTGTGTGAAGCAAAGAACCTCCTAGATAAAAAAAGAGGGGAGGGTTGAATCCACACCCCTGCAGAAGAGCTGAGATAATACTATTTGGAATGAGAGTGAAGCTAGAATCACTCTTCTGCTTGTTAGCTCTATTTTGGATTTGCATTTATCCTTTCAGGAACTGGAAGCACATTCTGCTGTACAGTAGTGATTCTGTGTGTCAGTCCATGACTATTATTTCTTGCTTCATCTGTGAGTACAAACTCAGTGATCATATCTGATGCTTTCCCCTTATGACCTCATAGGCTCTCATGGTTGTTCAAATACATACCCATGTGTTTTGTTATCGTTACTTTGGCCCAGATTCACCAGGGCTCTGGAGCATGTGTGTAACTTCAAGTAAGTGCTGCAATGCTTTATTGAATCAAGGCCTACATGAGGGTTTGACCTGTGTGGGTTTTGTTTTGTTCTCCCCTCTGCCACTGTCAGACATGAACCAACACAAAGCTGCAGCCCACTGCTTTCTGTAAGTAGTGAACAAGCCCTGATTCTGGAAAACTTCTGGTTTCTGTTGGGCTAAGAATCAGGGACACAGATGTATTGGCATTTCCTACATGGTGTTGTGATATGCTGGTCAACATGGTGAAACTGAGTCCACAAGACAAAAATTTCCAAATGCGAAGGAGGAAAAAAAGAGGAAAGGATGATTATAAAAATAAAACCAAAAGCCAGTTAGCACAAATCAGGCGTTTTGGTTGCTCTGAGAGTCACTTTCAAATTTATTGCTTAAGTGATCCCAGCAATACAGTTGCCAGATTAACTCAAGGGTAATACCTGCAGAGATGGTGACAAATGGCAGCAATTGCAAATGAGTCCCTAACCAGCCCTCTTCCTGCTTTTGGAAGTATTTGCCATACAGCAAGCTCTTAAATGCTGTTGCACCAGAGGCAGGTTGAAGACCAAAAAAATCCTGCATCCCAGAAATGTTGTGAAAGTACTGGGGTTCCTCACAGAGCAACTGGGATCTGTGATCTTCCCACCGTGTTAATATCAACCGCTATCTGTAGTTTACTGATTGCTGATCATCCAGTTCTTGCTCCTGTTCAGCCAGTGTAGTTCTTCTTTGCACAAATTGTTTTGCTGTGTGAATGGTCCTCATTGTACTCCATGGGCTAATGTCTCTTAATCTTCTTGGTTTTTATGGGAGAGGACTTTTTTTCTCCCCATAATTATGAATAGTTTTGGTAATATTTTTTTGTGCAGTTGTTCTTTCTGCATCCCCCCAATCTTTTTTCTTTCTGAACTTACCCAGTGATGTCCAGCTAAAGAGATTTTGGTGGAAAAATAGAGAGTAGACTATCTCATATGTGATGTATTTTCACAATTCTTCCAGAAATCTGATTTATGCAGTGCATGCAGCTGTATGCATTCTCTGTCTGCTTTATGCCTTCAGATTTACTTCAGTAAAAATGGTTTTAGGTGAAACTTGTCACCAATTTATCAGATTGTTTCCAATGAGTAGAAAATACACATGCCTTTAGGCACAGAGAATTTAAAAATAAGATGATGTGAGCACACAAGAGCAAGCTGCTGTTTGTATGAATTTTTGGCGTCTCCTCTTGGTTTTGTAGAGCTTTTGGCAGATGTTTTGCTGGATATCAGAGAGACAGCTGCTTTTAAGACCAATGTGAATAGATGCAAAACAGGTCAAGCTGACCCAGTTCAAGTTGGTTTGATTCTGCCATCTCTGTTAGTGTAAGAGATAATGTAAGTAGGAATGAATGTATTTCTCATAATTATTAACTGTGTTACCCTCCCTGTTTAGCATCTAGAATTTGATTTTGAGCTGCCAAGATGTATTTGGAACACTTAGGGGTCACACTGCTTTTCCTTGATGTTGTTAATAGGCTATCAGCAATTCTTGGTGCTCTGTTGAAGTAAATTTCTTCTCCGCTTCGAAGGAATTTCTACAGATCCTTGGTTAAGAGTATTCAGGAGAATTTTGTGCTCAGATCTTCACTCTATGCATTCATAATATTTCTTTATTCCATGATTTATCTGGACTTCTGTAAATCCTTTGACACAACAACATCTCTACAACACCCTTCTCTCTCAGCTGGCAAGACATGGATTCAATGGATGGACTGTTTGATGGATAAAGAGTTGGTTACACTGTCACATCCAGAGGGTAGCGGTCAATGGCTCAGAGTCCTGATGGACACCAGGGGTGTCCCTCAGGGATCCATATTGGGACCTGTGTTATTTAATACTTTCAATAAGGACACAGACAAAGGGATTGAGTGCACCCTCAGCAGTTTGCTGATGACACCAAGCTGAGTGATGTGCTTGACACACTGATACTGAGAGGAAATTGTATAAGAAGTCTCTGGATTGGTACATTGGAGCTGTGGGGTGAAGTAGTTGGTGCATATTGCTGTTGCTCCAAAATCAGGAATAGAGGTGGTTAAAGATAGCAGCGTACACGGGCAGATCCACGTTTGCCACGTGGCTCAGGGAGATACAAGGCCAGCACAGGGCTTGCTTGTTTAAAGCAGCAGTCTTTTGCATGTTGTAAACTGCGTTTGCCAGCTTTTGACATATGAACTATTGGTTGCAAAATGAGGGTGTTCTACTTGTGATTTGAAGATGGTGTCACTTTGGTGAAATGGCACGGAATGGTGTCTTTCCCCAGTGAACTGTCACTCACAGATTGCTGTTGCTGATGTGCTCAAAGTCGGTGGCTTTCATATTTATTTCAGAATCTCTTGTTTCCTTGCTGCTTGCAAAGACCAAGACATACGATGCTCTTACCATTTTCATCCACAACAGTTGTACCCTATCTTGCTTGAACATTTGGCATGTAGAGAATGCTTTTCTCATCATAGTCAAATATAAAATATGAACAAATGTGGTTTTCTTTAAATAATCTTCCTTTTCTCAAGGCATGGATTCAACAGCAAATCCCAGAAATCTGCAGATTGATCAATTTTGTTGAAATCTTGATATATTTGAATAAGATGATCTAGATGCCATATGAAGAAAGATAGTACTGCTTTTACAGAGAAGAAGAGCGTATTAATGTTTTTCTGATCAGGCTGTGTTTGGGGTTGTTTGGTGTTTTTTCCTAAATTTTTTTAAAAATTTGGTTTCTTTTATTTATAAATGTTTTAATTTTTTTCAAGGGAGGTTCCTATGAAGGATGCCAAAGAATATGCAGAATCTATAGGTGCAATTGTTGTTGAAACCAGTGCAAAGAATGCTGTTAACATTGAAGAACTTTTTCAAGGCATAAGTAAGTAAATGTTCCCTTTAATTAATTAATTTTGATTGTTTAGAGGTTTTCTCTAAATAGCTGTCTTTTCCATGTCTATAAACTACTTCCCCAAGGACATCAATAAATCCCACAAAGCCTGTGGTATGGCTGCTATTTATGCAGATGTAAACTAAGAACAACTTTGAATACACCAGAGCAAAACATAGTAGATACAGGGTAAGCCTGTTCCTTCTAAATCTGTATATAAATCCTGACCTGAGTCACATCTGCTGTTTCAGACCAAGCTTGCTGTAGAGGCAATAATGTTGATCTTATCATCATGTTGCTAAAAACTTAAATGTTGATAAATGCTCCTGGAGGGCATTGGTAAGTAGAAAGTAGTCATTGCTGTGGAATACATCAAAAAAACCCCAAACAGATAAATTTCTCTCCAGGCATTCTAAACATGATGAGACTGGCACTTGTCATGACGAGAAGAAAAACTGTCTTGTTCAGTTTTCCTTCCAGGGATTCCAGTGCTGGTCACTGTTTGCAAGTGGGAAGGACCTTGCAGGGTTGAAAGGGACCTCACGAGACTTTGAGTCCAACTTTCTGCCCAAGCAGACTTGGTAGTGAATTCAGACCAGATTGCTCAGGCCATTGTCTGGCTGGGCCCCAAAGCAGAGGTTCCACAACCTCCTTGGGCAGTTGTTTAAGTAGTCCTCACAGTGATATCTTCACATCAAGCCAGAACCTATTCTCATTCAATTCGTGCCTTGTCCTGGGTGCACCTCACTAAAGAGCCTGGTTCAGTTTCTCAGCAGCCCTTTTCCATGGGTACTGACAGGCAGCTTTGTGGCCCACCAAAGCCATTTTGTCTCCAGGCTGAGCCTGGCCCTGTTTCCTCAGCCTCTCCTCACAGGGCAGGTACTCCAGCCTTCCCTGACTTGCAGCCCTCCTCTGAGTTTGTGCCAGCTTGTCAACATTTTTCTTGTATTGCAGGCCCAAAGCAAGTGTGACCTAGCTGGTGTTAGACCACATCTAAAAGGGGATAACCAGTGTGCCCAAGGTTCTGTCTTGGCTCCTGTGGGTTGCTGCTGGCTGTCTATGCTGCCAGAGTGCGCTGCTGGCTCATGCTCAGATTGCTTCCCTCGGGTCCTTTTTGGGCAGAGCTGCTTCACAGGCAGCCAGTCCCCAGCCTCTCTCATAGCCAGGGGCTCTTCCTTCCCACAAGTTGTGCTTGGCATTTGTCCTTTCTGAAGTACGTAAAGGCTCTAGACTGTAACATCCCAACTTGGACGTACCAGGGTGCTGTAGGGGGAAGTATCAAAAGCCTTGCGAAAGTCAAGGTAAACAACATCCAGTGCTCTCCCACTCATGCTGTCATTGAGGGCAACCAGGATGGCTGGACATGGTTAACTCTCCATAAGTCCATGCTGACTGGTCCTTCACCTTCTTGTGCTCAGAAGCAGCTTCTCAGAGGATTTGCTCTGTGGTTTTCCCAGGAAGCAGAGTGAGGCTAACCAGCCTGTAGACCCATGGCTTGTTATTGCCCTGTTTGAAGACAGATAAAACATTCACCTTTTTCCATAACCTTTCAAAAACAACAGGGATGATAAAGAATGGCCTTGCTCCCTATGCATCCTCAGGCTTGTATGGGTTAAGATTTCTTAAGAGCTTCTGATCTTCTTCCTTGAAAGGTCTGATCTTCTTCCACTACTGGTGTTTCTTCCTCTCCCTGAATCCTGTTTTAGGGTGCAGAGACCTAGGAGACAGCATGTCCAGACACTCAGCCTTGTTCCCCTGAAGTTATTTTATTTTATTTTGTTTTATTTCACGTATTTGTAGTCAGCTGATGTTATCTAGCACACTTTACCTGAGATGGGGCCTGTTCAACTGTTTGTTTTGCTTACATGGGACGTGTTTGAAATAGCTAATGAGAACCAGTATTCCTAGAATACACTACCATTCTTTTGCCTCCTTTAAAAAGGAGGTGTGTGCTACATGGCTGTCTGGAGGAACTAGTTCTTTGCTGTGATAGTTTACTTGTTTGTCTGCATCTGATGGTTGTGGATGTTCTTGCAGAGGAACTCATTCTTGCCACGTAATTAGATAATTAGTTTCCATCTTTGATAGGCATTGCTGCAGCTGGCGGTGTGCACTGTCCCTAATAATGAATATAATAGATGAGGAAAATCAGCTAAATTAAGTTTAGTATGAACTAGATACCCAGGCAAGTGCACTTAATTCCACAGGCAATTACTTCTATATATAGAAATATTTGGTCTCAGTGGATCTATGTGTGACCTTATCAAACACTCAGCAGAGAGAAAGGAGAGAGTTGGTAGAGTATGTTGATAGAAATGTAATGGAAACCAAGTGAAAAATGTTTGATTAGCAGTAGAATTAATTAGTGTGGTTGTGACTGGGCAGAGGGTATGGATAAGTAACTTTCTGATGTTTTACACCACTTCAGTCTTGCTGCAATTTCCAAAAAAGTCTGTCTCTGCCCAAGTTGCATAGCAGCATTTCTGCCTTTTCATAGTATGAAACCCTCCTGTGGCCATATCTCCTACACTGTTGACTAATTTTGTTTGTGTGGTGCCCTAAAAGTCATGCTGCAGCCTTAGTTTTGCTTTCATGCTGCCTGAGAGCTCCTGCCCTTCTCCCTGTGCTGCTTATGAAGGGCATGGTGCAGCTCCCTGGCCTCTGAACAAGGAAGCAGCAATTTCTTTTTACCTTGGACTTTGCAGGTAGACTGTATGTGTTGTCTGTTTTACAGTCGAGGTTTGAAAGGATATTCCAACATGT
Source organism: Corvus moneduloides (assembly GCF_009650955.1). Lineage (NCBI taxonomy): Eukaryota > Metazoa > Chordata > Aves > Passeriformes > Corvidae > Corvus > Corvus moneduloides. The sequence continues at coordinate 110,217,678 of NC_045476.1, read as the reverse complement.
GTGGAGAATTTCTCTATTAAATCCTCCTTGAAATCGATAGCCCAAGCACAAAGGGTAGACTTCATTTTATTTTAGCTAAAAGGTTTACCTCCTTCTTGCCTATGCTTTTCATTTCTCAGGGGCATTTTAACATAAATATTTTTCCTTTCTGAGATGTCTAACAACTGTTTCTTTCCAGGGATAATGTTGTGAATGGAGTGGTATAGTATGATAGAAAAAATGTACTCATAATGATAGAAAGAAGGTGTAAAGAAAAAAAGGGGAACTGGGATGTTTTGTTGATAGCCAGATAAATCTTGGAAAAATTACAGAGATTATAGAAAGTTTGCTTCATTTCTAAGGTTATTATATTACACTGTGCTTAAAATATTTTTTAAATAAGTTTGTCTCAGAATTTGAGGATTTGGCTGCTTAGAGGGATGTCTTCATAGCACGGTCTCAACACAAATCCATCATCCTTAATTTGTCTCAAGAAAATACAAGATGTGAAAGACTAGAATCAGTAAAAGTTTCTGGTCTTTTGAAAATGGGTCAAATTTGGCAGGAGAGGTATTCTGTAGTCCCTGTACTTGGGCAAATAAGGCTGAGGAGGCACTGAGCTTGGGAGTCAGCAAAATCAGTGTTCTGTGCACTGGGGAGTTTGTGCTGAGCTGAGTAATGGGCTGCATGCAGCTCCTGGGTTCTGTTGTACCCATGGGATTTCAAATGGTAAGCCACTACACTTAGCCTGGGTTTGTTTAGCAGTGCCTGGCTGAAAGCTTTCTGTGATTGTGAAATATCACGTGACTGATTTATGTCTCTGTAAACATGAAACGAATATTTTTAATACAGTTGTATATTCCAAATTTGAGCTAGATTTTTCCCAATGTCTTTCTTTAAAGGTTTTTGACATAAAAAGGGCTTAACAGTTTAGTGCTTTTTCATTTGTTCTAGTAATTCTTTCTTAATAGCTGTTTCTATAGGAACAAATGTTATTAACTTTTTATTCTCAGCCTTAAAAGAATCATAGGCACAGTGGCTCCTTGTTGCTAGTTTATACCTTGGCAGCAGCAAAAATGCCAGGAATGTATTATACAATAGCGGTTTAATAAAGTTGTGCCTGTGCAGGGGGTCGTACCAGTTCTGTATTGCCCTTTCTTGTTTGTGGGACTTTAGCCCACTGACCTTTGCTTGTGCCTGGCTGGTTTTCAAAGACTAAACAAGCTGCCCCACGTGTACTATCATTAAGTGGCAATCAAACCCTTGCAATTCTCAGACACCTGTTCATTTACCAGCTCAAATAAGCCTTAGCTACCTTATTCAAATCTGGTACACACCCAGCTGTTTCTCTTCAGCCTGTGTGTGTTGCCTGCTACCTCAGTGTGAAGGTGCCCCAGATATGAAAGAGCAGATTACGTAAAAGCCACCCTGGGTGCACAGCAGAGCCGAGGCTGTGGGTTCCAGGTTTATACCAGGCTGCATCAGGAGCTCCAGAGGGGAGCAGGCTGGTGGGACAAGCAAGCCACTGAAGAATACCTAGCCAAGTGAAGCATGACATAAACTTGTGTTTAAACAAAACAAACAAAAATGTTAAAGCCATGTGTTATTTTCTTTGAAGTCTGGCAAATCATAGGACCATAGAATGGTTTGGGTTGGAAGGGACCTTAAAGATCATCTAGTTCAACTCCCCTACCACAGGCAAGGATGCCACCCAGTACCTCAGTTTGCTTAAGGCCCCATCCAACAAAAGTGGGAGATTGGTGTGCTACCAAAGTGGGCAAGATTGAAGCATTTCAGCATTTTCTGTTGAGGGTGAGAAGAAAGTGGAGAAGAACGTTGTCAGAACCACGCTATGGAGACTGTGCAAAGAGTAGTTAGCATGCTTGCTCTTACTGATGCTTGTACTATGAGAAGGAGAGACAGGCTGATGTTTAAAAATCCAGATAAGAACATTCTTCCTAGATGAAGCTTCCTAATGAGAGCAGAATTTCTGTCTTGGGATTCAGCCTTTCATGTGGTAAATGCTCAGTTATAAATGTATGAAGCTATTGATTTTCTGATGCCTTGCCAGCAGCTCATATATTGAATATTTAATGTAACCCAAATACTTGTTTCCTAGAAATACTGGGAGATTAAAAGAACCAAATCAAACTCAATCTCTAGTTTACAGTTTAACCAGTTGTATACTGGACAAACTAAAGAGGAAAGTATGAAATACCTGTGGAATGGGGAAGGGATCCTTTCCAACAGACATTCAATATTTGCACTGACTCAGATGGGTGAAATTGCAGATTAACAGTCTTCAAGCTTTGTGAGTGAGTATGGTGGTTTTCATCCTTTTATCTGTTGATCTGCAGATACTTGTGAAGTACTTTGAAGAGGTCTATGAAAGATGTTTTAAGAAAAGAAAGTACATTTAGGTTACAAAGAAATTTCACGTATGTCAATTTTTAAGGTAGTCCAAACTCATAACTGAATTTTTGTAGGGGGTGTGAAAGCATGGAATAACATTGTCCAAACTTACATCTGAGGTTGTTATATTCTTTACAGTTTATGTTCCCTGTGTTCCAGGATTAGTTGTCCTCTTGCTTTCGAACTTTAGTGAATAGAGCAAAACATAATGACCTTTAGACTATTCCTATAGTTAAACATGTGGGGTACTGGATTTCTCTCCAACCAAGGAGAGCTCTTCAACTTAAAACAGTAGTAAATAAACTAACACAGCCCAAAGTTAATTACAGCAGGACCTTGATTCAAGGTTGGATCTCTTAGTAATTAAAGTAATTAGGAATACTGTTGTTTACTTTGATACATGCAGGATTTAAATATTTGTTTGGGTTTTTCCTGGAGATTTTAATTAAATGAGCAAAATGTTGTTGTATTGCTGCTTCCCCTAAGCAAGAACTTGTGTCAGCAATCTATGCTTTTGCATTAAATAAAACCAAACCAAAGGCTTTAATTTCTTGCATTACTTAGATGCTGTTAACTGTGCTATTAGGAGTATTAAAACAATTGCAACTTAACTATGTTTAGTTATGCAATAGATTTTATTGTAAAATTTATTGTGTTCCCGTGCATGAAAACTTACAACATGAGTAGTCATCTCTGTCAATTGGGGAAATCTTAACCTCACTATAAGTATGGGGGGAAGAAAGAACTAGAGGCAGACTAGTGAGCCAAGCTTTATAACCCATGTGGGAAACTTCTAAAATACCACAGAAATGGGTTTCAGAGCATGAAAGAATGTGGGGAGATAGGAAATGGGACTGTCTTAAGTCCTACAGGTGCAGAAAACTGCCAAAACTGTTGGATCAGATGTGCCTGCTTCACTCTGCCTTGTCTTCACAGATGGCTGTTCTTTATTAATGAGGTTAGCAGGGGCTCATCTTGCTGTGGCACAGCTGGCAATTTGAGGAGGAGGTTCTGGCCATTGTATAGCTGTTGTACCACTGCTTGAAGAAGTTAACCTTTTCTCAGGTGAGCCATTAGAAAAGCTCACCTGAGCTCTGACAGCTGTCAGGCTGCTGCTCTGGGGCAGAGTGAAATGGATTTCACCTTCCTTTAGCCCCCTAAAAATTATGTTGTACATGATTTTCAGAAAAATGGAAAGAACAGCACAGAAAGCCACTGCATGGCATTCTGATTGCTTCTTATCCTTAGCAGAATTGTTGTTGTGTTAGATAGCAGGACTCTTGAATGGCCTGAAGTTGTGTCTGGGTTTAGGTTGGGTATTAGGAAAAGGTTCTTAACCCAGAGAGTGGTTGGGCACTGGAACAGGCTCCCCAGAGGAGTGGTCATGGCACCAAGCCTGGCAGAATTCAAGACACAGTTGGACAATGCTGTCAGTCATATGATGTGACTCTTGGGGTGTCCTGTGTAAGGCCAGGAGTTGGACTTGATAATTCTTGTGGGTCCCTTCCAACTCAGCATATTCTGTGAGCCTTTGGGACTTGACTTCATCATCTGGTTGTGCCAGCTCAGGTTGATCACAACACATCTGTTTCCACAGTAAATGAGTTATCTGTTCGATGCACTGTTGTGTTTGTCCCTTTATCAGCATGGTAACTGTTGCGAGTTTTTTACTCAGCCTTAATGCTCAGTTTGAAGGCTGATCCCAACCTTTCCTTTCATGCTAGTGAATGTCACAGCTTCCAACTGGAGCATCACATTCAAAAAGGAATAAAGAGAGCAGCTTTTATTACTGTGATGATGCCTTCTGCTTCCAGCTGCAGCAGAGCAATCCCTGTCCGTATTTCTTCAAGTTCTGCTCAATGAGCTGTTACCCAGTCTCTGTTGTCTCTCTTGCTTCTCTGCTCCAGTTTTCATTTTTCTTCATCCCCATTTTGTTTATCTCTTATTCCACCCTCCCATTTCCCAATCTCTTTGCCTCTGGCACTCTTAGAACAGCAACGCCCACAATGCTGATTAATCTCTTAACAAATCTCAGATTCAGTAGCAGGAGTTGGAACTCTACCAGGCTTTGGAGAAGACTCTGACCTTCATCCTGGACTGCCTCAGCCCGACTCAAACATGCCAGAAAGGAGGAGATGCAATTGCTTTAGGGCTTTTCATCTGTTAATCTGAATGATTCACTTCAGAACTGTGACATTTTCTGTAACCCTACATTTGAGCAGTCTCTTGTGACACTTTTTATTTTACACACCAGTGTTTATTGGAATGAGAGAATGGAGGACACCAAGACCTCTTTGGGAATGCGCAGAGGTGGATGGTTACAAAACAATTTTGTTGCACAAAATCTGTGAAACATGGTCTAAACCTTAGTGAAATGAAACCAAAATATATAATCATATATTTAATAATAGTGCAAAATCAAATTTTAAATTGCAGTCAGCAACTTAGTCTGTAGGAATATCAGCAATAGGAACCATATGGGACTTTTATACCACCTCAGTAATATTTTATCTTCGAGTTCCTCATTTCACCAGTTCAGCTGCAGAATTCTTAGATAAATGTGCATGCATTCCTTGTGATTAACTATTTCATCTGGAATCCTAAGACGCACTCCTGGAGATCTTTGGCAAGCTGGCGAGTTGTTTCCTGCTCTTCAAAACAGGGCGAAGACTGTTCGTGGTCTATTTTGTCATCTTAAGTCAAGCAAGAGATGAGAAGAGGTTGTCCTTAGAGGGTGTGAATGCCCCATCCCTGGAAGTGTTCAAGACCAGGTTGAATAACACCCTGAGCACACTGATCTAGTGAGTGACATCCCTGTCCATGGCAGGGGGGTTGGAACTAGATAATCTTTAAGGTCCCTTCCTACCCAAACCATTCTATTAGTCTACAAGTTCAATCTCTTATGGTCCTTTTAAGCTGACTCAATCTTTACCAAGCAGTCTTCAGTTTGAAGAGGAATTGCCTTAATGTTTTTATTTCTTCAGCATGAGAATTGCAGGGCTGGATGTCAGAGGACTGCTGCTTCTTTCTGACATAACCTGCATGAAAGAAATATCCTACAGCATTATTAATTTATGGTATTTGATACTGGGGTATTTTTTATTGCTCTGGAACAGAGACTATGGATGCCAGTGAGATACAAATTTTAAATGAGTATATACTTTCCAAAATTAATTCAGTTTGTGACCTCTGTTGATCCTGACTCAGTGCCAGCTATATTTGAGTTGGTGTCAGCAATATTGATGCCATATTTATCAGAAGCTGAATGACAAGATGAGATGATCACAGTGCTTTTAGGTGGCAGTAGTGATTGAGCTAGGTTAGAAGCAGGAAGTGTAGGTGCAAGCTCAGCATTTCACTGCTCATCCTTAGTGTTCTGTTGTTGCTTGGGCCTTCCTCTGTTACATTGCCTACTGTCAAGGAGGCCTAGGGAAAGACAGTTAGATTTCTGACTGATTTTTTTTATTCACTTTCCCTGATGCCTAATGAAAAATCACTGTATCATTTGCTGTAGAGTTGGTTCTCAGTTGTTAGACTGAGTTTTATGCTCCAAGGTAGTTACTCCTGTCATGGTAAAAGCTGCTTGGGTAAACTAAAATGATTCAACTTGATGGTTTAATAATTCTGGTAATAAGAAAATAATAAATGAGAGAAGAATCACCCACTGAAAAAATATTCTCAAACTCGAAAAAGTAAAAGTTTAGACTGTTTAAACATTTGTTTCCTTGCATTGAGTTCAAGGAGGGGGTGGTGATTCCAAAACAGCAAAAGACATGGCTAGTTCCTGACAAACAGTGCTTAAGTTCAAAGGCTAGAATAACTAACCATCAAACAGGTCTAGAGATTTTTTTGTCTTTATTATTTATAGTTGTTATCTGCGTGGGTTTTATTGTTTTGAGAAATTACTTAAATCTGGGTGATTCTTAACAACATATATTGTGTCCTGGTCTGAACTGGACAAACTGCTTGCTGACCTTGAAGCCTGCAAGGTTTTTGCTCCAGAGATAAGTTTGCCTGCTTCTTGGCATACACATCAGGAGTACTGTAGAAAAGACTTGAAACTCATAAGAAATATGAAAAGCTGCATGAAAAACAGATACAGTTAATGTCTTTGTTTAATGCAGAGTTCTAAAATGAAAGGCTAGTTTGCACATTAAAGCTCTTCTCTTCCAAAGTTACTGTTAGAAGAATCAAATGTTTAGAGGGTATTTGCTTAATGGGAGATTATGGAAACATGTAGATTCCAGGGGTTTTAGCTACACTGTGCTCTGTCTGGGTCAGATCGACAGGATTTTATTACCCTGGGAGTGAGTTGAAAGCACTTTGGAAGTGTTAGGTACCTAATGCAGAAGTTCCCTGCAGGTCTCTATGACGACAGCATTGCCTTCTTGGAAAGCCTCTCACAGATACCATGTTCTTCAGATTCTCTAGAGTTTTAAGAATTAGTGGATTCTCTTTGTCTCCAAACGAAGCCAACAGAACTAATGCATGTAACAGCTGGGTCTATAACCACCTATTCTGCTTTTTATTTTACTTTACAAACATGAAGTCCGAACGGAATGTTAAGCAGGACGTGAAGTTGATATTTTAGTGTCCTGAATAGAGTTCAGAATTGTAATGTCAGTGCTTATACATGCTTTGGCCCTCAAGATACACATTTTTCACTCTGTTGGACGAAATACAGTATCTTTACCTTAGTAACATGAGGATTTTTCCCTTTCTCATTCAGTTGTACAAACACACAAGATTATCTGCTTTAAAAGTCATACCTGTGCAGAACTAAGTGAGTAAGAGAAAATTTGAATCTTGGCCAAAGGTAATTTAAGGACAAGTTTTACAGATCAAATTCTGCTGTCTGATTTCATTGGGATTGGATTTTACCTGAATGCTTTTAACTCACCCACCCACAACCACTCCACCAAATAATTTGTAGGACTCAGGCTTCAACATAGGTACATAATTCATAGAACATTTGGTAAGAGAGAGCTGTGAATAACTGAAGCAAAGGACGGGGAAATCTAAACTGTAAAATCCACCTGGATTATGATGAGCTGTTCATAAGAACTCTGTGTTCTTTGAAAGTGGTATATAAGAAACAAGTGTTAAATATTTTAACTCATGTTACTTAACATGGGTAATGGTAAACCCAGGAGTAATTCATAAAAAATGGAGTCAGCTTCAGAAAAAAAATTTTAGGAAATCCACAAAATGATGAGAAAGTGCATTACCACGACTGTAAGATCTCAAGGTACTGATGGAGAGCTCGCACAAGGGTTTAATGCAAAAGCCAGATGCACACCAGAGAGAGACACAGGATGGATTGGACCTGGGAGAATCTTTTTTTTCCATTTATAATTCTTCTTATTAAGCACATTGTATGTTGTCCACTAATAGGAAGCCAGTTAGACAAAAGATGCAGCAGTACTAAAAGGGCATACAGGGGAGGGAGTTGGAGCAGTGCCCTTCTGCTCCAGGAGAGATCTCTAGCTCTCCTGAAATGGCTGAAATTCTTTCAAACACTTTAAATATTACTCCATAAGATGATTAAAAAATCAGGAGAGTTTGTGGGGGAGGGGGTGGTGGCGATGTTAAGTAATTGAAGCTGTCAGCTGGAAAGACGTGGGTACCCCTAAAAAGGAGGAAGGGATTCAATGGAAAGAACAGATCTATTTTTCTTTGTCAAGTAAAGGCACCATGTGTTTAGTTACAGTGCTGGGTAAAACTCCAGTGTGCAAGGACTAAATGGCATGCAGATTTAGGACAGGCACAATGTCATTAAACTTGCACCATTCACATTTAAATGGAATTAGGAGAAGGATTAGAGTTTTCTCTTTCTAAGTTGTAAGGAGCTCAGTAAGATAACTATTTTTTTAAAATACATGGATAATATAATTTCAGTGTACTTCATGCCTTCTCAATAGCCTTATTTCATTTTTTTTAATGTGAAAGTCTTTTTTCATAAGCAGGATACAAGGAAAAATATTCAAGGTATGGATGTTTGGTAATTTTCTTGTAAAGTTTCACTTATGCATTTTAGAATCTGTAAGTCATTCTTATGCAACCTAAATTCTTCTGTTACCTGCACAGGTGTTGTTCTTGTATCAGGAAAATTGAATTCATGTCTCCTCATGTGTTTCAGGTCGGCAAATTCCACCCTTAGATCCTCATGAAAACAGTAACAATGGAGCAATCAAACTTGGAAGGCAGACTTCACAGACGGGTAGGCGGTGCTGCTGACCCAACTTGATCTTTTTAGGTTTACTTGAAAAACAGCACCATTTGCTTTTTTTTTCACTGAGAAAGGACTTTGTGGTCTCAGTGACGTGGCTCCTTATCTTGAAAGCAGTAATTTCAACACTTCCCATGAGCAATAACACAAGGACCAGAAGCAGAAGGCTTTACTTCAAAGGGATTTTGAAAAACCCAGTTGGAAAATCCTCTCTAATATCCTGTCAAAATTACAGTGTCAAAGTACTCCAATTCTCTGTTTGAACCAGTGACTATTGGTTTTTGGGTTTTTTTTTAATAAAAAGATCAGTTTATATATAAAATTCAGGTTTGCTGCAAAAACTTACCTTCTTACAATTGCAAAGTGGACTTGGCATGTTTTTAGAGTATTCTCTGTAATAATAGGGTGAAAAAAACCCCATAAAACCTGAATTTTGGCTTACGGTTTCTCTGCCATCTTTTTAGCTGGACTCTGCTTCACTATTTTTCTAAATCTTCAGCTTCATCTACTTTCAGTAAACATCAGCAAGAAATGGACTGAATTTGCTAACTAAAGAGAAAAAAAAGGATCCAAAGGATGAGCGAATGCAGTTTTTATGGACTGGAAGTCAAAATCTGTGTGAGGAAGTGCTGTGTATGTGGAAGACGGAGTTGTCATGAAGGGAACTGCTGGACCCCGTACAGTTCCAGTGTGCTTCAGAAAGAAGTGAAAATCCAGCCACTGTGCTGACTGGAATCACTCCCTGTGCAGGGTGTGGGCTTCAATAATTACTGAAAATGTAAAAAGAGCATAAATACAGGCTTAATCTCCACTATTTACCAGGGTTCCTCCAAATCTGTGCCCCAGAACAAATTTGTCTCTGTTCAAAGTTGCCTATTCCTTGGTTTCTGAAAGAGGGTGCCACAGTGCCCCACTCCTCATGGTCTCACTGCTGTGCTCCGAGAGGTCTTTGAGTTGGAAGAATGATTATTTCTGTACAAAACCTGCATAAGAGAGCACAGTATAATTTGGGGTTAGAGTCTGGAGTCTAATAAAACAAACCTGAATGTTTGCTTACAAATAGAATTCCCTGAATTTGTGGAGTAGTCTCCTCAATTGTGTGGGGTTGTGGTGTGGAAGACCCACTGTGTGATATCTTTGAAGCGTGATGCACTTGGAAATGCAGTATAGGAAAAAATGCCTACAGAGGGTTATGAACTAGGAATAATGTAAAACTGTATGTGTTTTCCACTAACTTCCATCTGTTAAGAATGTGTGTGACTGAGATGATAAAATCCAAATTTATCTTCTTCATCAATTTCACTGGAAATGGGAATTAGAGTAAGAAATGTTGGATTCAAAACCAGAGCCCAGCCTGCATTCCACAACATTAATTTGTTCTCTTAGGAGGAAAATTGTGGTCACTGCACATTTTCAGGATGGCTTATGAAAAGCAAACAAAAGGGAAAAATAACTTTCCACAATAAATCATGAGTAGGCAGCCTAGAGCATGGTTTCCGTGTTGATACATAAAAAACCAGACCTTATTGGCTGGTTGTGAGATTGCTTAGATAAAATGTCACTAATTGTTAGGGCTTGAAACAGAGCCAGATAAAATCAACAGGAACATTTTGTCTCCAGATTGCTTGAAGTAGTATAGGTGGGAAATATCCCTCTGGATTTTATCTAAGAATCTACGCTGCATTGTTTTTTCACATATGATCAATTTCTCATATACTTTGGCCTCCTTTGGAAACACTCATACTAGAAAATACGCCCTTGGATATTTTGGGTAAACTTCCAGTTTTCAGGTGTGCTGCTATATGATCCATGTCTCTGACTCATTGCAGCAACTACTTTACTGATAGTCCAGGGTTATTTAAGTGAAAATTCAGTAATCATCATTGTTGATAGCTGGGAAGGGAGACAGGCTCCTTTGGGGAACATTTAATTCCATCCCAGTACAAGCAAGTCTGCCAGGGATGCCTGGCTCTTTCACTTGGCTGGGGAGGGAGAAGCTTAACCTGGCCTTCAGTGCTAAGGAAATACCAAACTTACCAACATCACAGGTTCATACATTTTATGGGGTCTATGACCAAATGCTGGAAGAGATCTGATTCCTCCTAAGTAAAACACAGTAAGAGGCTAGACCAGTTACCCAGAAAACAAGGTGAGATTGAACCCATGTTTTCAGAGGTGTCATAAACTTTAGTTCAACATATAGCAGATATCCATAATTGATTTTTAAGCTTTTGTAAATCAGTGTCACATATTCATATTTTTTTTAACATGGCATCTCAAAACTTACTAAATCCTAACTGAGATATCTGAAAGCTTTGTAAGACAATTTTGTGAGTACCTTCTATACTCTAATTTATGTTCGAACTGGCAATTGATGCTGATCTTTATGAGATACTGTCCTGAACAACCAGATCTCACAGCTGGCTTTGAGCAGTATGTGAATAAGAACAGGTTTATGAGTTAAATGGTAAAATATTTTAAAATTGAAAGTTTTTACAGTGGATCTCTGACAGATTTTAAAATTTGAATGGTGATTAAATAGGTTTTACTTTCGGTGGGGCAAATCTAAATCACTTTATTCTGCTTTTAGACAAGAAAAATATTTAAATTAATAAGAATTCTGATTGTATAAGTTCTTGAGATTTGGGTTACTGGGAGCTTCAGTGGGGAAGTCTGAAGCCAGAAGAAAAATAACAGGCCAATATGCTGTGCAGAGCATCTTGCATTTTCTTTGAACACAGGGCTCACCTTTGACAGTGTTGTTGCCTCTCCGCTGTTTGTCAAAGCTAAGGTGCAGCTTTAACATGTCTCTTCAAATGGGGCAATGGCTTGTTATAAAAATAGTGATTTTAAAATGTAAAATTCATTATTTCTGCTTCCATTGGTCGCCTGTGTTGCTTGGAAAGTACCACCACCCTTCATAAACAGCCAGAAAAATGACAGAAAAACCCCCAATCTCAGAGTTGAAAGTTTCAGCAGCAACTGGAATTCCTCTTAGTAGTTAATGGCTGGTGAAAAGCTAAATTACTGTACTGGAGCACCTGACTGTGTAACTGATCTTCTCTAATAATAATAATAATATCAATGCTGCAGTTCTTGGTCAGCCAGCTGGTGCTGGGTTTCTCCAAGACTGATTTTCTCAAGAGAGCTGGCAGCAGGACTGAGGCGCAGGCTATAGTGCCAAGGGTATTTGGTGGAGCTTGTTTGCACCATGACTCAAGACTGTGACTGTCCAGTTGTGGGTGACTTGCTTTTCTGGCTTGTCGTGAACTAGTTTAAAAAACAAAATTATGAAGGAACTAGTTTCCGTATATGCTCTGCATATATGTGTGTATATAAGTACACTTTTGTATTGTTCTGCTGACATGTAGTGTTTTTTCACTATGTCTGGTTCTCATATACTACACGTATTCTGTAAGTACATTTTTTTGTTAATGATCATTTCACCTTTATGAACTTAAAGTTGTGGATCAAAGGTAGCAAGGAGATGGAGATACACATAGGTACAATTGTTGACTTGCCATTCTTGTGCATGAAAATGGCATATTCTAGAAAATGTTTGTCTTGCAGACTGAGGAATCTAAAAAGGGTCGTTATTATTCAGGAATTGGGACTCAAAAGTAATAAAGTGACACTCAAGAGAAAAAACTTACTGTTTTTGCTCACAGTACAGCATGTCTATCTAAGGTGCTTAAATGTAACATGAGTCTGTATCAATACCTAAAAAACTTATCTGTCATCCCATGTTTCCACTAATCCTTCATGGCACATTGGGAACAAGTGTGGCTAGATAGGTTACATATGTGAGCATTCTGTCATCAGACTGTTTCAGTACAGTGATATATTTTACTAACCTACCCTTAATTATTTAAACCAGAGTCAGTGATAAATTGCCAGTTTAAAATCACCTGCTAGGTACTCTTCTGTTTTGTTTAAATAAGAGCTTTGATTGGGCTGGACCCACTTGCTTCATGTATGGGATGCTGCAATCTGTTAATACTTTACCTTCTGTTTTACATATTAGCTGTATCATACCTAATAATATTTTTTTTCCCTAAAATGTAGTTTTTGTGTTTTATTTAACCTACAATGATTAATGCTAATAAATGTTTTAAATGCCTCTGATTTGGGGATATCTCTGGTTTCAGTAAAGCAGAACAAAATAGCTCCCATTTTGCACATCATTTGCTCTTGAAAAAGGGCTGTCTGCAGTCTCTGGATTACTTGCCTGGGATTTAAATGCTGCTTGAAACATGTGTGACTGGCCTTTTAGCAGAAAGTGAATGCATTCCTGGGGGATCCTGCAGTCCAGGTGAACTCCCAAAAACCAGAAAAAGAGGATCTGAAAATCCTTTTGCTAAGTTACTTGATTTATCCATTAGAAGAGAGTGATCTGAGTGGCCAGCATCTGCTTAGAAATTAAGAATAGTAGCTCTCAGTAGAAAGTGAGCTTCCAGTTACCAGTTGCTTTGTATAGCAGCAATAACTAGTATGGCTCATAAGATACTTCCTCTTTTGTATGTTTTTATTTTGGTGTACATTTATTTTTTCATCTTGCTTTGTGTCCCTCCCTCAGACTCGTGTCTAGGAGTTAAGAATTAACACTCACTTAAGAAGTATGCAGTATTTCATTCCTGTTAGTGTTATCATTTCAAGAGGTGTTTAACCACACCAACAGTTTGTTGCACTGTTTGGCTCATATTTTCAAACTTTTTACCACATTTGTGAGGACTATGAATGAAGAGCTGGGTTTTTTAAGGAAAAACAGGGGCTTTGGACTAAGACTTTTCTGATTACCATGACAAATTCGATACACAGCAGTACACAAGAAATACTGTAACTCAAATAACAGTACAGAACACCACTTTTCTGTGGCAATGAGAAACCAGTATTTCAAAGAGGTTTCATATGTTAGGAGTTTGGTTCCTGGTAGAAGATACCCAGCAGGATCTGTTCCCTGCTTCAAAGCAATTACAATGATCTTGAAAAAATTACTTATCTTACCTCCAGCTGTGCATAAACAAGAGGGAACCCAGGTACATAACTGTGAACTAAAAGGTGATGTACTTAATTAATGGAAAGCCTAAGTAAGCCCCTTAACTATTATCAGCATGTTGGAAAATCTGAAATGAATGCTGTTCTGTCCTTAGGTGTTTAAAGAGAATTTTGCCCCTGAATGAATCAGTCCTCGTGTTGTCAGTGGGATGTTTTACATGGCTTGGAAGCATGTGCCTGTGGTGCTTTAGGTTAGCTTGGAGTTGAATTTAGTGATGAGAGGGGAGCTGTACAATTGGCTGGAAAATAAATCTCTGCTGCTTTCCTTTTGAAGATTGAAGTTTGTGTCTTGAGGTACTTAAGGAAAAGTATTTGACATTTTGGCCTTCAAAATCTTCACCACTGCAGCTTCAGTCCCTGCAAAGGGCATCACAGGACACCCTGCTGTGATCTCCTGAGCACCGCACTGAAATCAGGACAGCAAGGCTGATGAAATAGTCTGTGTAGCTACTTCATACCTCCACCCCCTCACCTAATCTGCAAAACTGTTCAGGCCACTACCAGGTTTTGCCTCCCTTCCCTGAAAGGAAAAGAGTAAGCTGCAGGATTACTATTTTTTTATCCCCCCTTGGTGTTGTTTTATACAAGGCTACAGAATAATTTTCTTTAAAAGCATTAAAACACTCATGGGAGGATAGATTACCTAAAGGTGTTGTACAAATGCCTTTGTTAATTGGTGCTGGTTACTCCCTAAGGACTTGACATCGGTGATAGGATGGATGTCTTCACTGTTTAATGCAGTTCTTGGCCATCAATAAGGTCCTCTTTTGATCTACTATTTTTTGCCAGATGGACCAGGGATAAAATCATTGCTTGATATAAATGCTCTCTCACTGTCCAAAAGTAAGACTTTTCACTAAAAACTATGAAATCAATAGTTAACCACATTTAGCAGGTTAAAGATCAGAAGGAATAAGTAATAGCATAATGTGGCATAATATAGCTTTTTTCATATTTATTTCGAATGGGTTTCCTCTGTTTCAATTAAGAAGAGTCCTTATTGCAAAGTCCTTATTGCCTGTATTTCTGATACTACCAGATGGTCTTGATGCAGATTAGTTTGCATTATCACTTACCACTGCTATGTATTTTGTACAAATAGGAAGACAGGCTCCTGATACTCAATCATTGTGTTTTCAAGACATAGGTGTAGAAGTGTTACTGGAATTGTTTTGTAACATAGACGTTGTGAAAACTTGAAAATAGTACACTGACAGAACTTGAAGTGTAAGAGACCTGTACAAACTTGCATTTAGTGTCACAGCTATTAACAAGTTTTTAATAAGATATCATTATTTAGTGTGGCGAAGAGAATTTTGAGGCTCCTGGTTAGGTATTAAACATTTAGCAGCTTGGGAAAGATTTCTTTTTTCTGGCTGTTAGATTACTCATTTTTTATCCCTGAGACTGCCTGAAAGACTTAAAAAAAAAAAAAAAAGTTTTCTTTGAAAAGTACTGACCTTCTTTTCTCAAAACCTCCCTGAGAACCTGAGCTTTCTCTCTCCCATTATCTGTGAAAAGTTCTTTGAGACACACTTTGTTTATGATGAAACACTCAACCTTTCTCTTTGCTACATTGGGAATTTTAGAAAACAAAAACACCTTTCCCCTAAAGTCAATTTAATTCACATTTATTTCACTTAGTCAGTGCCACTCCTGCTCCCTCCACATCAGTAAAATACATATTTAAAGAAGAAGATAAATACCTAACAACTAAATCTCTATTCCCCTACATCAAGTAGAGTACCCTGGGGAAATGATCTGTTACAGACTAAAACAGAAATGATCCCTACGCTTCCAATTACATATTGACAAGAACCAATCAATAAGGAAGTCAGCTTACATGTCTGAGAGATGCCCTTGAGGAAAACGAACATCACATTCCTTCCTCTTGGTCAATATAACATGACTTGGGGAGCAAGTGATAGCATTGTTGTTACAGACTAAAAATAAATAAAAAAAATATTAGGAGGATAGTAACAGTTTCTCTTGACTTGTTTAATAGGGTTGAAATATAAGTTAATCACCTTATAAAAGAAACCCCTTTTTCCTGTCATCTTCAAAGACACTGGCAGCTTTGCTGACAAATATATGTTGGGAATTCTCACAGGGGTTTAGCAAGAAAGAGCAATAGATGCAGCCTAGATGACACAGTGCATTTCTATATTCTAGCTCTGCAAAAAACCAAGTTGTCACCAAACCTATAGAATCTCTACCAAATACCCAAGTTCTTGTGTGTGTTCATCACTCATAATGTGGGACAATTTTGCACCATAGATATTTACCAAAAAAAAGCATAAAATGTATAGAAGGAATCTAAATAAGCCCTCAGAAAGAAGGACATTCCAAATAAAAATGTAACTTTGATGTGCTATTTCTTGAGACAGTCAGAAACTCAAATGCGAATTAAATAGCTTTCCTGGCAGCATTCCCTTTAGAGATACTGTTTGTCCTATGAGTTTTGCCACACTCTCTAAGTCATTCCTGATTCTCAAGGGAAATTTGCTTTCAAAGTGGCAACCTGAACTGCCTGCTGGCACCCAACCAGCTCCCCTCCTACACCACAACCTTTGACACCAGAATGGTTCTCCCCATAATCTCAGTAAGAAGGAACAGAAGTCTTGAGATATGCTGGAAATATGAACTCATATTGATGTAGGAAAATGTTTCAACAGATTAACTTGTTTACTTGTGACAAAGATACTAGAAAAGGAAACATTTTTATATATTTTTTCCCCCCACCGGTATTTTTGTTTTTTTCAATGTTTTAGGTGGTGAAATTTCTGAAGGAGAAATAGGTTTCTTGGAATGAGGATGAAGCCAGAATGTCTTGTTGATTACAAAATTCTGAAGAGGGAAAAGAATGTTTAGAACTGAAAAGAAGGGACACAAACATGAAGATGTCCTACCCCAGGTGATACTCTTCATGGTGGGTTATAACCCCACTGAGGTGATAAGAAACAAAAGCCATGTCTGAAGTACAAAATCTGGATTTGGGGTAAAAAGGATATCATATTCTAAGTGGTCAGAGTGCATATACACTCATTTCATGGCATAGCCACACCACCTTAACACTTCTGTTACTTGAGAACCCTAGCTAATAAACGAGCATAAACAAACACAAGATTAGAGTACATCAGGTGCCTATGCTCCACCTATAAAAAAATGATACCATATCTTTACCTGTGGGTATGCCTGAATTTACCAAGTGCAAAGTCCACAGAGTAAAAGATGATGCCCATTCATGTATGCATGACACACCGGTTACTGAGTTGGAACTCTGGACAAAGGGCTTTGGCTAATACATTCCAGTACGTTTATGTAGCCACCTTGCCTGCATGGTTTAGCTTTTCATGAAGGTTGATGTTGTCTGAATGATGTCTTGGAATGATGGGTGGTTTTGCACAAATTGTTCCAGAGAAGAATAAAGAAGAAAGGATGAGGTGGTGATAAATGTATCCAAGAAGATTTACATTGACTGATTTAACCACAGCATGTAGTATGTACTTAAGTAGTCGCTGCTGGCAGTATAAAGGCTTTACAATAACACAGCATCCATCACTGAAGTGTAAAATGGAGGGATTTTTATTTTAATTCTCCCAGGAGGAAATCGATGCCTTAGAAAATCCGCAAGGCTTGAGTCATCAAGTCATCACTATCAGCGGGCATGTCTTTCAGACACTTCACCTTATCTCACTGTGACTCACACACCAGGGAAAGATGCACACCACGGCAAAAAATTGCGCCCTCCCCTATGTGATAGGCACAGCTGAAAAAATTACAGGACCTGAAGCAACTACTAGATTAGAAGGAGAGCTGCCATCTGAGTAGCCTGTTTCTCATCACATCCATGACAGCGAGGTAGGGATGTCTGGGAGCCACAGGTTTCAAAGCTCTAAGAAAGTGGTTACTTAGCTCTTTGGCAAAATGACTCAGCCCATGTCTCTGGTAGTGCAGGAGAGCCTGCAGTTATTGAGGCTGCTTTCTGACAGGTCTGCTTTCGAAGGCAGCTAGTGTTCCTGGTGAAATGGTGCCAGGATTCCCATGAGGAGTCCTAATTTCTCATGAAGTACAAGGAAAAACATGATCCCCACCATTTTCAACCAGCTTTGCAAATTTTCCTTCCATTTAGTGGGAGCTCCAAGGTATAACAAAATCCTGGATGTTAGATAATTCCAATGTATATTTCAAGCCAGGCAGCCACAGGCAGGAAATCAGACTTCAGGAACTTGTGATTTTCTACCGTTGTCTTCAGATCATTCTGGAAATGTAAGGAGGCTGTGTTTCAAGCTAGGCCATCTGATTTTATACACAACCATGTCATAGAAAGAGTGTGATGAAGTGATGGAAAAGTTCTATCAAATTTTGTAATTGTCACCATTTTAAACATAACCATTGCTCTAATGTCACAGTTGTTATTTGCTTGCATCTTTTATACTCAGAGCTGGTCTGTGGAGACTGCATCAGTAACAAAACATTTAACCAAGTTAAAATATTGGATGTTCAATCTTAGGGGTGGCTAAGCCAATAAGATTACTCTTTAGGCCATTTTCACATTCTGAGTTGGGTTTCCAAGCCTGGAATGCAATCTTCAGCAAATCTTAGGAGGATTGATCTCGATAGCTTTGATGGGCAGCAAAGCAAGGAGCTCTATCATTACATTTTTATAAGTCACACTTTAAATCTGAGAATTAGACTCTTCTTTAAAAACTGTCATGTATTTGGGACAGCTAATATATTCTACTGACATCACGTGTGATATTTCTTCACCATTTTTTCCTTTTATATTTACTGAAAAGTGAAATGAGGTTTTCAATCTTACATTGATCTCTTAGAGAGGGAACTGGATAGAATGTGAAAATGGCCTAACAAGTAATCTTATTAGGGCTTAGCCACCCCTAAGACTGAACATCCAATATTTTAACTTCGTTAAAAGTTTTGTTACTGATGCCTAGTCTAAAATCCAGCTCCTTCTGTCACAATTGTATACTCTCTGAATAGCCAACAAGACCAAATGCAATGATTTCTTTTTTGCCTTTGATATGAATTCGTGTAGGGACTAGTTTCTGGATAATAAAGCACCGTTTTTACTAAGCTACTTTGAAAAGTTGTATTTTTTTCTGTTATCATAAATGAAGTGATATTTTTGTTTTTCCCCCTCACTATATGTATGAGATAATGTTCATCAGTGAAAACAAAACACATTTAAATCTTCAGGATTCAATGCTCCCAAAGAGTATGACAAAAAAATGGTGGAAATACTGTTGGAGCCATTCATCTTCAGTCTGAAATAATATTCCTGGTGCACAAGGGAGATTTCAGATGACTGGAAAAAAGTGAGTGTGGCACACTGTAAAGAATAAATGCAAGGGGTTTGGATAATTATAAGCATTATATAAACCCTGGGCAAAATACTAATGAAAACAGATTATAAAGACAGAAATAAATAGAAATGAATTCATAGGTAGTATCTTATGTAATGATAATAAATACCTTTTTTGTGTGAAAATAGATGCAGTCAAGCAACAAGATGAGACTAAAATGCAGCTGCTTAAGATAGATGTATTGACTTAATACACATGGATTACTTTAAGTCATTTGATGTAGCCCTGCATGACAATCTGGTAAAAAAATGCAGTACTATACAAAATCAATTTACCTATATCAAATACTCTGGGAACCAATTAGCAGCTACATCAGCATGTTTCTACTCTCTTCTAATGGGTTATTTAACAGCTTCAAAGGAGCTAATACAGCTCAATATCTTTATCAGTGATCTGGAAGAAAACATAAACTCTGCTGAGAACTTTGCAAATTACACCAGAACTGCTGGAAAGGAAAGAATGAAGAGAACAAAATGACATAAAGGTATTAAAGCAGGTGCTTTGGATCTTAAGCATTAATCCACTTTAAACATAGGATGAATCTCAATGTGGAAGATACACTAGCTGCTGCTGTCTGCAAATGTGGGATCCTCTGAAGCTTCTGGTGCTGGCCCAGAGAGGGAGGGTGGTTAATGAATAGAGACTAGTCTCTGATCCACTATATGTTCCCATTTTCCTCATTTGTATTATTTGTCTTACTCATGGAAGGAAAAAATGCAAGGAATGGCCTGGTATAGGAAAAAATCACATTCCAGATTTGCAGTGGCTAACTCTGTTTTTCTATTAGATTGCTAATAATTTCTATTAAATTTCTTTTTCTCATACTAAGGAAAAAGGAGGGGAAAACCTACTGGCCTCCTTTGAAGAGGAAAGCAGGGGAAGTTTACTGGCCTGGCTACTAGCTAGTGGGAACACAGAGACAGGAACAATGTGGATTAGGAGAGAGGGAAAGGGAAAAAAAAAACAGCAAAAGAGGACAGAATTAGTTTCAGGGTGATGGACTGGGAGCAGAAGAGTCTCTCTCCCACTGTAATGTGTTTCCCTCTGAAGAGCAGAATTGAAGCCAGGAAATCTGTGGCATTAAAATAGAGACTGCACAGTTAAAGTCTGTATTAAAGGCATGCTCACAAAGTATTTACAAGCATTTAACTTAATGAATTTAACAGTGAAACATCTATTAATGTTTTTTCTGTGACAGGTATGTAGGCACAGGGCCAAACTAGCAGGTGAATGGGTACTGTCTCCTAACCTTCCCTGTTAGTTCTTGGTGTTGGAGGAGGAAAATGGTAGATATTCACAGTTGTAGGTGGAAAGCCTTGCACATGGTTGCAGTGTCCATGGCATAGGTAGGACTCAGCTGAAGGACAGAAGGGACGGAGTTGCCCACAGGGAAGGGGAGCATCAGAAAAACACGACAGATCTCTGGGTGGTGAGTGCACATGGGTGGGGAGTGGAAAGGTCCCACATGGGCTAATACAGGTCAGAGCATCTTTTGATACATGGGGCTTTCTGCAGCTTCAAAAATGCTGTCAGGTATTCCTGCTTTGCCTCTGCAAAGTGTTTGTACCTCTTTTAATGTGACCCACCAAAGCACCAGAACAAAGTCTGAAAGACACAGCCCTGTTTTTGTGCAGTATATCAATTGCATACTGAAATCCAACAGGTCCTCATGGATATCATTTGTACAATTAAGCAATAAATAATTCAGTATTTGGCAGTCAAAGACTCTATCCATAATAATATGGAGACTTTTTTTCTTTTTTTTCTTCCCAGAATGCAAAGTAAATATTTCATAAATGATCTCTCAGGTAGAGTGTTCAAGCTTCTGTGCAGACACAGAACACATCTGCAACAAACAAACCAGAGTGGGGAGATGATTCTAGAAACTTTGTGTTTTTACTCCTAGACATAATAAATTAGTCAAAAGCAGAGTTTTGATGTGTGTATTAGCCCCACATTAGTAAGGGCTTCCTGCACTAGCTAAAGATGCATTAGGAGCACTTGCCTGTTTCCTGCCACAAGACAAGGGTAACACTGAAAGAATTTCCAGGAGAGGCCCACAGTCCACAAAAGCAGAGTGGCTATGGATGCCCGCAGCAGCTGTGATCTTGCAAATATGCAAACTCTTAACTTTATGTAGAATTTCATGTATCCAGTATTCCTCACAATTGAATAAAAGTGCAATTGCAGAGGCAGAACTTTAGCTGGCATAAGTGCTTGTGATTTAATTGATCATTCAGAGTGGAGAAAAATCCTTATGTTATTTGGTAGGAGACTATGGGAAAATGGATATTTCCTCATCAGTCACGACACAAATGATTGAATCCACTGACAGTTTTAATGTCTCCCCTTCTTTTGCTCTGCTCATTTTCAGGCTCTAATTTGATCTTTGGGCAGAGACAAAGATTTCATTCTCATGTTCATGATACCTATTTATTTTTAAAGTGTTTTTAACATTGTTTCAGCTGTCTCCTTCTGTCTGGCCCTGCCTAATTGATGTAAAAAATAGCTGTCTAAAATGTTCTTCCTTGAGAAAAGTTGCTAATTTCCCTCCGGAGATCTTCTCCTTGTGTCTGCCTTCAGTCAATTCCACTCAATTTTGTAAGAAAAATCTAGCACTGCACCTTCAGAATGTGTTTACTTTCTCTTGTGAAACCATTGCAAACTAATGTGCCCTGGGAAAAGGAGTTGGATTCTTCCCATTTGCAAATACCATTAACAAAATTGTGGACCAAATTCCACATGCAGCTCCAAATTACACACTCAATTAGGGCCTGATCCAATGCTTATTAAAGTCATTGGAAAAATTCCCCCTGAATTTAATGGGCTGTAGCCCAGACCTTGGGAAGTGGACATTTCCACTGCAGATGATCAGTTTAGTCTTTGAGCATGCAGGAATTCATGCAATGATAGACTCATAGGGCTGGAAAGGACTTCAGAGGTCACATCTCAAGGCAAGATCAGCCAAATTTACATCTCCCAGCAGATGTCTAACCTGTTCTTGAAGGTCAGTGACTGGGACACCATGGATTGCACTTCCAGGCAATCTTTTTTGTTAGCTATCCTTACTCTTAAAAAGTTTTTCACATCTGCTGTAAATCAGTTCTTGTTCTGATCTACACTCATTACTTCCTGTTTTATTCAAAGGAAATGAGAGAAGACTATTTTTTTTCTCTTTGCAATAGCTTTGAATGTATTTGAAGACTATTACTGAACACATGGGACCATCTTGTCTTCCTTAGGGTAAACAACCTTGGTATTTCAATGTGTTCTTATGTTTCAATCCGTCTGTCTTCTGGATCTTAGTCAATACAGAACCTTTCTTCTGGACTCCACTTATCCCACATCTTTTCTGACAGATAGTGCCCAAAGCCAGACAAATCCCTTCAGCACAGGTCTTAACAGCAGTAGAGGGAAACTTCATGTGTCAGGCACAGTCTCAGCACAGTGCTTGTCTTTCACACATTGATAAAACATTATTTGCTCACTTTACATTGTGACCCACTAGAACTGAAAGCGGGCATAATTCAAAAACGTAATTTGAGGGCTTCCTGGGACCGCTGGGGAGATGCTGAGGGCAGAACTAGCAATGCAGAGCTGCTATAGAGCAAATGAGAGGGGGAATTTGAATCCCAGTTGTCAGATGAGTTCTTCAAACTGAGATGGAGAAAGACCATGACATGGTTTGCAAGACTATCAGTTTGAGAAGGAGATGTATGTGATGACCATAGGGGACTATCATGCTGGTTCTGCAGAATTACTTCTCAGGTTAAGACTTATTTGAGTTTTTAAAGAGTATTTAAGGAGGCTTTAAGACCTCTTCTGGAAGCAAGTTTCAGCTATGTACTTATGTTTGTATACTTAGCTACAATTTTGATTTTTGGCTACTTTTTAGGAAAGTCTTTGTTGAGTTTTAGATATGCATCATCAAGAAACAACAGTCAACACACACACACAGAGTCTGTATTTTGTATATTGAATTGTGTCCTTACATCCCTCATGAATGAGTATGAATGTAAGAATCAGTTCTTGAAACAGTATTCAAAACTGCACTTCCTTAATAACTTTATCAAAGGACTAATGACTATTAGCACATTTGAAATTGTCTCAGGACAATTCAGTTCTTTAAACTGTACTTTAAACCACAAAGACAAGGTAACACTTTTGCCTTGCTCTTGCAGAAGTTAATGGTCTGGGGAATTTTGTGTTGAGCAGAACAGAATTGGGTCCAAAATATGAAAAGCACATTAAATTTTGTGCTATAGCTATTTATGAGAATGCCATTATGTGTTATGGGCTTCTTTCTTCATGAATATTCAACATGTATTGTGTGTTTTTGTAATAATTTACTAGGGTAAAAAAATACACTGTAGTTGTACCAAGCTGAAGATTTTCGACTAAGATCTACTTTTCCATTCTGTGGCAACATTTGAATAGTGCCATAAATCTTCAATAATGGTATGGACTGTGACTTAACCTCTGATTTACAATATAACAAGCGGGCCTGAAATTATATATGGACCTTTAGCATTCAAGTAAATGATGACTAGAGCCTGCTGTATGAACAGTTTTGTATTTCAGAAGAAAAACAGCAGCACGAAAAAGCCAGGTATTTCCTTAAAGAGAAATTGGAACATATTCTTAGCTTTATACAGTTGCATTTTGCAATATTCACTGACTTAGCAGTGCAGGATGCATGAGATACTTCACTGAGTGAGATCTAGAATTTTCTCATTAATACAAGTAATGCAGCACTTGGTTACTCTTTCTGACAGTCTCAATAACACCAAGAACTGGCAAAGAAGGTTGTGATATTGTTTTACTGCAAGACATTTTCAAGATCAGAATTGATGGGACTGAGCAAACAACCTGCACAATAAACAGTGGAAAAAACTATTAAAAAACTGAATCTAGTCTATTACTTCTCAGGTACAGAGAGTGCTTATTTAATATTTAATAGCCAATAGTTTTGAAAAATGTCAAACTATTTCCAAACTGAGATATTATAACAACAATACTGAATTTGCAGAGTGAAAAACATCAAGATCTACAAATACACAGGACAAATGTTGACCTCAGATTAAGCAAATGTTATCCTTTTGCAAGCAGTGATGAATACACTAGAGGCACTTCTGGAATGACATTATTATCTCACTGAAATCAGTGACAGGAGTTCTATTGACTGCGATAGATCCAAGGTTTCATTCCTGAGCTGTGCTGTGAGGTGATGAAATTAAATTAATCAGATGCTGGAGAAGGTTGCCAGACATTGATGATCAACAGCACAGGTGTTGTTTTAATATAAAAAATTACATCAGTCTGGATGCAGACTGGAAATAGAAGCATTAGATCAGAAATTATACTAAATGAAATAAAACAGATCAATGCATTATTAAGGTTCAAAATGTGTTCAAACAACAACACAGACCATATTAAAAAAACAGTTTCAAGTTGGAAATTGAACTGCGGCCTTAGTGGGGTCCTCTGCAGCCTTGGTGATGATGTGACACCCCCCACAGCCTGGGGCTGTGCCCTGTGCTTCATTCACTGCCTCTCAATATGCTGCTGATAAGTATCAACCCAGTCTTCCCCCAACCCCTGCACACCCCCTGATGTCAGTCCCATCTACTGCACAGCCATGTCTAACAAGGGGTTTGCATGGGAAAACCTGTAAGTCCTGTTATCATATTGAGGAGAGATCCAAACTTCTGTTTTTCTTAAACAAGAGGTATGTAGAAGAATTAGACAACAGAGATACTTCTGTCTTCTAAATCTGCACAGAAGAATATTCTTTTGCATTTGTACTCTTTACTGTTATGTTTTAACCCCATGAAAAGGAGAAAAGACAGGAACTTTTGTGGCATTCAGCATTTTGCAGCCATTTCCCATGTCTTGATTTTTTGCAAGCTGAAACCCAGTTCTTCTGGTACATAAGCAGCAGGCAATTCTGGAGCTGAATTACTGTTTCTGAGAAGTGTGCACTATGGCTTAATCTTTGCTTGATTCATGAACAGAAACAGAGAAAGAGTGAAGATAACAGAGTTAACATTCTTCTTCTGTGTTAACACAGAAGAAGAAAAACCTCTGTTTTCCAGTTTATCTTCCAGATCCCAGGGGTAAGAATGCATAAACAGAGTGGAACATTGGTTTTGTTAACAAAGTCCAGCAGACCACCAGATAACAACTTTAAATATTGTACTGTAAATAAAAGATGTCATTTAAGATGCTGTTTTATGTGCATCATAAAGTAAGTCCAAAAAAAACCTGCAGCCAGAGTAGTTGCAGAGCTCCAGTGACATTTTCACACATAGACCATGTAACTCCACCTATTGAAGCCAATTCCAGTCAGGTAAAACTGCTCCAAGGTGCTTTTCTAGAGCACTTTTTACTTGTTTGTTCTTCAGTCAGTGATGGTACTAAAAGCCACATGGATACAGGTGTTGACAAGAGTGGTGTGGAGAAAAGCCCTAAGTAGACAGGAATTATGGTGGCAGGCCTGGAAGAGGGGCAGGCAGCTGAAATGGAGGGTGGAGGCTCTGCCAGAGCCAAGGCAGAACCTGAACCTAAATTACTCAGAGGGTCCCCCCAGCCCAGTGGCCCCACAGCCCTTCCTTCATGGCTCAGCTGAACTAGAGGTATTCACCAAAGAAATTATGTGATCCATAAGTATTACTATGAAGAGCTGATTTTGAATGCAAACCATTAAAGTCCTCTCAATGTATTTATTATCAGGACATATTTTCCAATTGGTTTGTTATGTCCCTACACATGTCCTTAGCATAGCTACACCAGATTTTGCAAGAGTGAAAGAATGTGTTAATCTTTCTGACTTAATTTCCATCACCTGTACTCCAACCTTGCATGAATACAAACTCACATATTCCTCAGAAGCAGATTTAGGACACAGAAATCATCAAGGTTTGGGTGGATTTGGCTGTCTTACTGTTTTTTCTTGTTTGTTTGTTACTGGTGTATTCTAATACCCCAGGATACACCATCTGCTTGAAAGTATGGTACTAATGAAAAAGACCACTGTGACAACACTGTATCTGACAAAAAGTGTTAGCAAGGAGGATGGCAAACTACTCATGTTCCTGCCTACTAATAAATAATGGCTCTTATTTTTCATTCAGGTTTTGCAAGAGCTCAATCTCTCTCAACTTTTCACAGAATTACAGAATTTTAGAGTCGGAAGGGACCTCTGGAGGTCATCGGGTCCCCCCTCCCAATGCAGGGTCACCTAGAGCAGGTGACACAGGAACACATCCAGGTGGGTTTTGAATGACTCCAGAAAGAGAGACTCCATAACCCCCCTCAGCAGCCTGTTCCAATGCTGTCCAACCCTTAACATAAAGTTCTTCTTCATGTTGAGATGGAACTTTTTGTGTTTCAGTTTATGGCCACTGCTCCTTGTCTTGTCACTGGGCACCACTGTAAAAAGTCTGGCATCATCCTCTTGACACCCACCTTTGAGATACTTAGATCCCCTCTCAGTCTTCTCTAGACTAAACAGGCCCATTTAGTTTCTGTTAATACTCCTAAGGCTTCATGTAACGACAATTTTCCTACATTAGTGTTTTTGGCTGTTTTCAAAGCTAGAGGGTCAGGTCCATCCATATCAGTGCCTGGGTCGCTTTGGACTGGACCACAGCCATCCCAACGAGGGTACATGGGAGCAGCTGACCCGTGTCAGAGCCACCAGCGTCCCTGGGACCCACCACCCAGGCTTGCTTTCCCTTCTCCAGTTTCGAGGGAAAGGCCAGTCAATCCACTGCCCCTGAGGCCCCAAAGAAGGGCGCCCACATGTGTCCTCCCCAGGACTACAAGTCCCGGCAGGCTCCGCGCCCGCCGCGTGGCATGATGGGAACTGTAGTTCCCCCGGCGCGGCGCGACTGTCCAAAGCGAGGAGCCAGCGGCGCCCTTCCCACTCCCGCCCGAACCGTGTGTGCGCTTGGGAAGGCGGGCAGCGGGGGTGCTGCTTCTCCCCGCTCCGCTCCAGCCGCCGGTGCTTGTGGGGGCCGGACCGGGCCGAGCCGCAGCGCGGGGGAAGACAGGCTGGATCGGTCAGCCGCGACCAATGGTGGGAGGTTCAACAATACAAGTGCCGGGTCCTGCAACTGGGTCACACCAACCCCTGCAGCGCTACAGGCTGGGGGAAGACGGGCTGGAAAGGTGCTCAGCAGAAAAGGGTCTGAGGGTGTTGGTCAACAGCAGCTGAACATGAACCAGCGCGTGTCCGGGTGGCCAAGAAGGTCAATGGCATCCTGGCCTTTATCAGGCGTAATGTGGCCAGCAGGACCAGGGCAGTGATTTTCCCTCTATATACTGGTGAGACTGCACTTGAGTACTGTAATTCTGGACCCCTCAATTCAGGAAAGACACGCAGGTGCTGTAGCGTGTCCAGAGAAACACAACGATGCTGATGAAGGGTCTGGAGCACACGTCCTGTGAGGACACGCGGCTGAGGAAGCTGAGGGTGTTTAGCCTGGAGAAGAGGCGGCTCAGGGGTGACCTTATCGCTCTCTACAACTGCCCGAAAGGAGGGTGTGGCCAGCTGGGGGTCGGACTCTTCTCTCATTAGCAATAGGATGAGAGTACAGTATCTAAACTACCGCCAGGAGAGGTTTAGGTTGGACATTAGGACTAATTTCTTCACAGAAAGTGTGACTAGGTATTGGAATGTGATGCCTAGGGAGGTGGTGGAGTCACGGTCCCTGGAGGTGTTTAAAGAAAGACTGGACCTGGCACTGAGTGCCGTGCTCTACCTTACAGGATGGTGTCCGGTCATAGGTTGGACTCGGTGATCTCGGAGCTCTTTTCCAACCCAACTGACTCTGGGATTCTGACTCGCTGCAGCCGCCAGCGCGGCACGAAAGGGTGTCCGTGTGTTTCCGTGCCCGCGGCTGTCTGCGTGTCTCTGTGGTTGTGGGACGACCCCGCGGTGCGCGGGCGCATGCGCACAAGGAAGGCGGCGGGGGGGGGGGGCGCGCGCCGCCGCGGCGTGCCCGCGCGCACAGGGGGCGGTGCTGCCGGGGCGGGGAGGGGGCGGGGAGGGCGCGGGGCCGCGCTCGGGGGCGCGCAGTAGCAGCGGTAGCGCCCGCCCTCGGCCCGCGCCCCGCCGGCAGCGCCCGCAGAGCCGCGCCGAGACACCGCCCGCCCTCCGTGAGGGAGCGGCGGCACCGCCGGCCCCCTCCTCCTTCTCCTCCGCCTTCTCCTCCGCCTCCTCCGCCCTCCCCTCTGCCCCTCCTCCCGCCGGAGCGAGCGAGCGAGCGAGATGGCGGCCGCCGGGGCTCTGGCGAAGCACGAGCAGATCCTGGTGCTCGATCCGCCCACCGACCTCAAATTCAAAGGTGAGGAGGGGGGAACCCGGCGTGGCCGCGGGGAGCGGGGCGGCAGCGGTGGGGTGTCCCGTTCCGCCTGGGCGCCGGGCCGCCTCCGGGCGCCGCGTTCCCCGCTGCCTCCCGCGGGCGGGCCGCGGTGCCGGGCGCTGCCCGCCCGCCGGGGGATGGGGGGCGCCGCCGAGCCGGCGAGCGGGATCGGCCGCCGCCATCTTGGGATCCCGCGGGGATCCGCGGTGCCGGGTGGGATCGGCCGCCCCCTCCCTGCCCCCGCCCGCCCCGCCGTGTCACCGCTGCGCTCGTAGGCCCGGCCCCGAAGCAGCGGCGCCCGGGGACACGGGTATCGCTCTCCGGTCGCTGGCGGTGCGGGCTCCCTCTGGCAGCAGCGGGCAGGAGAGGCCCTGGAGCGGGCGGTGGAAGCCTTGCGGGGTTCCAGGCTTCACGAGGCTGCCCTCACGTCTGGCCTTGTCCCACTTTTCCTTTCAGGCGTGTTGAGGCCCCGGTGTCCCCGCGGGGCTGGTGCGGCTCTGCACCATCTCTGCCAGGCACCCGCGCCCTCGTCCCGGTGCGTCCCAGCCCGGCAAAGGGCTCCCCGCCCTTTTCCCAAAGCTGTCATGTCTCAGGCAGGCTATCGGAACGTAAACAGGGAGCTCGCGTCTTCCCTGGGAATGAGGGAAAAGGAATGTGTGCGTTTCGGAAGTTTTATGTGTCCTGTGTGTTGCGTGCCGACCGCATGGCTGTGACCGCTGACGTGCTGCTGTCAAAATAGGTCCCAGCTAGTGCTGGTATCGTGTGTATCTGTTGTTTTCTCTCCTCATCAGTGAGATGTGAAAGGGAGGGCTCTGTCAAAAATGGGTGATCGTTGAAAGGCAAGGGCATAAAGAAAAGCGTGACAGAACATGTAGGTTTTGGTAGTACCCCGTGATGATATCTTGTAGCTGTAAGGGGCATTGAGAAAAATCTCAGAACCTTTTGGATTTAGAATCATCAGTATTAGATTTAAAAAAAAAAAAAAAAAACAGTTAATATTATGTGAAGTTACATTTTTGCTGACTGTTGTCAGCACATGTACGTGCCTAATCCTGTGCATGCTTCTGTTTTCCACTTTTAGTAGGCTCATTTTTCATTGTTTTAGAGGACAGAGTGGAATTTATGATGTTGTAAAAATCTTCAAATGGACAACTAGAACAAATGAATGTTTGTATTAGAAAAGAACACTGTATTCCCCCAAAATATCTTTGGTCTGGCCTAGCATTTAGATAAATTAGCAAACTATACTTGTTTTATTTGGTCTATCAAATCAATTAAACCCCAAAATCTGTCTAACCTTGCATATTAATTTCTTGATAGCTTTTTTTTTTAAATTGCACTTTCATACACAGAGTCAAAACCATAGCAGGAACTTGTCATTTTCACTTGGGTTTTGTGTTGTTAAAATGCTGCCACTCATATTTCAGTATGCTGTATTCTTACTGCAAGAACAGGTTGGAGGAAAATGCATGATTTTAATTTTTTTTAAATTAAAAAAATTACTGTGTCTAATTCAAAGCCTGCAAATGTTGAGCTGTCTTTGAGCTGGAACTAAGCCGTATTGGTGTGCTGTGAAAGAGTGTGTTGATAGAATAAATACTATAATAGAAATTCTGTCTGTGTGAAGCTGTTGTCAGTCAGTGATCTTTATTGTGCTGTGTGTTTATGCACTGAGAGCATGAAATGTGTATTCTTTAGGCATAAACTTTGGTTTCAGGCTAATGCATATATTAGGAAAATGTCTGTAGAGCAGACTAAGCAAAAACAAAATATGAAGCATAATGAGACTGCAGCACTCTCTATTACTGTATTATTGCAGTAATACACTATAGAAAGTGCTATCAATTGAGAGAGCATCGAGTGCACTCTCAATAAATATTTTCTAACTGCTTATTATTTAGAGGTGTTTAAAAAGGTTTGTGGGCCACAAACTAACCCAGTTCTAAAGTACCTTGTTGAAGAATATAATATTGGCAGTAGGGAATTCTGAGTGTCACCTTTTAAAAAGTAATTGGTCAGTAAGAAAGCAAATATATGACTCAGAGTAAATGTAGCATAGTGTAGGAAAAGCATAAAACTTTGTTAAGTGAATAAAAGTATATATTTTTTCAGTGCAGCAGGTTATTCAAAGTTATTTTATTGGTACAATTATCCATTATTATTATTGACTTAATACTGTTGGTGCATATGTAACAGAGATCCAGTTTAAGTCTAAAGATTTGAACAGAACAAATAATTTTGTTGGTTTTCTTGCCTCAGGAAGTTGTAATGGATTTGCTGACCTTTAGGATAACAGTGAAATGTGATAGTGTGCCCCTATACAAACAACTATTTCAATTAAAAGACACGCTGTACTTATCTTAAGGAGTTGTTAACAAGACTTTAAATTCATCATTGCCTGATGAAACTGCTTTTTAAAATTAATATAACCTAATTTACTCTGTCAGCAAAAATAAGGTCTGTAATACATTTATCCTTGAATTTTATTCAGCACGATTCAAGGGGAGTTCTAAAGAACATGTCCTATGGTGGTTAACACATTACATATTTCCCTTGGTGTCCAAGATTGCAATCCTTTTTTTATAGTGCTTTATAGTCCTAGAAATTTCAATCATTAATAGTGTTTGGGTTGTGGTTAATTCCCTCTGTCCCCCTGTGGTAGTTAGGTTTCTTTGGATTCTGAAACTATCAGGAATATCTAAGAAAAACCACAATATAAATAAGTATTTTTCATAGTATTGTACAAATGTGACAGAGGGAAACACTGTACTTAAACGTGATGAAACCAAGAGGCAGTTGATAAACTATGTAATACCACTTTCAGACGCTCAGTATGGAGCACTGAGAATCTGCCTCATGGTTCTTGTACCCAGGTTCTTCAGCCATTTTGCTCCTGTAGGTTGGCTTTCTTTTGTATTCCAATGTATTTTGTTTAACTTCTCAAATCTGAAGTTGTTGGAGTTTATTTAGGACTGGATAGGAAGACTTGAAACACAAGACAGTTAAAAGCAACCCATCTGGAAGGTAGAACATCTGCTTCTTACTGGTGTCTTCTTCATGTGACTCATACATGTAATTGTTATCAGCAGCTCTAGTTTAGTGAACATTATGGGAATTTGGAGTTGGTTCCCTGTGAGTAAATGCGCTTTTTAATACTTTTTTTTGTAAGCAGTCATGTAGTTTAATAGCAGCATTTGAAGTTTTAAGTTTGAAAATTTGTAGCACTTTTATGGAAACTCCTTCTTCCTTAAACCAAAGAAGCCAGTTCTGCAATTTTATGTAACATGTATTTAAGTTGGTCTTTGATGATGGTCCTTTGTTTAAAAAAACTTTAGAAACCTTCGCCAAATGTTTAAATCAGTCATAAGACATGCTTCTGTAACACCTAATTGAAAATCAACACTAGTGGATTTGATGAGCTTTGGAAGATTAGTAGACAGTGTTCAGAATTTGAATTTCGTGCGATTCAGATGTGTCTGACTAGCAATAAGAAATTACAAAAATGTCTGAATATTCTAAATTTATACCCTTTATTGAAGTTCTTGCTTACAGGTGGGTGAGGTCCAGTCATGTTACCTTTGTAAACATCTCAAAATAATGAGGCACTCTTTTCCTTTAGCAGACTAAAATAAAATTTGGAATGTGTCTGTGTGGAGTACGTTTTCTATGATGGGTTGAGTTACTAGAAGGGATCAGTATAACAGAGGATGTTTAATTTCTGATTGTTGATCTGAATCATAGTCTAGAATTGTCAGTGTATAAAATCAACTATCAGCTGGTATATGTTCAAATGACTTTTCATGGGAGGTAGAGAGCACTTCACTCAAGTATTGCAACTTATGCTGAAATGCAGATTTCGACAACCTTTTAAATAATACAAAATATTGCTGTAGATTGTTTTGTAATCATTACATTGCTATTGGTAACATTGAAAGCCACAGGCTATGTGTTGCTGCAAATCGAGAAGGTGGAATTTAAAGGCAAAAATAGCTCCATGTTAAATGCATCTCCTGCCCTCAAGGTCTGTTGCCAGAATTGGCCTAGGATGCCTTTTGGTGTAGGCAGTTTGAAGTCCTCAAATGTGATCTTACTGCCCTACTTGTGTGTATCTTGATTATGTCAAATTTTATGCCTGTTTTCATTTTCTTCAAAGTATGAGTAAATTTGTGATGTCCCAATTTTCTAAGATAAGTTAGAGAAAAAAAAGGTGATTGGGATGTCAGTTTTCTGGTATCTTCATTCAGGAACATTTTTGAAACGAAACAGTGGGAGTGTAGGGGGGAAAAACTGATTGTAAGTGATTACTAATATAGTTGTGACTTTCTGATACTTTGAAATGGTTCCATTTAAGTTAATATTTTTGCTGGCTGAGAATTGCGTGATGGCAATAAAATGACTCAGTATTCAACATGTAGTCTGACTTTTTTTTCTTTTAAATCACAAGAGTGATTCTTGTCATTGTTTGCACTTCCTATACATATGCTTCTATCCATTGTTTCATGGCTCAAATGTAGTATTTGTTAGTATTTTGTTTTCTTTAAATTTTAAGTATTAATGAGAATTGAAGCACAGGATGATTTGTGGGAATATGTTGAGGAAGAAAAAGGAAGATAATGTTTTTTACCTGGTGTTGCTTATGAGGTGGTATTGTGTTATACAATCATATCTACCACTGTGCTAGACTGCATTTAAAACTGCCTTGTAAAAAGGGAGTTATATTGATCTGTGAAGTCAGGTGTATTATAGTGTTTGATTGTATTTTGGCAAAACTAGTTCGTCATTTGTTTTAAGATTTAGTACTGGAATATTTTCCTGTGGTGACAGAGGTATACAGCAGTGAAGATTTAGACGTTTTGTCCTTTACCTGAAATTTATAGGGCTTGGTTTTGCTTAATACTGCTGTTGCTTCACTAAACAGTGAAACACTATCCAAACCTCACATCTTGTTCTTCTAGTGTGTAACAATGATTATTGGTGTAAAAGCTTCACCTTTGCATTGTAATTACTATAAAGTGCCTACTCATGCTGCTTGTTGATAGCGTAAGCAAGTGTTCTAGATCACCACAAGACATTTTTATTAATATTATAAAGACATTCTTTATTATTCATGAGCAGTGTACTGTTGTTCAAGGCCAGGTTGAAAAGTAGAAAGTTAGAGGGGTTTGAGAGGAGTTGTTTTATTGCATCAGTAAATAGGTCTGAATAGTTCGTGTACCAGTTTTCCATTGTGGAAATATAAATTGTTCCTGTTTTGACTTGACTGTGGTTTGTGAATGTTTCACTTTCTGACTGACTTCGTCTTTGGGAGATGTTTGTTAACCAGGTCTTTGTGACCATCATTAGGGGGTTTTACATGCTCCCCTTATGAGCCATGAATTCAAGTAGAAAAGATTTCTGAAGAGAACTTGCTGTATTAAAAGTGGAAAACCAACCCCGACTAATTAGATAAGTATTACATTTTCCAGTTTGGAAGTTGTCAGTTTACAAGGCTTGTGGTGTCAGATGAACCTGATAAGTGAGTGTAAGCTAATTTCTTAAAAAAAAAAAAAAATCAGCAAAACGACTCTACTAAGATAATTTCTGATGTAGTATTGTTGAAAATGAAAATGCATAAACACAAGTTAGAATTTTACTAACTTTGTTTTTCTTAAGGTGGTAAGACTTTACTTGGGGCATGGTTATCTTGGCCCTTAGCTTCTCTTTCCTTTCTGTGTTGTTTTGTATTGTATAAGGTTATTTCCTGGCATTTAAAATTATTTAGCAATGTAGATGTCGTATTTCATTTTAGTATTTAAAAGTATTTAGAAGTAAATGGTTATGTAAATTAAAATAGATATTTTCACTTCATTCCTATATGAGTGAGGTCTTGTGAATTAAGATAGTTTGCTGAATATTAACTTGGTGTAGGACTTCATGTGTTTAATAACATGGAAGAGGAAAAAAAAAAAAGAAAAATAAGTGTTTGCCTGAAATTAAAAAAGATAGTCAAATCAGAATTTTTCTCTCCTTTGTTTCTCAAAATGTGGTCTTACTAGGAGTAAAATCTTAATCTGACACTTCAATGCTGAAATTGGTCCGGCCTCAATAAGAAGCAAAGCCTTAGTGGAAAGAATAATTAAAGACATGGAGGTAGATGGAACATGGAATAAAATGCAGTGTCCCAGGTACAGTGTGGCAGTCTGATCTGAGACCTTCTCTGTCTGTTATATTGGGGATTGCCCTGACCCATGTGCAGGACCTGACACTTGGCTTTGTTGAACCTCAGGAGATTTCCATGGGCCCACCCATCGCTCCTGTCAAGGTCCGTGTGGATGGCATCCCTTGCCTCCAGTGAGTCCACTGCGTCGCTCACTTGGTGTCCTGTGCTAACTTGCTGAGGGTGATGTCACTTCCACTGTCAGTGTCATTGAAGAAGACATTGAATAGTACTGGTCCCAGGATGCATCCCTGAGGGACACCGCTTGTGGCTGATTTTCACTTGAACATTCAGGCATTGACTGGAACTCTTTGGATGCAACCACCCTCCTTGTCCATCTACCGTGCATCAAACCCATATCTCGCAAATTTAGGGGTAAGAATGTTGGGGGGGACCATATTAAAGGCTGTGCAGGTGTCCAGGTAGGTGACATGTGTAGCTCTTCCCTTGTCCATTGATGTCCGCCATAGAAGACCTCTAGATTAGTCGGGCATGATTTGCCCATGCTAAAGCCTTGTTGGCTGTCACTTAACTAACTCCTTGTCTTCAGTACGTTTTTACACCATCTTCCAGGAGGGCCTGTTCCATTTTTCATTAATGACCTTGGTGTGGGTGGGAGTGTGCTGGTACAGCTCACTGGTAATAATGCAAGGTTAGGAGATGTGATAAATGCAAAAAAAAAAAAAAAAAGATGTGTGCTAATAATACAATGTTTTCTTAGAAGTGATGAAAAAGAAGTAAAACTAATGACTAGTATTTAATCATGGGTTTATTGTGAACGTGACAAGTCATGAAATGGGGCGAATACAGGACTGTAATTTTGTAGTGAGGGAAGTATTAATGTCAAGGTTTTTAGCTTTGATGAAGCTTCATCTGAATGCATCCCTGGCAACACCTAGTCAGATAAAATGAACCCAAATGGGAATGGTGCAAAGACAACTTTATTAACACAAGTGAAGTAGAATAGCTTTAGCTTGTTAATCTTAGCAAAATGAAGACTGAAAGGGGATCTGATTGCTATCTATAAATATATCAGCAAGGTAAGCACTGGGGAAAAGAAAATCTATCTAAACTAAAGGATAGGATTGGTGGAAAAATGAATTTGCTTCAAGTGGCTATGAATGTATTTAGATCATTAGAAACTAGCTGAATCTGAATCATGTCAGTCTGAACCAACCTTCTAAAAATTATGTAGGCAAAAATAGTTTTAAATTCATCAGATACCATCTTACAAAATTTTATTAGTTTTGTGTGGACTTTAGAAAGCTTCTCCTAGGTCATGAGTTTATAATGTTCTTGAAAGTTTGGTAGGACATTAATGGTACACAATTATGTACTTAAGCTACAGCAGGTATGTTGTGTTACATTCCAAGACATTAGAATAGCTCGACTGAGATATATTTAATTTTTTTTTTTTTTGTAAGAAGGGATATCCATGAATTTAAAAATCATATACTTAGGAGTAACTGCTCCATATGTGAAGTAAACCTAGTAATTCTAGTTCATAGGGATATGATGTTAATTTAACATTATGATGTTTAACACTATGATGCTAATAAGGCCACTAAACATAGTAGACCCACTACTGTGGTAAAAAATAAAAAGTAAAAATTGTTTTATTTTTTAATTTGAATGTCCACTAGCCATCTACTAGACACGATCTATGTTACAGCTCAAGTTGGTACTCCAGCTGTTTCTGTGGAAGTGAGCTGACTGTTCCTGAGAAGTGTGGCTGTGTTGGCTCAGCTCAGGACTGGGATGTGAAGTTGATGAGGAGGTGGAGTTTGTGGTCCTGTCTGATCAACAAGACTGACTAAATGCGACTTCTTTGAAGCGGATGTTTGTTTACCTGAGTGACTGTAGGAAGTGATTGCACTTCGCTTTCAGTGGCTCGGGAAATGGAGACCTGTAGCCTATGCTTCCAGAGACGGAAAAGTCACCCTGAAACTGCGGTGAGCTGTTGGTGTGTTTGGGAGGCAGTCCAGTGTCAGCTAGACCTGTCTGTAGGAGAATGCTAATGTCTGATATAAAAGTCTGTTTTGACCAGGCTCTGTGTTAGGAGCTGAGGTTGGGCACCGTGTAGCAGTCCGACAGCTAAAACGGTTTGTTGGTTTTTTTTTTTTAAAAGAACTGTGTGAGCTTTTGTCCCTGCTGGGAGACTTGTGAATTTGATTTATTTTTAAAGTTACTTTGTTACACTGTTGGGATACTGCTTGCAAGGAAACCAGTGAAAACCACAAGCTCTTTGGTGGTCTGTTCAATGTTGGTGTCTGGCCTCTGATGCCCAGTTCTTGGAGCGCATTGGGAAAAGTGCAAGGCAACAGTTTTTGATCAGGTCTTCTGTGGAAAGACTGATTTTCTATGTGTCACTACAGCTGTCATCTGAGATGATTACAAGTGTTCTGATTACTGCTATAGAGTTTGAAGAGTATCTTGTGTGTTGCAATGCAGATCAGTTAGGTGTATCCAATGGGAGATTTCTTATATGAGGATGCATATGGATTTTAAGCTGCTGAATATTTGAATATATTAAACAGCAGATCTGGGCTTTTCAGCATCACTGAAACCATTTATAAGTTATAGCAAGTTAAATACAAAGCAAGTTTAAAAGGAAAGGGAAAAGTTACTTGTTTAGTTCCGTTGATCAAATATGCTAGTATTCTGGAAATCTAAGAATGTCTGTAAATGTCAAATTCCTTAGTTATCCCACCTTATGCAAGGAAAGAGAGTAGTTGCTCCACCAGGAAAGTTTTATAACATAGCCCTTACTGAACTAAGTCTGTACTGAAAAATTGCATGTATATATATTAGTTGCTTCAGGACTTTGGGGGGATAATTTGATGGTTTAAATGTTCAAGTTTAGCACCAATGAAATATTTCTACTGTTCTTATTATTTCAGCAGTGCTTTGGTATGAATAATACTTTGTGATTAGATCTTGAAAACTTTTTCCTGCTACAATTAAGAGCTACTAATTCTAGTATGCTCTTAATGTGTCTTTGGCAAGAATAACAATGTAATCAAGTAAAGCTAAATTGCAAATAAGAAATTCACAATATTATGGAGATTAAGGTTAAGTTACAAGCATCCGTTTGATGTTAGTAACCAGACAGTTCTTTAGTAATGGCACTTTTCAATGGGAAAAATATCAAGAATAGACATATATGACTGGATTGGGCCTAGACCACTCAATTTTAAAGTTTAAGCTAACTACCAGCAATAATATCTTTGGATGAAGTTATTCTGTGTTATACCATCTTATTAGTAGTGGTGTTTTGTTGTTGTAAGGCTAAAGAAACCAGTGCCCATATTTAACATCAAATGCAGGACAATCTCCATTTAGTCTGTATTTTGTCTAATATATAAATAAGATAACGTTCTCTTTACCAGAATTCCTGGTAATGATCTGTGGCTGTATTTTACCCTTGAGATAGATGCTTACTGCATTTTTACTGTGGTTTCTTGGCTACTAACAACATATCAGTCACAAGCTGGGGTGAGTAAGAAGTTTTGATCCAGAAAAAATATGTAGGGAAATGTTTTGTCTGCTTTGAAATGTCAGTATGTTGTATTTTTGTCTTTTCTCTGTCAGAATGGCAGGCAAAAGGTTTCAGCTCCCATTTCCCGTACACCAGCCCCCAGCAAAGCATGCATGCCAGCGTCTGCACAAGCACCTCTAATAAGCTGTGTAGCCATATGCAGGCTCTGCCCCTTTGACAGAGGAAGATGAGCTATTTTAGGATTAAAAAATGGGCATTGTCTCAGCGTTTTTTAGAAAGAAAAATCTATGATAGACACATCAGGAGCATGAATGCTGACAGCATCTCATCGTGGGGAGATACGATAAAATCTGATGTTACCCCTGGTAAACAGTGGTAGCCTGGAGTCAGCCCTCAGGAATTGTGGACATTGAGATATGTCAGCTTTCTAATAAAGCCTGTTTTGCATTCTATATTTTACGTGGAGGTTGATGATAAAACAAAACTATTTCTCAAGTGCCAGGGTAGAATAAGAAGTGAAAGATTCTGTAATGCTGTTCTAATATATTAATATCTTCCTGAAAGCCATGGTTATTTGTAGGTATTATTAATCTCTCACCTTCATCCATGATCATTCATATCCATGATCATTCATATCCATGTTTAAGTATTAATCCATGAAACCGAAGCTGTTATGCTTCATGGACCGTGAATAATTTTAATGTAGGTGATTTGTTAGAGTTGGGATTTTTCTTCCAGTTGGAGAAGGTATTTGAATGGTCACGGTTCTGGTATTTCAAGAGGAAGGAGTTACTTATGTTCATTGGCAATGCATGTTATATATTCTCTTCAGATCTTTTTCACAGAGGTCTGAATATTAATGTCTTAAAATTAATTTATGGAAATAAACAACATTCCACTCACTTTCTTTTGTGTCAGCTGTGTCACCTATGCATTTTTCAGAAAGTACTATAAAATTTGATTTTGAGTAATTCAGTGCTTTCTATATATGTTATATCTGATAGTCAAGGTAGTTTTCACTCGCCACAGAACACCAGTATTTCTCATTTTTAGATGTCTTTCCTTCAGTACCACTGGTGGAAGATGATCAGGTTAAGAAATACTTAAATAAACTGGATTTTATGAATCCTTGGGCCCTGGTGGAATGCATACACAAAGTGCTGAGGGAGCTGGTAGGTGGACAAACAGGCTGACAGGAACCTTGTGAAGTTCAACAAGAAGTGCAGAGTCCTTCAGCTGGGGAAGAACAACCATCTGAGCAGCAGTG
The DNA here is from genome assembly GCF_009650955.1 of Corvus moneduloides. Lineage (NCBI taxonomy): Eukaryota > Metazoa > Chordata > Aves > Passeriformes > Corvidae > Corvus > Corvus moneduloides. The sequence continues at coordinate 110,178,289 of NC_045476.1, read as the reverse complement.
CAGGGATCTGACCAGCTGGGAAAGTGGCTTTGCAGAAATGGCCCTGTGAGACCTCAGCTGGAGTGCTCTCTCCAGATCTGGAGAGACACTGGCATAATGGAGAGAGTCCAGGGAAGGGCCACAAAGGTGATGGACTGGAGCATCTCTCTCCTGTGAGGAAAGGCTGAGAGAGCTAGGGATACTCAGCCTGGAAAAGTGAAGGCTTGGGAGAATCTTGATGTATAAAAATACCTGAGGGGAGGGTGCAAAGAGGACAGAGCTGGGCTCTTTTCACTAGTGCCCAGTGACAGGACCAGAGGCAATGGGCACACCTTGAAACACAGGACGTTTCCTCTAACATCAGAAAACTCTTTTCTACTTTGAGGATGACCAAGCAGTGGCACAGGTAGTCCAGGGAGACTGTGGAGTCTCTGTCCTTGGAGATACTCAGAAGCTTCCTGGCCATGGTACTTGGGAGTTTGGCCCAGATGATCTCCAGAGGTCCCTTCCAGCCACAACCATTATTGCTATGTCAAATGATGGGAAAGAAAAACAATTAAATTTTGGCCTAATTTAAAAATTCTGTATTGCGTCATACGAATATCGATTACATGGAGCTATGTTAATTATTCTTTCTTTGTTCCATTGCTACTTTTTATTCTGGCAGAATGAGTTAATGGAGATCTTACTCTGTTCCTCTCAGGTCTATCCTAAACATCAGTTAACTTTTCACAAAATTTGTCTTGCTTGATTTACAATATCACCGTTAGTTTTTGTTCTGCTGACTTGAACTCATTTCTCATTCATTAGTGCTCAAGCTGTCAAATGCAGTAAATGAGTTTTCTTTGTCTGCCCAACCCGACTTTATGTGCACTGAAAGAAAACTGCCCTAAGTTTGTTTTAGTAAAGGTGCCTTGAAGTGTTCTGTATGTTTCAAGTGCTCTTGGAATTTCAAAGGTGATGCAGCAGCTGTGAAAATACATTCCGCTTAAAGCATATAATTCACATAGTTTTGAAGTTAATACTGTAAGACATTTTAAGGAGTGTGGATTACTTTTGCCAATCTGTGTACTTCTTTTATGTGTACTTACATTGTTTTTAGGTGTAGCTGAATGTATTGCTTTTCTGTGCCAATTTACAGCTTAAATAAACTTTGATTCAATGCATGAACTAGAGTGTTTTCTGGCAGAGTTGGCTTAGATATTGGGTTTTGCAACAGCTACAGTTCATTGTCTTAAATTGAAGAGGGCAATATGCTTAACACTTAAACTGTTCCATAAAATGTTGTTGATTTTGTTTAATAATGCATGCTCATTTTTGTACAACTGTACAAGTGATCTGCCTTATAATTATAAAAGATTCAGTGTAATTTAATGAAATTATAATTTCTTCTTATCCAATTTTAGGTAGAGGTGATGTTTTATGACAGGCTTTGTGTGTACATTATGACGGCCTTACTAATTTTGAATGGAGCTTCTTGCTGACCAAACCTGCCCCCTTCTCAGAAGTGCTTTGTTTGCTCTGTACTGCCAACAACTAGACATACTGACATGGATTTCTCACCTTTCCCAGGGGTACCCCAGCCTGTGGAGGTTTGTCTAAGCGCTTCCTTCCCATATTAGGAAGGCATATTCACATCATCATTTTTTCTCTGATGTTTGACCATCTCAGGTGGTAGAGGAATGGGTTTTGAAGCTGGGACAGTGAAGGAGACGTGCATCTGAAGTGAAAATAACACTTGATGAAAAAGATCTCTGTACAGGTCCTACCTGTCCAGTAATATGTAGTATTTCGGTCATACTACAGCATAACTAGCAAGCATGTGGCAAGCTGGGAAACTTGGCACTGTGTTTCAGCAGTGGAAACTGGCTCTGCAGAATCTGTGGCATTTCTTCAGTCCACTAGTTGTTGTAGTCCAAGCTCATAGTTGCCAGAGGCAACCCTGCCATTAATGTTGTGGTGACTGCGCTGCAAGATAGCTGAAATAGAAATTAATATTTCACACACATTAAGTGTTTGGATATGTCTGGTATTTCTGAGTGTGATTAGGCAGGTGTCTGTCCTTCTTTTCGAAGGCCCTCGTAAGTCAAAGTGACGGGAAAACTTGCAGCATGAGTTGTCACTGCTCCATTCAAAACCGTTGGAACAAAATGACACTCTCACAACCTTCATTCCAGGAAGATGCTGCAATTGATGTCTTGAATTTACACAGCTAAGAGAGTTGTTGAACTCTCTGTCCCATCTAAAGTAACTCTTGATTTCCAGAGGTTATTAGATTGAAATTACGGGTTTATAAAGCAATGATCTCTTGTCATTTGACATCATGTTACGTTGATATATAGCCTGAGTTATTAGTTGAATTACCACAGCTTCTGTTTGTACAGTTAGACATAAGCCTGTCTGAGGTTTAAGTGCTTAAGTAAAAACCTGCTTGGACCTGAGTGTCATGCAAGCAGCAGGTGAGATGCTATTTTTGAGATTATAATGCTGCCCTCGTGTAGTTGAATGTTTACTGAGATGAAGTGGGTGTGCATTTGTCCATTTTGATGCATGTGCATAATGTTTGTATCCATCTTTGCCAGTTCTTTTCCTTGTTTACATGCAGTCTGTGTAATACGATCCAAAACATTTCTTTTTCCTGGTTCTTCTGCCTCTGCCCCACCTTTTTCCGTGAGAAAGGTCATAGTTTAGGCTTTTGCACTTAGGCTGTTACTGCCAGCTTGTACTTCATTCCCCCACTCCTCCAAAGATAGGGGTGCTTATGTTTGTGTAACAGTGAACTCCAGAATCTTCTACAGGTGTTGCAGTTTCTTTTTTGAAGGGTATGTCATGCTAACTTAGATGACGTGATTTTTTTTCTGATTTACTGTCCTTCTATCTGTTCCTGCCTGTCCCTGCTCAGATCCATGCTGTTGGTATGCCACTAAACTATGAAAACAGCTGGGTTCTGCAGGAACAATGAAATTCAGTCATCTTTTCCTTTTGTGCACCAATTTGCTACCACCTATTTATTAAATCTGATGGTTGCAAGTCTTGAGAGGCTTTATACACCTATTTTCTTTAAAGCTTTTAGAAAGCAGGTGAAAGGTAAAGCTGTCAAAAGCATCCTCTAGACCTTGAAAAATATTTCAGTCACTGCTGAAAGAAATGTCTGATTCTAAAAAATGTCCCCAAGGTAAAAGCTTTTTTTTGTGAAGTATCCAGGAAATGCAAAGGAGGTCACTGCATTCATGTACCTGGGAAAGAAAAGCAGATTTCTTATAATTATCTGAAGTGTTGAAACTGACAGTAAATATCAGAGTAATTTGAAGAATATTTTGAATCCTATCTCATTATTGCACACTTTAAAAAGGCAGGCTTGAGGAGACCTTTCACGTCTCAAAAGAAACAGAACATCTTCTGTTTTGGTTTAAAAACCAGTTAATCATCAGTTTATAAATTCACTGCTACTTTGTCTTGAAACAAACTGATTTTGAATAGTATAGCTCCTTTTCTTGATGACTGTGCTTTTCAAAATGAGCCTCTGAACTGTTTCTTTTTTTCCCTTTGTGCAGAATGTCCTTAGTAAAAGTAGTTGACAAAATTGAGAAGCAGAGCTCCTTAGGTGGCCTGGAGTTGCAATTAAAAAAAAGGCAACACACAAGTTTGAAAGCCAGATTCAAGGTGCTATTTGCCTCTGGGCACTGCAAAAGCAGTGGTTATTAGATGACTAATAGCTTAGGTGGTTGTTAGTAAAACTCCCAGAGTAACTACCTCAAAAATGTGTGTGTAGCTTGAAAAAATACGTGTTTGGTGTGTTATGAGTGTATCACCAGTCTTAGAGTGAGAAGAGTATTCCACTGCCTGATTTTAGTTCAGTTTGTGGTATGGGTGATGGGAGTTATTTTTGGATCTCTCTCTATAAGTAAAGACAACTGCATCCTGCAAGAGCCATCAGGAGATGAGTGGCAGGAAACTTTCAAGTAGTTTTGTAAATCTTGGAGGCTGTGTCAAATTTGCCTGAATTGAGAGGATGACTTATTTCATCCACCATATAAAGTCAGATTAGAAGTGAAGTTTCAGACAAATAATACCAGTTCCTATTTTGTCAAAAGAACCTCACTGAATCTAAATCTAGCTCACATGCATTTTCATCTACATCTCAGTATTCTGATTGTCAGTAATTTTCTTTTTAGTCTTTATGTATTTGTATCTTGGTATTTTGTATTAAGACTGTTTAACGCTCTCTCAGTCAAGTATTTGGAATGAGTTATAGAAACAAAGGCATCAGTCAAATAGTGAGCCCTCTAATGTAATAACATGTTTGATGGTGGGCAGAGCTATTTCCTTCAGAGAAGTACAGACACCTCTCTGCAATAAGGTGTTGAGAAGAGAGTTGACTTCCTATGTCTCATGCAATTAGTGGTTTTGTTGTACCTTACCACTTGTTCATATCACTTATATTTTTCATTCAATTTAATCTGAAGTTTGCTTTCTTTGTAGTTTTTTAATGGAAAAGTTGTTGTTTTGTTTTCAATACTGATAAAAATTATTTTAAAGTAATTTAATGTGTAACTTTAAAGAACGATAAGGTTCTTAAAAGTTGATGTACACATGAAATATTCTTGAATAAATTTCATGTTTATCTGAGTACCATTTTTCTAGAGCCCTTGCAGTCTTGCTTTCAGATGACAAATGCGTAAGGGAGATTAACACGGCTCAGAATGCTGTGAACCTTATTTTTTGTGCTGTTACTGTGTGGCATTGCATGAAGGTGATCTCTGTTGGAAGATATGCTTTTGCAGTTTGATATTGAAATTATGCCTCTTGTCCAAGTCTTGTCCAATCTTGGAAGGAATTCCTATCCTGAAGGTTTAACATAAATACAGTTAAGAGAGTACATTGCATTGAATACATAAATATAGCAACTACAACCTGCTTTTCTGGGGATCAGTTAGAGTACACGCATAAACAGAGTATCATTTCTCTTGCTTATTTTGAGTTTAAAAGAGGAGATTGATGCCTTGTTCAGTCAAGTCTATAGGAGCTCAGAAGCCAACAGAAGTTAAAATATAGTGAAATATAGCAGTGACTGTATTTTAGTCTGTTTTCTTTCTTTAAACAATTGAAAGAGTTCCAAAGAATGTGTTGCTTCTATTCCTAAAGAAAAATTCAGCAAAATTTACTTCTGCATATGACCAGTACCTTCTTGGTATTTCAAATGTTAAGAATGATTTAGTAAAATTAATATCTGCATGTATGAACCACTTGTGGCAGCAGCTTGAGTCTGTTGTACTATTTAAGAGTTCTTGATTGCTGTGATGTATATTGTTATAACTAGGGTGATAGAGCACTCTTTACATGTAACACAGCGTATGTGCCTAACAGCTGTATGATTTAACCTGCTTTTAGAAGTTTGTTGGCAACAAGATATATTTTAAGAGTTACTTGTACCGTATAAAGAGATTTCTTCTCCAGAGATACATGTATATTTAAAAAACACAACCTTTTTTTCAGGTCCCTTTACAGATGTAGTAACTACAAATCTTAAACTACGAAATCCGTCAGATAGGAAAGTATGCTTCAAAGTGAAGACCACAGCACCTCGTCGATACTGTGTAAGGCCAAACAGTGGAATTATTGACCCAGGATCATCTGTAATTGTTTCAGGTAAAAAACAAAAACACGAAGTTGTAGGTTAAGTGTTTTTAAAGCCTTTAATGAAGTTCCCTAATGCTTGATCTTAAAGACTGTTTGAAGTATGTCAGCTTTTTAAAACTTTTTTTTTTTTAAATAAAAGGGATTCCCTTCATAAGTGTGATGGCAACTTGATGCAGAGCTGCAATGATATATGAAAAAATCCTCTGTATGGAAATACTTGCCTTTGTCACATTTATCTGTGGCTCTCTGAAAGGAGGAGAAGCAAATTGAAAAAGGGCAGTGACATTAACACTACCTTTGCTTCAGACTACTATATTCATGTTTAGAAGCATTACTTGGCTGCTCTGATGTGCTTAAAATGTAACATTTCATCGTTCATTGCATTTAAGAAAAAATTAGTTTACAATTTTAGCTAGTTGTTTTTCTCAAGAAAATGGGAAGACTAGATACTAGTTTTAAGATTTGGTAAATGATTTTTGTAGGTCATTCTCTGGACCATTTTGAGGTAGAATCACTAGAAGAAGGGGGATTCAGGTTGTAGAGATCACAGGCAATACTAGGTGTGAACTCCTAGATGTCCTAGGTCTAGAAAACTGATTATTTTAGAATCCTTGGAGACCTCTGTAGCAAAGCAAAAGGGAAATAATGGAGCAATCCTCAGAGCTTTTCAGATTCACATTCTTACACCCTTTGGCAAGCTTAAAAGAAGCTGGAGAACTGTCTTCAGGTGATATGTTTAAAAGACACAAAGAAGAACCCAAGAAAACTTTGGTTGATTAAAACCTTAGAGTAACTTTCCTTGTAGGAGTTTTCTGTTCTAATATGATCTGTAGAACGGGGCCCTTTAAAACTTCATTATTGCTTACCATGGGCAGTCCAGCATCTGGACTCATGTGGTACTTGTTCACTGACTCAGAAAGATCATTTTACTGAGAATTGGTTTAAGATTCAAATAGTCAAAAACTTCTTTATTTTCATCTTCAATGACAACTTACAGCCATTTTGCCTCAGCTGTGTGTTTGATCTGGTATCTGGGGTCTTTCCAGTGGGTAGTTTGATATCACAGTCAAGATCTTGCTGGACTTTCTCTTTAGGGAATTTAATAGATTGAAGGATTACATCCTGTGTGTTTTCACAGTTGCAAATCATCCTTTTAAAGCTTTAATATTTTCGTTTTTCAAATGAGTCAGTACTGGAGCTGTAAACCATATTGTGGCTTCAGGATCACCAATAAAGGGAAACAGTGTCACACTGCTTGACTCTTCAGTTGGCATAGCAGGAAGTCTTTGGTGTGCCTATTTCTGTATTACTGGATTCTCATGCAGTTATTCAGCTACAGTGACCTCAAGATGTTTTCAAGTGCAGTTGTTGAGTTAGAGTGACTCCACAGTGCTTTTCAGAGCTAAGTTCTCTTCCCCAAAGTGTCAGTTTCATCTTTTTGTTTTTAGGCATGTAATTTCTTTTGGGTAATTTGCTAAAATAAGTGCACAGATTATTTTTCTAGTGACCCACTTTATCTCATCAGTCCCTCAACTGAGTGTTTTCAGTGCTGAGTCATCTTTCACATAATTAAAAATAGATTTCTCTCACATTGTTGTGCAGAGAGAAATAACTGTAGGATACTGTGGGCTGAAGCTCTTACGTTCAAAACTGAATGTTGAGGTAGTGTTAGCTGTCTTCAGCCTGTTAAATGCATCGTGCTGAATCAGAGCCAAACCAGTTTTTAAATTCATTGTTGGAGATGATTTGACAGTCATTTTGAGGAAGTCCACAGGCATTTTTAAATCATTTATCACTTTTCAGTTGTGAATCACTAAGAAACCTTCTTCAGCCATGTTTATTAATTTTTTTCCAAAAATACAAATTCCGTAAGAGCTGTTTTTCTTTACCTTGATGCCCTAAATTTACTATTTATTATCCTGTCATGTATTGTTTGTTGTTGTTAACAGCAATTGCTTGTTGTTGTGGTTTTTTTTCATGATATAGCATGTTACTTCTCTTCCTTCACAGCTTGTTACTGTTACTTGTTACTGTTTTTCCTTCTGCTGTTGCATTTTTCTAGCTCTATCAGTATCTCTTCTATAGCTTTTTCATTGCTGTAAGATAGGTACATATGCAGATACCGGTTATAGGACTCCATGTAATTTTTCTTATATTTTTGAAACTGCTTCTGCTTCTCTTAATTTTTTATAAAGATATACTGAACTGGCATTCCCATTCTGTGGAAGACAGGTGTATGTACACTGCCAAAAAATTAATCTCTGCAGTTCACTGAGTCCTCATCCTCTGGTAGATCAAGTTGCAAGCCTACCCCCGCCCCCCCCCCCATACCTAGATGTAATTTTTTTTTGTCTCTTTTACAGGATCTATTTGTACATATTTGTATATGAAATGTCTTTTCCTATAGTAATTAGAGAAATAATCATGTCAGCTACACCAGACTCTGACCTCTTGAGTCCCTGTTTCTACAGTGTATGCATTGCCTTTGCATTTTAACTTTCAGTGTCTGTTCAATGGGGAATAAATCTGAAGTGGATAGCATGCTTGCTGTAGTGATTAGCTGAAGAGTCACAGTTTTATTTTTTTCTTTGAAACAGTAATGCTGCAGCCTTTTGACTATGACCCAAATGAGAAGAGTAAACACAAGTTTATGGTACAAACAACCTATGCACCACCAAATATTACAGATATGGAGGCAGTGGTAAGTAAAAACAGAGTAAAATGACTGTTGTATTTTTTTTTTCTTAAAAAATTTGACTTAGCTATAAATGATTCACATTTTTGCAGTTTCTGTTTGAAGAAGAATTGGATTTTCTCTGAAAAAGTGTGACTTCAAATGTGATTCAGGGTTTTTAATATGAAATACAAGGTCAGTTCTTAGAACTTGCCTCTAGTGATTAACCTCGAGGTTGTTGAATGGATATAGTAGTGAGTCTAAGGTAAGGTCAGTTCAGTGTTAAAATATGGGCATGTTATACCTTTACACGCAGCTGATTTGAAGGGGATAAACAGGTTGAATTTGAAGGAATCAAGAGTATATTCAAACAACAAGCCCGAAGCTATCTGAAATGGGTTCATTTGGTCTGAAAAGTGTTTAAGTGAAATGTTGAATGGGATTATAATGAATTAGAACATTTTCAAGACTAAGATGCGTCTCCCTACAAGATACCAAGTGGCTAAACACAGGACAAATGATAGATTTATTTTCTGTTTTAATAGAACCTGTTGTAGCTTTAGTTCTTAGGCTGGGTTGGTCTGATGCAAGATCCAGAAAGAAGATATGTAGGTTTGTGCTTGTTAGTTCAGAAGTAAGGTGCCTGTTTCTGATTTTACTGGCTGGCAGCAATGGGAATTAAGCCCTCAGTTGTCTGAATGTGCTTTTTAGGGTGTATTTGGACTCACATAAGCATGTCCTAAGGTGGAGGTCAACATTGCACATGCTTCTAACTCTAGAAACTATTTTAGGGAATGCTTGTGTTTACACAGGTACATCTGATGTTCACTCAAGGCAGAGAAGGAGAGGGGAAACAAAGGATAAAGATGAGATTTTATAAATTGCTGAAATCCAGGAGGAGACTTTTTCAGGTTTAGGCTCTGTCCCCTTATAAGAAGGCAAAGACTGCTGTGGCATCACTCTTCACTGGAAGCAGTGGAAAACCTTCTAGATTTTGTGAAGCTTTTGAGACGTGAAAGTTAACGTCTGTCTGCCTTTTTGAACTGGTTTGTTTTTCTTCATATGCTCTAGTAGCTCTTGGGTATGTGTGGTAAATGAAGCATGGCTATTTGGTGAGGGTATAAAAACCAGCTTCAGAAATACCTTTCAAATAACTGCTTTCTTAGTGTGTTCAGGTATACAATACTGAGACATGGAGCTTTCAGGAAATCGATAGTTGTTCTTGTAAGTTACTGTATAAATAATGCCACTGGAAAAAAAATAATAGGAAGGATGTTATGAAAAACCTGAATATTTGAGTCTGTAACACCTACAATTCCAAGGTAACAGTAGAGGACCTATTAGAAAAATTGCTGCAGACTTCAGAGCAGTCTCTGAGCCTAAGAATTTAAGGCAACTACATGAAGTGCATGCTTTGAATGTTAATTGTCAGTTGAGGAGAGAGATTCCAGCATATTTTAGTTATTTAAATAGACTGATAACCATTAGAATTTAAAGTGGTTTTTATAAACAGCTTTGAAAAATTCTCTAGGCCCAAATTGTCGCATGATATGGAGTAAAAGGAGAAAGTGGTTAAAAGTCTAAAATTTAAAGAACTAAAGAAATTTACTCTAGAACAAACACAGAGTCACTAGAGTCACTAAAAGGTGTCTTTCAATCTTTTGTTTAAAATCAGTGCTTCCAAGATGGGATACAAGAAGTACATTTACTGAGGCTTAATAGGGCTAGAACTTTCTTTTCAAACTGACTCCAATGCTACTTGTGTCCCATTGTGTGTTAAGAAACCACTGTATTGTCCCCTCCCTATTTCATACAAACCTCTGATGGATCCATCCTTGCATTCAGTTTACTCTTTTTCATTTCCAGACTTGAATAACCATTTCTAGCTTTTTTTACTTCACAGCAGTGAGTGTGAACAAAAAGCATTGTTCATAAGCAAGTCTGAAAATTGCAGGGAGGGTAAACATGGTATTCAGCTGTGTAGAAGGCCAGAGCTAAGAGCAAGCTTATGAACTGTTGAGATGTTTGCATGAGTCCAGCATGTTAAATAACTATTAATTGTTGTCTTAGTGGAAAGAAGCGAAACCTGATGAGTTAATGGACTCCAAATTGAGATGTGTGTTTGAAATGCCCAACGAAAATGATAAACTGGTAAGTAAGGAGTAAGAAACTGTAAGATCTGTACCACTGACTGGTAGGATCTCACAGAAATTTCAGGGTTTTTTCAACCTATTTGATTTAATGATTAAATGAATTGAAGGAATTTGTACTAAATTAGTCAGGAGAGGTGTTCAGTATATAACTTTTTAAGGATTCATAGAATCACAGAACAGCCCAGGTTTAAAGGGACCTTGAAGTACTGTCTGGTCCAAGATCTTGTCCAAAAGGGAACACTGTCCACCCACATCTTAGAAAACTCCAGCATTGGAGACCAGTGCCAAAAAACTATCTTTTTGTTATTTTCATACTTCATCGTTTTTGTATGCAATCTCAGTATAATCTTGGAGGGAAGGGGGTGTAGCAGTTGCTTTGTGGTCTGGGTTTTTTTTGTTGGTTTTTTGGTTTTGTTTTTGTTTTTTTTGGTCAAGAATAATTTGTGAGATGAAGGTGTAAGCTTCCGAAGTGTGTCTTAAACAGTAAAAATGTAAAGGTTGAGCATTTAATATCAAGGCACTTAGTTATCTACTTTCTGGCTTTAATTTCATGAAGTGTGTAATGGACTGAGAGAAATGTAATGGATATACAAAACTACCTCCTTTTGTACTTTTTCCTAAGAAACTGTCCCTAGGGACAGAGGAGCTGACTCTTTAATTAAAAAATCAGCTCTTTACAGCCACTCTTAGGGAGCTTTACGCTCTTTTAGGGCCAACTCTTTAAGGCCATTTTTCTTAGAGTGCAAGTGCTTTCCATCCTGATGTGTAAGAAATCAAGGAAGGCAGGCCAGAAAATGGCATAGCTGAGCAAGGATCTGCTCCTCGCATTGAGGAGAGTAAGAGGGCAATGCACAGCCAGTGGAAGCTGGGACATGTGACTTGGGAAATACAGGGCTATGGTTTAGGGGTGTTTAGGGGTGGGATCAGGAGAACCAAGGCACAGATGGACTGGGACTTGGCAGGGGATGTGAAGAGTAATGAGAAGGGACTCCGTAAGTACATATGTCAGAAAAGAAATGACAAGGAGAGTGAACCCCCCCGACAGACAAGAAGGGAGAACTCGTGACAACAGATATAGAGAAGGCTGAGGTATTCACTGAGTTCCTTGGCTCAGTCTTCACTGGCAGTCAGGCTTGCCATGTCATGGGGGTTCTCGTGGTTGAAAAGCTGGACATGAATCTGCAGTGTGTGCCCACAGCCCAGAAAGCATCTTGGGCTGTATCACAAGAAGTGTGGCCAGCAGGTCAAGGGAGGTGATTTTCCCTCCCTCTACTTTGCCCTTGTGAGACCCCCATCTGAAGTCCTGAGTCCAGCTCTGGGTTCCCCAGCATAGGAACGATGTGGACCTGTTGGAGCAAGTCCAGAGGAGGGCCCTGAAGATGCTCAGAGGGCTGGAGCACCTCTCGTGTTAAGACAGGCTGAGAGAACTGGGGTTGTTCAGCCTGGAGAAGAGAAGGCTGCATGGACACCCCACTGCAGCAACTTTTAACAGAGGCAGATAGTGGTAACACAAGGGGGGATGGTTTTAAACTAAAAGATGAAAGATTTGGTTTAGATGTTTGGAGGAAATTCTTTACTGAGGAGGTAGTGAGGCACTGGAACAGGTTGCCCATAGAAGTTGTGGAGGCCCCATCCCTCAGGGTGTTCAAGGCTGTGTTGGATCAGGCTTTGAGCAGTCTGATCTAGTGAAAATTGTCCCTGCCCATAGTGGGGGGATTGGAACTAGATATTCTTTGAGGTTCCTTCCAACCCAAACTATTCTATGATTCTGTGACTTTGAGCAGAGCTGTGGGAATTAGATTTTTTATTTTAGTACTGGTTTTTTCACAGATTTTTGTGACTTTTCGGAATTAGTAATATGTATTTCAGATGCTGTGAGACTTAAATTTCATGTTTGTGCAGCACTTTATTTTCCTTCACTAAAAGGTGTTATAAGTGCAAAACATTTGTATCATACACACTTTATAGGAGTTTGTGACATGATCTGCTTTGGTTTTACTTTGTTTTGTTTCTTACTATTGCAGGATTACTTTTCTTCCTTTTATTTTTTTCCCCCCAAGTTCAGATGATCTTTGGTGTATTTTATGCCCTCTTTTGGATGCCTCCTGGGTCAGTGTTAAGCAGCTAAAGTATTAATTTGTGTCTCAGTAGAGTGTAGTACCAGGTAAACAGTGCAATCTTCTCTTGCTTTTTTAACACCTGAGCTAATCAGAACTGAACTGTCAGTGTGTCTGTTCAGCTTACTGTAAATATAAACTTTGTTGAACTGTATCGGTAGCTTCATTGTTTCACTTTTAAGCTGTGGATGGTTTTTCTTTGGGTAAGTAAACTTCTCAAATCATTCTTGATATTTGTAGAATGATATAGATGCAAGCAAATCCGCCCCAGTACTGAACGCATCTAAGCAGGATGGACCGATGCCAAAACCACATAGTGTTTCACTTAATGATACTGAAACAAGGAAGCTCGTGGAGGAGTGCAAAAGACTTCAGGCAGAGATTATGAAGCTGACAGATGAAAATCGGCACCTGAGAGTAAGTTCTGTGTCCACATTTATATTGAAGTGGCTTCACTCTGCTTGATTCAAAGGTCTGGTTTGTAATTAGGCCAAAACATATGTATTCCAGCAAGTAGATAAAACTGTTAGAATGTCAAGATTGATTCGCTGTATGGTTTTACTGTCCTGTATATTATGTATATCTTGAACTTGTCAGTGATTGAGACTTTGTGATTGTCATGGATGAGATATGAAGCTGCATAATCTTCTTCTTAAATGAAGTGGTCCTCTTTAAGGTGATCTTATTAATTTAGGTCTGAGTCAAAGCTACTGAATTAAATTAGCGTTTTAAAAGTGCTTTATTTTTCTTTAATAATGAGTAAATGAGATCCAGAGCAGTAACATTTTGTATTACAAACAGAGAATAAGAACAATTGTTTGGCCAGAGAAGGTAAGCAAACACTACTTTCTTGTACCTCTATGTAAAGGTGTTATTTCAGTGACCCGTCAGTAGTCAATACATGACTTTATGTGTCTTTTCTATATATTTGCTTTCGGAACAGTTTGGACAATTTCACTGGCTGTGGTAGTCTTTTAAAGAACTATGAAATAATATATAACATAATAACTATGATATATCCAGACCTGTAATCCTGATGACATTGAGACTAAACAAAGCAGATGTTTCTCATTAACAATAAGGAATTACTTCTATGTAATTTTGACACATATTAAGTAAGAGCAGGATGCTTCATTGGGCCTACCAAGATTTTTGGAATATTTTTTAAGCAGAGAGACTAGTGAATTATGGTCCTTATTTAAAATATGGTTTTCTATGTCCATGTTTTGGATTTTGGTGTGGTGTCATGTTGTATGCGTTGAGGTTTTTTTAGAAACTTTATTTAAATATTCGCCAGTAAATACGGCCTTTTGAGTTCAGTTTTTACTATTGTAATGATGTATTTATATATTTTTTCCATCTGTGTTTTTTCCTCCCCTCAGGATGAAGGCTTGAGGCTCAGAAAGGTAGCGCACTCGGATAAATCTGGATCGCCCACAGCTTTGGCCCTCAGAGATAATGGCTCTAATTCTCTTCCTTCACTTCTTGTTGTAATTGCAGCCATTTTCATTGGATTCTTTCTAGGGAAGTTCATCTTGTAGAAAGAATGAGTGAGAGAAGCATGCAAAACTGCAGCTTCCTTTTTTTTTGTTTTTGTTTTTGTTTCGTTTTGTTTTTTTTTGTTTTGTTTTCTCTTGGCCAGAAAAAGGTTTGTTTACCTACCACATCATGGGTAGTACGGCCCGAGTGGCTGTTCTTATGTACAGCATCATAACAGGCTTTGCCTTTAATGATCTCACACGGTTAGAAAACACAATCTGAAAAGACAAACTGTTCAGCTGCTGGACAAAATTGTACATTCAGTCATCAATAGCAGGTATCAGTTGCACAGTCAGTCCTTTATGAAAATTCATAAATAAAGAATTGTTCTTTCTTTCTGTGGTTTTAATAAGAATTCGAAAATTGTTCAGAGTCTTGTAAATGTTATTTTAATAATCCTTTAAAATTTTATCTGTTGCTGTTACCTCTTGACAAATGATTTATTAGATTGCTAATCCCACTCATTCAGGAATATGACAGGAGGTATTCTGGGGGAAATGGTGCCTCTTACTGTGTAAATTTTCTCCTTACCTTACTTTGCTAATATCATGGCAGAATTTCTTTCTTATTCCTTGTGAGGCATTGTTGAGAGTTTTTCATCCTTAACAGTCCTGTCCCATAATATTTAACATGACAAAAGAAATAAAATTGTTAACAGATTTTTCTGCGGGTAGCCTGTTTGTGTGTGTCGTGCTTTTAGAGGGGATTCTTAACAAGTTCATTGTTCATGGTAATTTGCTACTTGTAACAAATGGCTATTTTGAAGTTTATTTGCTTAAGTCTCTGGCTTTGACTGTTGTAATTGAAGCTTGGGAAAGAAAAAAAAAAAAAAAAAAGGTTTCCATTCCATTTGTTTAAAAAAAATGAACTGTTTTCTGGCTGCTTTCAGCTACAAAGAGGATGGTTATCAAACTTGGTTTGAGACAGAATAATTTGGATATCCAGCAGGTACAAATACCAGACATGAATGTTTTCAATATATTAACAATTTGCTTGGATTGTGCAGGAGTGTAATAATCAACCTTCTGTTCCATCTTTGGATCTTCTGGGTGTCTTCCAGGAGTCAACATTATTCTTTGATTTCTTAAGGGTACTTAATTCACATATACTAACTTACTCAGTTTATAATTCTGTCTTAGCAAATATTAAAAAATGCAAGTTGAATCATTCAGACACACATAGTGAATTCCATGATGCAGAAGAGTTGATATTTGCTGAGTTGCTCACCTTCTGCTCAGTTGCTCACCTTTGGGAAATAGAAATAATTTTATGCAACTCTTGGCAGATCTACCTGTTTTAACCATGTATAGCTAAGTTTTAAAAAATGCATTTTTGGGGTCTGAAATGCTTCCCTGCACTTAATGTTATGTCTTGCCTCATCTCTGAATATGTCATAAAAACAAACAGTAGTATTGAAACAAAATATTATCTCTACTTCTGAGTAAGCGTAATCCAATACAGGGAATTACTTGTAAACTTGAAAAATTGTGGAAGAAGTATACTCCTGTAAGCAAAATTGTGTATGCTCTTGGACAGCTTGACTTGATGTGGTGCAGCTAAGTGTGTTAGACCTTGGTATATGCACACCTTATGTAGCTGAGAAAAATGTTCTGGGAAAGATGTACATTATCTTGGTTGCCTTTGATTTTTAGTGCTTTTTAAAAAAAAAAAAAATTACATGATGTTCTGTCATAGCTCTCTGTGGTAGAGTTTTTTATGAAATCTTGCACATGTACAAGGAAGATGATGGAGAAAATGCAAATACTGCTTGTCTTTTCACTTAAGCATGCAAGCACTGTTTCCAATTACTTGTTCCAGTGTCTGCATTCAAGTCTCCTTCCATCCCAGTGACTGGAAAAAACTATGTTAAGGTTTTGATTACTTTGGTTCCACTGGTTCAGAATGGTGTATTTCTCCTGATTTTTTTTTTCTCTAACAGAACATTGCCACATCAAACTTTCATAGCCTGTTCCAAACTGATTACGTGGAAAATAATGAAAGCAATATTGTGCAGGATGTAGTTTGCTTCAGACAGAGCAGTCATTCCTGCGTTGAAGGGAGAAAAACCAAACAAAACCCTCTGGAAGATCTTAAAATGTTTACAGTATGGTGTACGGAGGTTTTCAAAGGTGCTAGCACTTAGAGGACTTTAAAGCAGAAAAACAAGTCATTGCTCAATGCAGCTGACTCAGGTTTTGATATCTGGCAGCAGAAATATGGTAAAAATGATAAAATCAGAATGAAATAACTTTTTCATAAATAAGAAAACAGTTGGTGGTAAAACTTTGGTCATGGTTTAAGTAATGTTTTCAAGGTGAAAGTACAGGGCTCTCGTAACCAGAGTTCTCAGTAATGGTCTAAGGAGACTGTCTTGGTTTCCCGTAATCCCTTCATAGCTGTATATAAAATGTAATGCTAAAACTATTTTGCTCTCAGGAGTCTCTTTGGATGAGATCAACTGTATTCAGTGAATTATGTACTATGGATTAAATTGTTTGTCTTTGTTCCTGAAATGGGTAGAACTTCTTGCTTTGTCTGCCTGCTTACTCGGGTATGTAAGCACAGGGAAATACAGTCTCTCCACCTGCTCCTGGTGATATGAGCAGACGGTGATGCCCATAAAGTCATGTGAGGGGAAATGCATCGCTTGAGTTAAATACACCTTGCAGGTTGCTCTTCTGGTTTCTCAAAAGGGCAAGATAATACAAGTATACAGTATCAAAGTAGTTACTTTAAAATTTTTATCAATATAGCACTTTAAAACAGAGTAGTGGGGTTCAGGGGGAAAAAGAAAATAAACCTAGTTAACTAGAAGATACAGCTTCTGTAGTAATTCTGGGCACCAAATTTAACCCACTTAGAATATATATATATATATATATATAAAGTTCATTTAAGAGAAAGTTATTTGTATCAATGCACAACTTATTTGTGCATTTCTACTCATTCTCTAAAATCTGTTGACAAACGCTATTGCCCAGGCTTGCATGTTTCTGCTGCTATGTTTGAAGCCAACTTACTTAAAAGAAGCAACCAAACAGTAGCTTGGAACTTCATTATCCTCCTGGGAGGAGGGAGGGTGGAGGGAGGAGTTGAAAGGTGACATTTTGCCAAAGGGGAAAAGACAAAGCCAATAAGCAAAACTTATCTTTCAGGCCTTCTTCAAAGTTATGAAAGGTTGAAGTGTTAATAAACTATTAAAAATGTAGCGGTGTCCTTTTTATTTTGGAACTTCTCCCTGACTCCATTCTGTGGACTGCTGCTGGTGAAAAGATGTATCTTGTCCCCATGGGTGGTGTCACTGTTCTGCTCTAGGTTCTGCTGGTAAATGGCAAGAGGCTGCCTTGGATGAAGAGTCAGTGCTGGAGTGAAGAACAGGGGCCTCGATCCAGGCAACACTGAGGATGCTGATGGATCTTTCAGATTTGTAAGAATCATCTTGACAAATAATTTTCCTGTTGGGAGTCCCCAGGTATTTACGTCTGAATTGACTTGCTGGAGCAAACGCTTGTTTCAATCTGTAGCAAAAGATGGAATGAGAGCTACGCAGTTACAGAGCAACCCTAATAAATATTTACTACAGTACTGAAATGCCCTGCTCTCCAAGTTTGCAGGCAGGATTGAAATTCTGTACCTTGTCATTTTAGCTGCATTGCTGTGAAGGTAATAGTTCACTGCCTTAGCTGCTACTCTGGTGCCTGTGGAGTGGCTTTGTGGGGAGTGTCCTGGAAGGCTCATCTCTGTGTAGCACTTGCCACTGCTGCCAGTGAGCTGCTGTCTTTGCTGATGCTGAGCTTCTGTGGTTGCTTTAAAGTGGTAGTACATTGGAGTGTTGGACAAGAGGGGGAGCTAAATGCAGGAGTCAGTTTTCACTAGGGTTTGAGCTCCTTCCTGTGGGAAGGACTGAAACTGATGATAAAATAAAGTAGGTTATTTCCTGTCCAAATGTGTTTCGCAGGGGTACTCAAATAGTGTAACCAAGTGTCTGTTTGAAGTTGGTCTGTTGTGTTTTTCTGTTTCAATGCATGTTAGGTACATTGAAGAATTGATGATTCTGACGGGTGCATAAGCAGAGGTAGTGCTGGTGTTGTCACCTCTTATTTATTTGCCCTGTATGTGACAAATGATCATGTAGAAAGGAGGTCTTGTGCAAAGGCAAAACAGTTGATTCTTACCTTTTACCTGGTTTTGTCATTACTGCCAGGTGGTGGTAAGATCAGTGTCTGTGCCTCGTTTGCTGGGACAAGGGTTTATATGTTTGTGTGGTGAACTAGATCTAGAAACTGCTTTGGATGAAATTATTGTTTAATTCCCTACAAATTATGTTTTAACTGAATCCTGGTATAAGCATCTGCAACACTGCAGTGCCATTTTATTTAAAACTTGGTGCCAGTTTATGTAATGTTGGTAGTAGCACTGCCAGCAGGGTATTGAATCTCTGTTTGTGCTGCAGCTACTCTGTTGCTGGCAGTGGTGGAAGGCTGATCTCCCTCTTCTTTTCTGAAGACTTAAAAAGATGTTTGTAGTAACCAGGCACAGAGGTGTGAGACAGACAGCCATAATTACAGCTAAGTAGTCTGAGCTGAAACACTAGAAATAAATGAAACAGTAATTGAATGGTGGCTGAAATAGTTACCATTACCTTTTGAATTGGTTGATAAGAAAAAAACCACTGTGAGTTGTTTTGTTTAGGTGTGATTTGTTCGTTTTTTTTTTTTTTTTTTTTTGGAAGTTAAGACTTCTGATCATCCAAGTTCTGCAAGGGAAAAAAGCCCCAACAATGAACCAACTCACAAATTGCTGTAGTCTTGGAATAATTATTTCAGGATATTATGGAAAGTTTTTACTAATGTTGGTGCAGGCTCACATGCATAGGTGAATTTAGAGAGACTACTACTGGGGATCAGTATCTAGGCTTTTCTCACAGTGGGTAGTAGTTAAATAGCAGTCCTTGTGAGTGTCTCGATCTGCCTTGTCAAGGATGGGTTATCCTGGCTTTTGAGATGGGGAAACTGAGGCACGAGTGTTGAGGCAAATGACTGGGTAGTTTAAGCACAGCCCCTGTTCTCTAGCACACACTCTGTCCTGTTTCTCATCAAGTATTCCTTGAGCCATGTCCAAGTCTTTATTTTTGTTTGTTTTTTTGAATTTCAAAAATGCTGCTTTGTGTTGCTTAGACATCTGTAATAGTATTTTAAAGCAGCTTCCTAAAGACTTGGCTGTTGCTTTGTTCCTGAAGCCAAGTGTTGAACAGACAGAAAATGTAACTGTTAGGTGTTTAAAAGTGAAATGTGCTCACTGGGATTATAATGCCTGATGTCAGCCAAAGATAGGCAAGGGGGGAAAAAAGGAAAAAATATGCTAAACATTTGGGTGTGTTGTGTTTGTAGTCCTGAAACGTAAAAGTCAGTCTGTATTGCAAAAATCTTCTGTGGAGCCAGTGCTGTTTGCACTTTACAAGTAAAAGAAAGCAAACAGTCCTAAATGTGCACAGCTGTTCTGTTAGTGGGGGTATATATTGCTGCATTGGGTTTCCATGGCAAGGTTTTGGTAGTGGGGGGCTGCAGGGGTGGCTCCTGTGAGAAGCTGCCAGAAGCTTCCCAGGTGTCCTACGGAGCCAATGCCAGCTGGCTCCAGGACAGACCTAATACTGGCCAAGGCCAAGTCCATCACTGATGGTGGTAGTGC
The DNA here is from genome assembly GCF_009650955.1 of Corvus moneduloides. Classification (NCBI taxonomy): domain Eukaryota; kingdom Metazoa; phylum Chordata; class Aves; order Passeriformes; family Corvidae; genus Corvus; species Corvus moneduloides. Next base: position 110,158,499 of record NC_045476.1, on the reverse strand, counting down.
CTCTGGGATAACATGGCTAAGAAGGGGACAAAGGTACTGCACAAGAGCAGATTGCAGCCAGAGCGAGAATATGTGAGAGAAAGAGCCCTGCAGACAGCAGGGTCAGTGAAGAAGGAGGGGGAAGAGGTGCTCCAGGCACCAGTGCAGAGACTCCCCTGCAATCCATGGTGCAGCCCATGGTGAGGCAGGTGTGCCCCTGCACCCATGCTGGGGCAGGTGGATGGTTGAAGAGGCAGTGGAGCAGGCTCCTGCCAGGACCTGTGGACGCAGGGAGAGAGGAGCCAATGCTGAAGGTTTTCTGGCAGCACTTGTGACCATGCTGCAGTCTGCTGGAGGACTGCACCCTGTGGAAGGGACCCATGTTGGAGCAGTTTGTGAAGAACTGCAGCCTGTGGGAAGGACTCATTTTAGAGAAGTTTGTGAAGGACTGTCTCTCATGGGAGGGACCCCATGCTGGAGCAGGGAAAGAGTGTGCAAGTCCTTCCTTGAGGAAGGAGTGGCAGAGACAAGGTGTGATGAACTGATCACAACCTCTATTCTCCATCTCTCTGCACTGTTTGGAGGGAGAGGAAATTGGAAATAAAATTAAGCCTGAGAAGAAGAGGCGGGTGAATGGAAGGTGTTTTAAAATTTGGGTTTCCTTTTCATTATCCTACACTGATTTGATTGGCAAGAAAGTAATTTGCCCAGATAGTGTTTTGCCCATGATGATAATTGGTGTGGTCTCTACCTGTCTTTATCTTAACCCATGAGCCTTTAGTTGTATTTTCTCTCTGAGGGGAGCTTTGGCAGGCATCTGACGTCCAGCCAGGGTCAACCCACCACAATTGCTCTGCCCATGGAAGTGGAGAAGTATTTTTCCCTTGCTGCTTTGATAGCCCAGACACAGATGATACAGACAGGTACTCTGACTACTTCAGAAGAGCCAAGCACTTCTTTTTCTAAAACCTAAACATGTTTGACTCCTGCAAGCAAATATGCTCCAGAAACCATCTGACTCAGAGGTTAAGTCTGCTGATGCTTTTTCACTCGAAATTAGTAAATGTTGCTACTACTGCTTTTCAGACTGCAGTAGACTGTTGCAGTGGTGTGAAGGTTGGTCTGAGGAATACTGGTAATGAGACTAGAGTAATTACCTGAATTATAAAGATGGTGCTCTGTTTCTTAATGGTTGAGAGGCATTACTTTAAGTCCTTATGTAGCTTATAGAACCATGTTTTTGAAAGGCTTAGGAAGAAAGTCTACAGAAAGCAAAACCTGAACCTTGGATCAAATAGATGGCCCTCTAGAACTGCAATCAGAGGTGCTAAGAGTGCAGCTTTGATAATGAAGTGAGTCGTTCTTAGAAGATGGGAGCTTATGTAGTGGCTATTTCTCACTGCTTGCCTTAATCATATCTGGTTAGTTTAAAATGTTGAAGTGATAAATATTAGACATGTGTCCCACACCTCAAGAGTGGTTGGTGTCGATGTAGAAAATGGGAGTATGGTAGGAAGAGATGGCCATGACAAAAGTGAGGTGGACTGCTTCAGAAGTGTCTTTGTGATGGCTTTATAGTCTCAGGACACCTGGACTGTTAGAAAGGTCCGTATGTGCTGCCTTTTCTCCAGACATATGCTGGAAACTGCCATGCCTTCTCTAGGAATGCGAATTTCTCTCCAATTTTAGGGTGTAAATCATCAAACATGGTGGTTGCACTTGTAAACAGGAGAATGCCAGGAAAAGGATTTTAATTTTATTCATGCCCAGGATTGTCTAACCTCAGATTTCCAGTACAGCCTTCAGCTTCATTGCAGTGCTTTCAGACTGCACCAAATACCTTGAAATACTTTAGCCCTTGGGCCTCTCATTTCACATCCCAGCTTCAAGAAAATGAGAACAGATTGCCTTCCTGATTAGGTGAAATAATCTCTTCATCCTGCCTCCACAGAAACCAGGTTACAATGGCAAAGGAAGGTCAGCATATTTGTGGAAAAACCTGACTTAAAAGAGACAAAAAGACAGGATTTATGTGATTTATGTGTAAGCATTTTTATGCTGTTGTTCCCTGTGTGAATTTGAAATCTAGTTCAAGCCACATTTGATAAGATACGCATTTGATACCTCCAATTAAAGGAAAATTAGAGCTCAGATGAAAGACATTTAAATTGAGTCTCCCAGCCTGGGCAAGCCTGCGTGGCAAGCTGGAAAAGTACCTGTTCTTCTTGCTGCTGTTGGACCAGTTAATGCTGGCATCCTTGCCAAGCTGTGAGCATGGGCGTAGATCAACCACCCTGGCAGCTGCCGGTGGTGGCCTCGCTCTTGTCAGCAATGGGATGAGAGGTGAGCGGGCTACAAGGGAGCAGGTTGGCAGGCACAGTGGGGACAAGAGCTGTCGCCAGAGTAAGCTCATGGAGGGGGTGTGGAGGTGAGACTAATCTACCAGGGAGTGGGAATGGGTGATGCAAGAAACCTGCTAAGAAATGGGGTGAAAAATGCTAAAAATTGGAAGAAAGTATTATCCTGCATGTTGTGCATCCTCACTTCTCTGATCTGCTCTGCTCAAGCCCTTCAGAAACAGTAATGGTTCAATTATTGCAAACAGATGGGAGGAGTCTGCTGTTCAGAGTAGCCAAAATCGTGCTCAAAGCTTCTTGTAAGACCAGTGGTGTTTTTTATAAATCGTGGGTTTCTAAATCCATTTTGTGAGGTGTGTAGAGGTTGCATTTGTGGCAGTAGAGGCTTAGGAATGAAGCAGCTAATCAAAAGTAAACCAGTAGTGTACGGAAGGGGCCTCCTGATTTCCTTGGCTACTGCTCAGGGGAAGCAGCAGGGAACAGCAGTGTGTGACCAGAGTCCTCTGGGTGCTCTGCACACCCAGTGGGGCACATTAGGTGAACCACACCAGCATTAGCTGCCCTGTGGGCAAGCATGACAAGGGGGCTATGCAAAACCATTCTGTGTCTGTGTATGTTCATATTTACATCTGAGTCGTGAACACCAATCTTTCTGGGATGCCTGTATGTGGGCGGTGGTTACAGCAGACTGGCTTTTGAGAGGACTTGGCATTGTATCATACATTTGTAATTGCTTCAGTTGCCTCTAAACCATTTTCTTCCTTCAGCTGCTCCTAATTTTTGAGTTACTTTAAAATTGCTGATTTTGAGGGTAGCTGCGTGCAAAACACTTCCTTTCTTCTTGCCAAATTGGAGCCATCTCATCCCAAACCCCTCTGAAATGCACTCTGAGCCTCTGAAACTGTTAATTTGAGAGCTTCAAAGAGAAACATGGGGCTTAAGCAGGAGAAGGCTCACACAAGGCAAATTTCCAACATCCAGGAGCTATTGCTACTGCTTTTGTGAAGTGCACAGGTCTCTGCTGTAAATGCAAAAGCAATTTTATATTTAAGAAATTTAAAAATAGATTTTTTACTTTTACAGGAGATCCTTCCCAGTCTCATGCCTGAAGGCCCCTAAGTCCTGTATGTTCCTTTCTGTGTCACTCTACATGGATAGTTATCTCCTAATCCTAGTTAGAGTAATGGAAACTAAAGCACTTGCTTTTATAACAGGGTGAGACAATAATAATGTAAAATTTGAAATTATAGTGTATCTGTCAAAATTCAGTAATTCCCTCCCCCCCCCTATTTAGTATATCTGAGAGTTTATGTAGCTCTTAGTTTTAGTTGAGTATGCGATACTCCTCATTAAAAATTTCGGTAATTCCCTGGATGAAGTACTTTCATATTAGCTATATATATATATCTCATTACAATTTTCAGTTGCTACCTATATATACGTTTCTGGACAGATTTGGAACATGGACAGATGGTCATAAGTTGAGGCACGGCTGGCAGTTTAGTAACAGTGTTTTCCTTCTATGGAAAATGCATAAATGCAGAACTGGTTGGTACATCTTAGATCACGTAATCATTTCCCCTGTATTCCTTGCAGAGTGTGGAGAAGTGAATCGTTTAGTGCATAGGTTCAACAACTTCTGCCCTGATCATATGGCACTGGGCACACAGGAGGAGCTTCAATGAAGGCTGCAGGAGCAAAGCTGCGTTTTGGCATTTCCAAGCTTTTGAAAGCATAACTCCACATTAGTCTGAGTGTAATTCCTGATCTTTTATGGCTACTGCTCTCACGGATGGTGCGCCGCTCTGGTAAGGAGAGAGCATCGTGTGGAATGAAATTGTAGTGTTAGTTTGACCCTCGGGAAAGACTTGTGAAGTGTCTTGAAAAGATGGAGGGTTTTTTTTCTGTACGCTAAAACCATGGTCTCCGTAGAGAAGCTGGCTTCGTTACTCATTCAAGTTTTTTTTTTTTATTTTTGCTGCTTGTGTTCGATAAAGGGGAGAGAGCCTCACGGCTTGGCAGGGTTTGGGCCCCCTCCTCCCCTCTCCCCTCGCTATGTTCCCGCTGGATTTTGGCGGGGGGACGCTGTGAGGGGAGCCGGCGTTCCGCAGGCTCCCGCCGCCAGATGGCGCTGTGCCCCCGGCCCGCGCCGCTCCGGGCGGATCCAGGGCCCGCTCCCGCCTCCCGGACAGCCCGGGCCGGGCCTCCTCCGTGCCCCGCTCCCGCCTCCCGGACAGCCCGGGCCGGGCCTCCTCCGTGTCCCGCTCCCGCCTCCCGGACAGCCCGGGCCGGGCCTCCTCCGTGTCCCGCTCCCGCCTCCCGGACAGCCCGGGCCGGGCCTCCTCCGTGCCCCGCTCCCGCCTCCCGGACAGCCCGGGCCGGGCCTCCTCCGTGCCCCGCTCCCGCCTCCCGGACAGCGGCGGAGTGTCTGGGGGCTTGGGTGTCTCTTGTTTGTAGTGTTGAAACTATTGTTTGTAGTGTTTGCTGGAAGATGCGGTTGTTTCCAGCAATCCCTTAGAGAATCTTAGAATGGCTTGGTTTGGAAGGGACCTTAAAGATCATCTGCTTCCAGGTTGCTCAAAGCCCCATCCAACCCGGCCTTGAACACCTGCAGGAACAGAGCATCCACAGCTTCTCTGGGCAACCTGTTCCACTGCCTCACCACCTTCACAGTAAAGAATTTCTTCCTAATATCCAATCTAAATCGACCGTCCTTCAGTTTAAAGCCATTGCCCCTTGTCCTATTGCAGCAGGTCTTGCTAAACAGTGTGTCCCCATCTTTCTTACAGACCTCTTTTAGGTATTGAAAGGCAGTAATGAAGTGTCCCTGGAGTCTCCTCTGAAGTCAACAGTGCCAAATCTCTCAGCCTTTCCTCATAGGACAAGTGCTCCAGCCCTCCAATCATCTTCATGGCTCTCATCTGGACCTGCTCTAACAAGTCCATGTCTTTCATGTGCTGAGGACTCCAGTGCTGGATGCAGCACTCCAGATGCAGGTGGGGTCTCATATCGGGCAGTTAATAAATCTGATGCCCATAAATAATGTAGATTTTTTTTTTTTTTTGGTCTTTGCTTGGTGCTAAGAGCAAAGTGGCCCAGTAGCTGGGAAGTTATTTAAAGAAATTCATAATGCATGTGTTTGTCCAGCAAGCATCTGTCCTTTGGATGGAAGGATATAGGTCTGATCCTGTTTTCTTTTTTTTACTATGTGTTAATCTAGGAGATCTAATGCCCAACATCCCCAAGTGTAAACTTTTTTTCTCCCAGCTTTTTTGATTTATTTATTTGAAGACAGCACTACTCTGTGCAGCTTGCTTTCTCATTCTCCAACAGACTGTCTTGAAAATCGCAGCAGACAAGGAGCACTGTGGTTCCCATGGGAAAGGATGTCTGCCTGCTTTGAGGTGGTGATCATGGGCAGTTCCCATTACTGGATGACACGCAGGAATTAATTTCTGTCCTCAGGGCTTGGTACTACCTTAGCTAGAATCCATCCCACAGACTGGTCCTATACCCTGGAACAGACTTGTGAAGAAGGTGGATGATCAGAGGGTGTCTGATAAATAATTGCTCAGGCCAATAGCACTTCTGCCTTGGCTATTAAGGGCACCCATAGTACGATTCCTCAAAGCTGTGTTTTTCTCTGCCTGATTCAAAAGTAGAGCTCCTTATTATTATTTATTGCTGGTAGCAAATGGCAGTGAAAAAAATCCAAAGTGATTGCACTAGAGGAGAAGACTGAAAGGACAAAAATACTTATAGAAAGTGGAAAAGGTACAGAAAATTAATGAACTGAATGAACCAGAATGAGTGGTGCTGGTTTTATTACCTGTCCTTCCCTGTTGGGTCAGGACTGAGTAAATTATGCCAAGTAGAATCTTGCAGAATTTTGCAATAAATTGCCTGAACTCATCCATTCTCACCGCTTTGTGAGGAAGGGAGGCTGCTTCACAGGCTGTGGCTACTGCTCTTGGAGTACCTTGTAATTTAGGGCATACTTCCTGAAAACAGAACTCATCTTTCAGGGATCTCCTGAGTCACTAGGAAAATTCAGGAACTGGTCAACTCCAAAGCTTTTGATGGTGGAGATGGAAGGCTCAATGACTGCATTTCACCTCTTTCTGTGAGTGAAGCAGGAGTGAAATGGCAGGGCACTGAGCAAAGATACTTTTGTTATCCTGTGTCTTGCTTTCTCTTCACAGTTTGTTTCAGGTTTTTCTTTCTTTTTAAGAAGTGTCCTTTCTAATCCCTCCCTGCTCCTTGCCCCAGGCTGTAGCCCTTAAAGCAACTGGGATGCAATAGCAGAGCAGCAATACTGGTTTGTTTGCCTACATCTCACTTATGAAAAATACTTGGTTTCTGTTGAACCATACCCTTTGTCCTGACACAGCTGCTCTGACCACACTCTCCTTGCAAGCGAACACCGTCATTACTCACTGGGCATCTCCAGCCATGATTTTATTCAGAAAACCTGAAGATGTGCTGTGAACCCCAAATCCCATATCTGTATCCCTCAGAGCTGTTTGTAGCGACAAATGTGTTCTGAAACAAAAGATGTTCTCTTGTGTATGTAGTAAAAAATGAGCTTTGCTGTGCATAAGTTACTCAACAGTCAGGTTTATGGCTGTTTCTTTCCAAGACACCCAACATTTTTTTTTTTCACACTTAGTTTTCTGTTCTGTTGACTTTCTAACATGAAGACAAAGAAATCCTTAATTTTTCAGTTAGGCTTTTTTTATTCCAATCAATAGTTTAACAAGTGCTTAAACTTCCCCAGCAGTTTAATCTGGAACATAGTTGAGAAGAAAAATATCTTCTATAACTTTACAAAAATAAAAAGTTTTTTTTTCTTTTAAAATCCTGCACTTTAGGCAAGCATGCTCTGACTCAAGCAAGACTGACATTATATCCTAAATACAGACTTCTGTTCATAGAAATGACATTCTACCCCAGGGCAGTGGGCACAATATGTAAATGGTATACAAACAGAGCAAGAACACTTGTTTTGACTTTTCTGATCCCTTTTGTCCTATTTCTTGAATAAGGCCTGTTAAAACAATTAGCCTAAGAATTTCTTTAGGTTGCTATTTCTTCTGTCAGGTGGATCATTGAGTAGGATATTACTGAGGGAAAAGCTTTCACCTGTCTTGGCAACACTGGCAGCTGCTGAAGATAACAACATTAATAGATTCATTTTTTTTTTAACCTTCTGCATTTCAGCAAGGAACAAATCACCCAGTTTGCAGGTCTTCCACTGCTAAACCACTTGCAGCTTAACTTCTTTAGCAGCCAGGGCTGCCAGCACATGAGGTCAGACTGGAGAAATAAAATGAATGGAATATATTGTGTCACATATGTATGTGGGGCTGTGCAGCAGTTAATTTAGTGCATGATGAAACCAAAAGAGGGGGTAAGCTTAGCTCGTTCTGTGCCTGCAAGCAAGGAGAAGCCTCACAGAAAATATGGACTAGCATATAAACTATGCACTCTGAAGTCTTACAGCTTTGTCCAACTTGACTTGTATTGGCTAAAAGAAAAATAAAAAATATATAGGCATGTGGAGGGAAACTGGTGCAGCATATGCTAAGAACCCAGATCATAAAATTGTATTTCTGGTCAACACTACAAATAAACTACAGAAGTCCCCAATCAGATTTCATATAATGCACTGTGAAGACTTTCAAAAAAATATTTCCTTTTAAAGTGTTTTTAAATGACAGGGAAAAAAAGAGCATTTATTGTACAATTTGTACAGTGATCCACATTTTCATGTAGTCTAACCATAAGCTTTGGAAAACCTAGACCTTTGCAAGTCTGTGATTCAAAACATCTGAGACATGAATGTGCTTTTAGAGGTTATAACTAGACAGATCTTTCTCTTGAAACTGTTACAACCTTTTTGACATTAGGCACTTTACAGAGGAGCCACAAAGCACTAATAAACTGTAAATGATTGCTCCGATGAATATTGAAAATCGTGCTGTGGAACAGTTCCTTTGGTCTTTACTTCCATCCTGCATCACAAGCATGTGCAGATTTCAGCTGGGATCGAGCTGTGTGTGGCACCTGCACAGGCAAGGGACATGGTCTGAGAACTCCTAACCATGGATATTTTTTCAGAGATAGGACCACATGGGAATGGTTGATGGTGGTGAAAGCAGCTTGTCTTGTGTGATCTAAGGAATTTCACACAATACCCATCCTCTTAAATAAAAACTAGTCTGAATTCACTCATGCTGCTAGATGTCAAACAGAAGTCAGAAATGAAGCAGGTACTTAAGGGATATGTTTGACTGCAACAGCTCAGTAACCCAGTTAGAGATATGCTGTTGTCACTCTGCTGACTACAAAACTCAATCTAGAGAAAACCAAACTCCATGCTGGTTTGTAACTACTCTGTCAGAGGCATCCTGTCTCCTTCTTGACCCTCTAGTTAAAACTGTGCCCCCTACCAGCAACTGATAACTGGCTCTTCAAGTAAGTTTGACTGTGTGGAACAGAAACCCATCAAGAAATGCTGACCAGAACAGCTGTTGTTCATAGGGCTCAATTCACCACAGTGAGTTGGCTTTCAGATCCTTCCAACAGGCTGAAAGAGAATCTGACATCAGATGGATGGATAAACACTTTCTCTGGTGACTATTGAACCAACCTGAGCTCCATTCCTGACTCTTAAGTAAGAGTTTTCTGTGACTTTTCATTTACCTGAGGAAAAAATATGAAAGATGTGGTCTGGCTCAGCAGCCAGTCTATGATACTGCTCCTTCCCTCTGTCTTCCTGCTGTCTCAAAACTAGGTGAACTGATTCTGTTCCAACTCTGAGGAAATTCACATCCATGTTTTCAAGGAATGCTTTTGCTATAGTAGTCAGTATGAAGATTCACCATGTAAAGTTGAAAGACCTTCATTCAAAACATACTTTCCTAGGATACTGAAAATAATACATCAAAGGTTCTTTTTCTGACATAGTAGTGGGCTGGGCAGCTAGCAGCTGCTTATACTGTGAAGAAATGCTACAACCTTACTTCTTATGTTCTTACAGATGTTCCTGCTTTTCCTGCGAGCCAAAACATCTGTACATAAGTAAAAGTCACAGCCCAAACACTGCAAGGTTAAGCTATGCCCTCAGTTCACTCCCTATTAAAGCAGGGGAGCATGGTTCATCTATGAACTTCTAGCTCCTTTCTGGCCTTAAACATCTCCCCTACTGCTTCCAGAGTCTGCTCTGATTTGCATCAGTGCACAAAAGGCTGTATTCACCACTGAGGGAAACCTGAGAGTTTCCAGGGCAGGCTCTAGTTGACAAATGTCGTCTGAGCATTTTATCTATCCACCTTCCCAGCAGTGTGTCCCCAAACCAGTGCTGATTTAAGCTCTATGAAACCGTGGCATGTGCTGGGACAGTTCAGCAAGGAGAAAAGGAAGGATGTAGTCCCATTAGTACAACTCTTGCTCCTCTCTCTGTAAGACTGGGCCTCTGGTGGCTCTCTGTCTGTGGGTCTGTTTCCAGCTGCTTTCTTGCTCTACCAGGTACCACGGTGTGCTTGCTCCTGTAACCCTTTTCTGTTCTTAAATGAGGTCACATGACTAAAAAGATGCTGCTAAATAGGGCTGCAGAACACTTGCTTTACTCTGACACAAGTACTGCACGTGGAGTGTGTAAGGTCTCTGGAATATGGAAAGAGAAGTCTTTCCTGCAGCCTTGTATTGGCAGCTTACCTGCACTCTATGCATCTGACAGGAAAATTGCTGCTGCTGGCTGGCTTTGAGGGGGCTTGGCTGTAACTACTCGCTAGATACAAAGGGAGGCCTCGAAGCAATTACATAGCTAAGTTAATTGAATGAGAAAATACTAAACCACTGGTTATTTTTAGAACTTAATGATTGCAAAAATAGCTTAAATTACTTGGAGTATTTTTTTTTTAATTAGGGGTACCAACCATTTAGCACTTTTTGAACAGAGGGCTGTTGATTTTCTGGTTCTTTTTGTATTATGAGCTGTGAGATAATGGCAAGATAAATCTTTGTGGATTTCCTCCTTATATACATATCTACATCAGAGCTGTGAAGTCAGAGGGGGAAGCTGCTATCACAGTACTGGCACAATACCGAGCCCTTCCCCAGAGCTAAATTCTGATGAGAAACTGGGCTTTGGGGATAAGAGTACCACAACAGGAAGATGGCAGAGATGACTGAAGCAGGATCATAAAGTTCATCCCAGCAGTTAAAAAAAAAAAAAAATAAAAGGAGACTCCCTCCCTCCCCCCAGAAGTCTGCAGTCCTAAAGTGCAATTACTTTTGTGCAGTCGTGTCAGGCCAGGGATCAGACTGGATGAAGTTCAAAGCACAAACATCAAACGAGTGCCGTTGCAATTCAAGGAGGAAGAGGGAAGTAAGGAAAAGAACAACAGTTCTCAGGCATTCAAGTGCATCAAGAAAATAAATGTCCCTTTCTCTCTGAAGAAAAACAACCCCCAGTCTGGTGGAATCCTGGCTTTGTAGTCATGAAAAATAAGTTTTCCTCGCTTCTAGCTGAGAATGTCCCAATATGACACAGTACAAATAAACAACAAAGCAAGAGCTGGGGCGCTGAGATATTTTTCTGCTGCCCTGCTGCTATACAGCCTGATTTTATTCTCCTCTGGTGACTCTTCAGATCTGAGGACTGATGAGGCGCACTGAATTAAAGGCATCTGGTAGGAAGTGGCTCTTTTCTCGGGTCGGTCGGGGCTGGAGCCGTCGCTCGGTCTCTGACCATTGTACAGCAGGTACCTGCCCCGGGCATCCTGCTCCATCTTGAAGATTTCGTACTCAGTGTGAGGTAGGCGGATGCCGAGGGCGATGCAGCCGTTCGTGTGGGTGACGTCCTGCTGAACCCCAACCTGCCAGGATCCCTGTGCTCCGCACTCATTCCCATTAAAGACGTTCAGCAGCGAGGCTGTGGATATGTCCATGGGAGTGACCTTCATGTGATTCACTGTGAGAGAGGAAGAGAAGAACTATGAGCAGAGGAAAAAGACAAAAGCAAAGCCAACATGAAGATTGGGGCACACCTGTTAAATCAAAATTGTCTCCCCTTGTTCCTTCTTAAATTAATTTTTCACATTACAGGTGTGGTCAGCAAATCTACGAGCATCATTTTACGTCTTTGATGTAAATTGAAATTGCTTTTTGTGCAGAACAACCCCCCTCCAACTCAGTTGAAGAAAACCTGATGGCCACGTATCTCAGCCAGAGATTAAGCAGAGCTTTTCATAAATTCCAGACAATCCTTTACAGATAAAGCCTGGTTGGTTATACTAGGAGATAGGGAAAAGAGGAAACAATAAAACTTTACTCATGTTTTATTACCACCTGTATTGATCCGTAAGTGGAGTATTTATCACATATTTTTCATCATTTCTTAACGTTTGCTACTCTGTAAACCTAATAAAATATTTTGTTCCGACTGGGTAATTTGGGAAACACCACAGCTGCACTATCATCCTGTACTACCTGTCCTTTTTTGCATGAATTGTAAAATATAGCTGACCTACAAAGAGATGTTTTTCCTCATCTCTAAACATTGGCTGCAGCTTGCAGTATCAAATGTAGAATTGCTGCTGCTTTTTCAGTTCTAATCTGCCAGTATTTCAAAGGAGTTTAAGGAACATAAAGTTTCATTTTCCAGCCAAGTTAAAAAAGTTGGGAAAACTCAAAATGAATGAGCTTGCAGAAGCTGAATAGAGATTTTTCCTGGTGTGTGTTTGACACTGTATATCAAGAAAAGGGGATCTGAATGGATTGGTGCTGACCAAAACAGAAGCAAATAACCAGCCCTTATGCCTCCCAACATACCAAAATCCCAAATTTTCTTGCAGATCACTTTATAGTAAGATTTGTTGGGAGCTTTTCCCGAGCTTTTATAAACAGCTATTGACTCAATGGCTCTACAGTTCTCATTATTTACTCTAGTTGGTGTAAAAGGTAATTTATAGAAATTGAATCTGAAAGTTTTACCTAAACTGAATTAGTCACCTTGATCTGTAAGGTAAGTTGGCACAGCATAAACCAGAAATGCAAGCAAAAACTGGATTTCACCCCAGGAGCTAGCTGGGACATGCTGCACATGCAGCTCTATAGAGCCAAAATTCTGACAGGCAAGGGTATTTCCCACCCCCTACAAAAATCTCAGATTAGTAAATTATTTCTTCTAGTCAGATGCTTTTCTAAATCAGACCCATGCAAGATGCTTTATTGGTTACTCATGTGGTAATGGAAATAAGGAGGAGAAGAGCCTAGAGAGGGCTTGAGGCTACCACAGGCTCCACTGGGGCTGGTGCCATGGTGGGATGTTGTGTTTTGGAGATGTTTGTTCATGTGAGTGGTTCAGGCCTCTGAGCTCTTTTTAAGCAGGGTGCCATGGCGCTGTTTGCACAGGAAGGCTTCTCAGCTGCAGGGACCCGGGTGGTGTCACCACCGAGAGCTGCTTTCCAAAGTATCCGACGGGTTTGGGTTGGATACATCTTGTCTTTGCTCTGGCAGCTTTAATCAGAGTTGTCTTTAGGGACACCCTTATTTGCTTGAGGGCCCCTTGAGAGAATATGAAAAAATGCATGCTGCTTCATCTGCCTTCCACAGAAAATTATTTATACCGCTTCAGATCTGAAATGCCTTCCGAAGATGCTTTTTTCCCTCTACTGAGGGAGCCCTAGGATACAGATCTAACCACTTCTCTTAAAGGCTTGAAGTCTGGCCACTGGACTCCACTTAGTAATGTGAAGTCTTATTTTCTTGTGTGTACTTAAAGACCTCTGCCTCAAATGAGCATGGCTTCAGTGGTGTGACATGCCACGCAGCTCTATAGTTTGGTTGGGCATTCACACAATGCCTGCAAACTTCCCAAGAAATGACAAACTCCTGAAAATCCCAGAATGAAATCATCATCAACCAAGCTGTTATGAGCAAACTCTGCTCTGGTCCATAACTACCTCCCCCCCACGTTGTATCAAGCCACTCTACCTTTGAACACAAACTCTGTGCCACCCATGACTTTGGACGAGTGGACTCCCCGGCTGTAGCGTCCCTTGGCATAGATGGTGAAGGTGGGGTGCTTGCAGATGGGGTCAGAGTAGTGGTAGTAGTGGCCCTCCCAAGTGTTGTTGTTGTCGTGGAAGATGAAGTGCCGAGTCAGGAAGAGCACCTCTGGGCGCACCTCACAGCGCTGGCTCACCCACTCTCCGTGCAGCCCGATGGTCAAGTCTGCCTTGGGGGGCAGGATGGGTGGGTGGTGCTCGTCCGAGCGGTAGATGATTCTGCACGCGATACACGTGCGGTCGTGGTTCTGAAACAAAGCAGAGAGAAAGCCTCGGTAGGCATTACCTGGGATACAGGGCAATGCATCAGGCCAGCCACTTCATGCTGAAGTGACACCAGCTCCACATTTTAAGGAATGCATTGTCATTTCTGATCTTGTTAGTGGTACCATTTGGTTCTGTATGTGTAAGACTGCACAGCAGAGGAGCACGTAAGAGATTAATTTTCTTGTCTACATTTTTCTGAAATTAACATTTTAGTTCAGGATCTAGAAAAGGCTGATTTAATCCTTCAAATCATACAAGAAGCTGGCAGATAGTGATTTACTATGATAGGGATTTTGCAACGCTTGTGTCAGAAATCAATACATTTGCTGAACTTTTACTTCTCTTTCTTTCAGTTGTTAACTTTAAGTACTGTAGATAAACATAGGTGTCATAAGGATTTTCTTCTTTTTGGATGGCACCTTGGGAGAACAGTAACCAGTGCTTTTTGAACTCTTTCAGCTTTTCTGAGCCCTAACACAAGTTTGTGCAATGTGTGATATGGCTGGTTGCTGCTGGACACGGTGAAAGCTTTATGGCCCTCTCCAGGAATAGGGTCCGGTACATGCCGAGCTACAGGGTGGCTCACCACTGTGGGCCATGCAGCAGCCTCAAGCAGCCAAGTACCCCCAGCCCCAAATGTGAGTACCTGAGGTGTCTTAAGAGGGGTGTGCAGGCTCCAAGTCTGTGGCAGGAGTGAAAGGAATTTGAGGCTGAGGCTCCCACCTCCCGAATGACATAATTTATAGTTACTTTGCACATAGACCATTATTTTACATCCCAGGGACATAGAACAGTGACCATTTCATTGATTTCCCTATTGCTGAAAAGACTTTGGATGACTATCTGGTCTGGGATGGGGAAAATATAACCCCTGTTTAGTATCTGTGAAACAAATGGGTGTTGTATGTTGATTCTCTGAAGCTACTTACGGTCATTTTATTGAAGAAATTCAAGGCACTAATGAAGACTGTGTGAATGTCACCCCTAAAGTGAGCCGGACCTGAAGGCAGTGAGTGGAGAAATGCTGACTTCATAGCAGCTCACATGGACTTTAAAGTAAGAGCAATGACTATGAGCATTTATATTACAGAGGGCACTCCGAGAGACCTCAGAAACGAGGGCCGGAAAGGTGTACAAAGAAAAAGTATTTCTATAAATCTCCCAGATGGGTGCATGTTGAGCTTTAGCACTTAACTCGACGCACCTCAGGAAAACACCTCACAGCTTGAACATGGTGGATGTGAGTAACCCCCCAGAGCATCTTCCTCTCTCCAGGAAGTATTGAGGAGTGTCCTTGAGAAATGAAGGCACAAGGTATCTGTGCTGGTTGATCTGAACCAGTGCTGGCCAACAGCACTGCTCTGAGGAGGAAAGAGGTTGGACTTGATGACCTCCCGAGGATCTTTCCACCCCAAAACACCCCTAATGGTCTTCTGGGGACCACATGTCAGCATGCTCTTAAAGTGGATGTAGTCCTTTCCCACTGTGGAGCTTGTTAACTAATTTTAAGATACTTTTTTTCAGCTAAACTCTGCAAGCAGGTGCAAGGTCCATTAGTACCTTAGTGAAATACAAAGAACATTAAATTGAGTAATTTAACTGGAACTGGTGAAGTTAGTGCAGATATATATACAAAAAGTATCTTTCAATTGTAATAGAAATAACACCTATTTTCCCTTGAGATCACCATCGAAAGGATGCCTCCACTGCCTTGCATGGACATCCACAGGGATCCAGGCCAAGGGGTTGCTCTGTGGAAGATGCCAGTGCCTTTTAAATCCACATTTCTGTCCTGCCGTGGGGCAGACTGGCTGTGTTGTTCCCTGAAACGTTAAGGGTACTGATGACAGTAACTTAATGGCTGTGATTGCTCCACTCACATAAAGTGAAGCCAGAAAGTGAGAAAAAGACAGTGCTATAAAACAAAACATAGCTTATATAAGCTGAATCCGTCAATAGGAGAGAATGTCTGCTACAGTCTCTTCTCTATTGAAGTGAATTTGAAAGCTTCTATCATCTCCCAGAGGAGACCCTGGCAGAGCAGTAAATTGATTTTGTTTATATTCACATTTTCCTCCCAGGAGTCCGTCCTCCAAAAACAGTTTGTGAGCCAAGGCAATTTAACCTGGGAACCAGTGATTTCTGTTGCCCTTGCTCAAAATCTGAAGAAAACCAAACAGCAACTTGGCCCGTTTTCTTTTTTGGTTACCACTGGCCACCATTACACTCTGAGCAGAGGTGACTCCTTTGGCAAACTCTAGGAAGGTCCTTGTTAACTCTCTGTTACTTGTCTGTAGCTCTCCTGGCTCTTTGACCTCTGTGGTCCTGAACTGCTGTAACTATGTGCAGCCCTTCTCATTCTGAAGGCTTTGTGCCAGCTGTGAAGGTCTGGCCAACTGGGCTGCTAAGGAATGTCCAACCTGACGGTCTTCTAGTCATTGATGGTGTGCTCGGAGCTGAGGTAACCAGGCACTTTTTGCATTGAACTGCGAGTGGGGCAGGGAGAGGTTGGGGTGGAGAGGGAGGAAATATCTCTTTCACAGCAGTGAAACACCAGCTGGCTCTGGCCCCTCACATGGACATACTCAATGCATTGCTTTCCTGAGACCAGCACTTGAATCTAAGCCCACATAAACCTTTTTTGCTGTGATACTATCTTTCACAGCATTATAAACTGCTTAGTGGAAGAATATGCCATGTATAAACTCTTCTCAGTGTGATTTTTGCCCAAGTAATGAGCAAGGGAAAGAGCTAGTTCTGTTATGAGGCAATTCGACTGAATTACGGAGTAATTTATGTTTAACAATTGACTGTATATTTCACTCTTGCTTTTTTAGGTCAGCTGCTCTTGGCTCTTAATTACACTATCTGAGGCTTTGCAAATCACTCCCTTTCCACGTGTTTCAGGGAAAGATTATTTTCTAAAAACAGGCGTTCAAAGAAAACAGGGAACAGAGATCGAGGACATTTGAGTCCAAACATGATTAAGAACTCTCTAATAAAAAGTTCATTTGGGCATGACATAAACTAAAAAGCAATAAAATGAGCAGAGGACATGATGAACATCTGTTCTACGTTTTGATTATCTTAGGTGCACAATGCAATATTTTTAATAGTGGGGCCTTGCTAGAAGGACTGGGTCCTGAAATGGCTGGAAGATCCCTTCCCATGATGGATGGCTCCTTGCAGCTCTGCAGTGCCAAAGCCATAGTGCCACCATTCCTCACCCTTCCAGGTGTTTTTTAAAGCCAATTTCTGAACTAATCCACAAAGCCATGTGTGCCAAAACAAGCCTGAATCTCTGGCTGAAAACTCAGTTCTTGTAGTTGGGGAGAAAATAGCTTATGATCTAAAAATTCCCACCAACATTATTTCTTATCCCTCTCTCCTGCTGTCTCAGCCGAAGCGGTAATCGAGGCAGAGAGCTCTGCAAGCCAAGCAAAGGGGACTCTTATTAAAAAAAGCAAACAAGGATGAGGTTCTCTCATCTTTTTCCCAATTGCTGTGGATAGTCAGAAACATAAACCCTCCCAGCACAGTTTAATTTCCTCTTAAGTTCGGTGGAATTCTATGGCTGCCTAGGATTAATTGTCTGACACTGGCTATGCCACATGGCATGTGACTGAGTCTGTCATGTTGTACCCAGCATATCCTTGTTGCAGGGAGATGTGAGATGAGGGACCAGGCACTGGATTTCCTCAAGCACGGGCTCAGGTTTGAACTGTGTGTGCAGTACAGATCTAACTGGTATGCGGGGATGTTGTAGGGGCCAACAGCCACAAAAGCTGGGGTAGGAAACCCCTACCATGTGAATGCTTATATTACTGTGAAGAGAAGTGCTGAAGAAGAGGGGAGAGAAAAGCCACACTCAGCTATGGTCTTGCACACCTCCTGAGTACCACGTGTCACAGGCAGGACTGGGTGGGACTGGAACGAGCCATGCCTGGTCAGGATGCTTTAAACCTCACCACCCAAAGAAACACAGTACCAGGTGTTAGTGTTAGTAACTAGCGCTCCCAGGATGAGTATAAATGGAAATTCTTGGGAGAACATCAAGGAAATGCTTCCAGCTCAACAAAAAAAGTTGGATGGCTTTGCTTTACACTGCCAAGGAGCCAAGTCCACAGGAAGGGCACATTTATGAATTGCTCAGGATAGTATCACGCTTGCTCCTCCACCACTGTAGATAACTGCAGACCAAGAGAACGCTTTAAAAAACGACCACAAATTCTCTCCAGCAAAAAAGTGATAATTTGCAGGCTTTGCATGACCTTGTATGAAGCTGAGTTGACTAATGTGCATTAGGCTGGCTCTGGGGAGTTGACAAGCACGGCTGACACAGTTATAACTCAGCCTGCCAAATGGAATGAAGGATAACAAAGATTTAAAACTTTAATTAAAAATCTTGAAGCAAGTAAAATGCCGGAGAGAGTGGTAACTCCTTTGCAGAGTTGTCAGATGAGTATTTCTTTTGGTGGGGAACAGAGGTGCTGCAAGCAGGAAGGAAGGTGGAGATATGCTCAGATTTATCTGCAAATGCGTGCCATATATTTTAAGATATTGAGGAATGGTTTTTATTAACTGCTCTTATGAAGGGAAAGATAGTGAAGGAATCTCAAGGCACTACCATTACACAACTGTCTGATCTATGATGTTGATTCTGTTGCACAACCCTGCATAAAACTGAAATAAAACCAACATGAAATTCGAAAGTCTTCTGGTTGTTCTTTTCTGGTATAAATGACTTTAGCCTGGGCAAAAGACACGAACAAAGAGAAAACCAGACTTCTCAGATGAATGTGCTTGCATGTCATCTATCCCATTAAAAAGATACTAAATATGGTGACATGAATGTCTTAAAAAGTATTAACAAAAAATAATTCCTGGAAAACCCGAAGGGACAGCTTCAATGTCCATTTTCAAGAATAAAGTATTCCCAAATAAAGGTGTCTTATTTATTTATTATGCCTTTAAAAAGCATCCTATATAGCCCTCTAAACCATGCAATATTACCAGTGAGTCTTCCCTGCCCTTTTACAAAAGATGAAGCCACTGTGCTTAGATGTCAACCATAAGGAAGGTGTCAGTAGTTTGGGTATGCCTGGGGTTATTGTACTAGGCTGAATAGTTAATTTTGATCCCCAGTGCTGCATTTGAGCTGGGACAAGCTTTCACTGCAGCTGCAGAGCAGACCGTGGTAAGTGTAGATGTGGCACCTTCAAAGGCGCAGGGCCACAGCTGAAAGTGCTGCCGAGCCCGGCAAGGGCCAACCTCAGCTAAAAGCTGTTCACTTCTCTCATCTTTGTAGGGCACCACACACACTGTTATTGTTCATAAACCTGGACTTAACCCATTTGAGCATTCTTCTGAATATTCCTACTTTGCTTCCTCTCATAATTTCCCTAACCAAGAACCTTTTTCAAGTAATAATGGACAAAAGGTACCCTTCAAGTGTTGGCTTAATCTAGAAGTCTAGTGGCACTACTCAGGCAAACAAAGGAGTTTTGTCTGCCAAAATTATACTTTTTGGTTGAGATAATGTTTTGCATATTTCTCTGAGGTGCTTCACATGTTTAACATCTATTTATTAACTTATGATTACATTTCCCTGGGAGTTTCACAAGTACATAGCATTCCCCTAGAGATGAAGTCACTGTGTTGCAAAGAGATGAAAGCTCAAATTTTTGAAAAGCACAGAAGACTTTGCACACTTTGTTCTCTCTTTGCTAAAGGAAAACCCAAGCACTGGTCTCCATACATTGAATTTGTATTAGCTGCAAACACCAAGTGCTGCTGGAAGTCAGGTGCCAGAGGTGAATAAAGTTGTAAGAGAGAATTGATTCATTAGAGTTACATTTTCAAGGGAAAACAACGAAAGGGTGTGTCCAGCAACTGATTGAGTATGACAAAGAGTGAAGGTTATCCTAGCACTTTTTTGGTTTCTTGTGATGTTCCAGACCATGTCAGCCGTATTCCTAAGTAATGATCTAACCAGAATGACCGGTCAGCACAGTCCTGCCCCATCCTTCCCGTTACTGTCACATGATAAAATAGCACAAGGAATTCTTTGTTTACAAAGCAATATTGCTGAGGCAATTACATGTGAAATAAGTCTCCCAGTACTGCTCTTGTACACATTTTCTGTAGTTTAGAGCAGACATTTGTGAAAACATCTTCTGTCCTGCACAGAGAACGAACACGGCATTCAAGCCTTCCTTCATGCTACAAGTCCCTGTATATGTTTGTGATATTACAACCAATCAGGCAGCCTCCTTGGTGTTGTCCTAACAGGGAACATTTTGTGTAATATACGTGATGATGGCCAAGCAGTTCCCCCATCCTGCCTTCCCACCCATGTGCTCTCCCATGCTGGCTGAAGAAGCTTCATGTGTGATAGCTTGAATCACTTGATAAACTTGCAACGTCAAGAGACATCAAAGATGTTCATCTCCATTCATCAGCCAGTCCTAACTGATATCTCAAGCCAGGTTAGAAAACAGCCAAGATAAATCTATATAGTGACTTATTCATCATCTGCACTCAAGAACTTCCATGTGTTTTACAGGAGGAATTTTTTTAAGGTATGTTCTTATCTAAGAGAATTCGTAAAGCCTTAAGAGATGACATATTATATGTTTTTTAAAGCTCCCTGATTTTATATGAACACTTAAGATATGGTAATCTGTGAATTTATTCAGATTTGTAGCTCAGCATAAAGCTGTCTGGTTTTTGGAGAGCCCTTTTGATTTACCATCCCGTGGTGAAATTGCTGCAGGAATTTGGATAAGGTCCAATTCTATTTGTTTAAAGTCCTGATCATGTGGCTTTGGCATTCCTAACATATCCAGCAATCATTTGCTTTTAATTACTGTTCATTTCAACCACATAAGTAATGAATGAGGCTACCACATCCAACTTACAGGCTGTGTAAACTCTTGGGCTGGGTGGAACTTTCTTCTATATAGAGGCTTCACTATAAATTTAACTCAAAATGTGCATCCTCTTAGCTTATTTTAGGCAGGCCTTTATGAGTCTAAAATATAAATAAATAAAAAGGAAATGAAAAAAGCCTTAAATGAAAGATTCCACACAATACACCTGATTCACTTCAGAAGCAATTTCCTGGCCTCCCCAACCTCTTGGTATGACTGTAGAAACCTTAAAACAACAAGTTGATTTAACGTTTCTATTTATTCATGGTGTCCAGTTTCCAGAGGAGTCTGTGACTTGTAGTTTTAAACTCAATTTAGCATTTAAACTCATTTTCAGCTGGGTCCCAGTGGAGCAACAATTAGAAAAGGAAAAGAGTTCAAAAAGAAAGGGTTATAACCTTTCAACGGTATGTTTGCCTGGACTTCAAAAAAAAAAAAAAAAAGAAAAAAAGCACTTCTGTTACTATTCTTCCTACATTTGGCAAACAGTAGGTCAGAAGGCCTGTTGAGAACCTGTTGGTATAGAGATCTTCATGCTTAGGTACAAACCAACAAACCCACATCCTGGAATCTTTCACAGCAGCTGAGGCAAAGGTTCATTTTTTAGGGGTATTGCTATTTATATCATGCTGAAAGCCTAGTATCAGCAGGCCCAGCTTCTCTTAGCTAACCTGTCTCAAGAAACACACCTCTCTTATGCAAAATTTGGTCCCTTAAGTTCGAACACTGTATTTTAGAGCCGCTATATTTTAGAGGGGAAAAAAGGATGCTACAGTAGCAGAACAGATAGGCAGGAAAATCATTACCTGTGTGTCCTAAAATTGCAGCAGGCCAGGACAACAATCTTAATTTCATAAAGCTGGCTGAGCATACATCTGACTGCTCTGACTGTAACGAAATTACTACAAGGTGGAAGCGTAGGCATTTACTATATTATATATCAGCCCAGAATAAGACGCCCAGAATAAGACACCTAGATTAGACCAGAAAAAATACTCAGCTACAGTGATTTAAATCAAGATTTTGTCTCTGTTTCAAGTGGTTGGAAAAAGATCTACAGTCTTTTCTAGAACAGACACAATATAGCTGGTGTCTGACAATTTCTATCTACAGATACCTGCAAGAAAGGGATCTAGTAAAGAACCCTCACTCCCAAATCAGTAAAGTGAAAGTTGATGTGGTTGGTTGAATCAATTAAAGAAAAGCAAAATTTTGAAGAGGATTGTGCCATGGTACATCTGCTGCTGCTGCTGAAACTCTCTGTTTTGGGATGGTAAGTTTTAAAAGAAAACTCAAATTTGTCCTTGGTCACTTGAAGACAGCATAAGAATGACAGAAATTACAGCAGTTTTCATACATCAAAACAGTTGACTGTGGATTAAAATGATCCCTAGGCCAGGCTACAAAGCAATTAAAGGCAGATCACATAAAGATCTAACCTACTAAAATTTTTTGTTCACAGGAGACAGAAACAAGCCAGGGCAGACAGTTTTGAATGGGAGGGAAAGCAAAGGGTTTTTCATCAAAACTCTCCCTTCTCCTGTTGTGTTTCCTGCCATTGCTGATAAGCTGTAGCTGGTTTTTGAACCATTTGCGATGATGAAAAATGGTGGTAACCCATTAGCTGGAAGTGGCAATGCCCAGCTGGAGCACACCGACACTGCAGCACCTGGCAATGTGGTTCCAATTGCTGCCTGCCTTTGAAATGTCACCACGAAGGATCTATAAACAGCCTTCCTGCTACAGGCCATCAGTGTCTGCTCTGTTTGAGTTTTACTTAGCTTACTATGGGTTGATCAGTTCCCGATGAAGCTGAGGGCACTTTGAGGCCCCTTTTGAAAACTGAATTATCAAATGGAATTAGAGCCCCATTCAAAATTCACCTGTTTTTCATTACATTAATGTGTGTGCCTATGTCAGGATCCATGACCTGCACAGTCCATCAGTTTTTTTCCCTTCATGCTGACCCATGTGTTTACCTTCCAATTCCTTGTCTCCTCCTCAGGTTATGGATCACCCAACATCCATATGCTGATATTCATATTTCATTTCCTCTCTCCCTGGCCCCCCATGCAGCTATAGAAGCATCCACTGATGCCTGCTCCTCTTCTGCTATCTCAGTTCTAAATGAAACCTTCCTCTCAGCTGCTAGCCTACAGCCATGGTCCCAGCCAACCACTCCTACTTCTGCCCACAAGTCTCTGATTCCATCTTCAGAGTGGCCTTTATTGACTTTAGTTCACCAGATTACTTTTTTTGCATATTTGATGCAGTCACATAAACCACAGTAAAGTTACTGTTCTCACAAAGTAAGTTCTGTGATCATCTGTTAATTAAGGCTGTAATCGACCCCCTGTATTAGAAGCACACTGGTTACACCAGTGCACTTAGAAGAACTGAGTGATCTGGGCTTTGTCATCAGAACCTTTAAAAGAGGTTAGATGCTAACCCACACACACGTACCTTGGCATTTTGAAGAGGAGGTTGGTAACTAGAGGGCCGATAGTACCTCCTCTGAGTAGCATCAGTGTGAATGTCTCCGAGGAATAGCTCCTCCACAAGGTGGTCTAAATTGTGGTGCAGGTACTGCTTCTCCACACGGATCAGCTGGAGTTCATGCATGGCAAAATTCAGAGCTTTGGTGCATTCACAGCCATTCTCTTCTCTCAGCAAATCATAGCTCACATCCTGCTCCCAGGGACTATCTTCTGGGATAAATCCAGGACACGTCTGGTTCACCAGCTCACTTAATTTTTTGGCTACTGCTTCGTTGTGGCATATGATCTGTATGTTGCGGAGCTGGTAGTCGGCCTCGGTGCCCCCCCGGATGATCCAGGACGCCTGTCGGAGACGTATTTTGCCATGTATGACTAAGGTGTAGATGGGGTTTGTGCAGCGATTGCCACCGTAATAGAACTGATAGGCCTTGAACGTATTGTTGTGGTAGAACCTGTAAGATCTTGTGATGAACTCTGGGCCTGCTCTGACTTCGCAGCTGTGGGAAGAAAGCAAGCGTGGAAACAAAATTTTAGCAAGGTGGCACATCATGTACACTACAAGCAACAAGCCCCACACAGGTCCACAGAGACACCTGGGTGCTACTGTCCCTCCAGCAGGAATGGGAGTAAATAGGAACTAGGCATCTGTGGCCTGCCAATAATCCAACAATTCCCTCTGCTGCTATTAATATACTGTTTCATGGTGATCATATCTAAAGGCTTTATCTTGTAGGCTTAAATACTTTGAATTGTGTTTTGCTTTTGCCTTTTGTCTAGGGACCACCATGTGACTCAATTCTTTGTTGAAAAGAGTAGCAGCTTATTAAACATCTATTGCTCTCTTTTGCATGGTAAATTTAGCAGAATGACTGATAACATCAGAAAGTGAAACCCAATACGTCCAGGGAACAGCACAAAGAACTGGCTTATAAGCTGCTCTAGAAGCTTCTCAGTGTAACTCCATGAGCTCTGGTCTGCTGAGGATATGCAGGATCATGTGCTCAGCTTTTTCACTCAAACATTCAACAGGGGTCGCAGTTAATGCAAACTTCTGACCATTAATGCAAAACTTCTACTTGGCTTGAATTTGGACCATGCAATATTCAGGTTTTGTTGGTTTTTTTCCTCTTTTTTTGACCCCCCCTTTTTTTTTTTCTAAGAGTGTAAATGGCAGTTAAATTCCATTTCCTGTAGAAAGCCCTTCTTTGCCTTCAAACTTGTTCCCCTTGTCACCTCTACACTGCTTAATATAAACAGAATTGTTAAGGTTGGAAAAGACCTCTAAGACCACTGAGTCCAGCCCTCAACCCAGCATCACAATGTTCACTACCAAACCACATCCCAAGTGCCACATCTGCACACCTTTCGAACACTTCCAGAGATGTTAACTCCACCACTTCCCTGGGCAGCCTATTCCAGTGCCTGACCACCCTTACAGTGAAGAATTTTTTCCTAATATCTAATCTAAACCTCCCCTGGTGTAACTTGAGACCATTTCCTCTCATCCTGAAATACACTCCTTTCTGTTAAAAAACCCCCCAGCCTTTCCTACTACAAGTCACTTCCAATGAGCATGTGAATATTGCCTGCTGAGACACAGAAAGCAAAACAATCTCTGAAATACAAGTCATCAGGTATAAAGAGCAAAAGAACTAGTGAAATACAGCTAATAATTTCTTTTGCTAATAAAACCTGTGCTAGACACATGCTCTGAAAACAAGGACCCATTCAATGGATCTAAAGCATGGAGACAGATACAGTACAATGTTGTGTTTGAATGAGCATCCATTTTGGCAGCCTGGTAGGCTCCTTCCTATTCAGAGAGATTTAAAGGTATTTCACAGCATGCTGTTTAAAATCCAGACAATAAACTGATTCAACAAGACAGCTTTATGGCATGCTGTTTTAATGTACATAATGCTGCTCCTTCTCCTTTTATGCATAAACATAGAGAGAGCATCTGGCATTTAGAGCATCACCATATTAAAGAAAATATTTCCCCTGCTGTTGAAAGTGGGAATATTCATCCTTCCCTCTCTGGTTCTTTATCCCCTTCTCTTCCCCATCCCAAGCATCTTGTTTTATCTTTCCTTACCCAGTAGAGACCCAGTGGCCCTCAATATTGGGAGGCATTTGTACAGTGATCCGGGCTCCATTGTGAAGGTGTTTCAGCATATGATGGCACTGTGACTCCTTGAAAGCCCTCCAGGCACTCTTCTCCAAGGACCGAGGGTGGGACCTGCTGTCCGGGTGAAGAAGAGCAGAACCTTCTCCCAGCCCTGTGGTAGAAAGTGTAAATTATACCATGAGATCCTGCTGAGAAGGGCTTCAACGTGATAAAGGATATTGTGACCATCTTGCATTGAATGACACTTGTTCATATTGTTATGTGTCTGGGCAAATACTGTTTACACTTATTTTCTCATCTGAAGAAAAAATGAAATTATGGAAGCTCTTCCTTTCTGTCACACCGCTAATAATCCATTACATAAATTTACTTTACGAAATAAACTGGGGAAACGAGCTTGAACTGAAGTGTTGGGTTTCCACACCCAGGAGATGTGGCTCTGAAACTGAATTTTATAGACACCTCTGAAATCTCTGGTCAGGACAATCAAAAACCTGGACTTTCAAACTTTCAGAAAGATGCATCCAGATCCAGACACAAAACTTTGCGGTTTTCAGCCCACCTCTAATTTGAACGCTTCTATAATAAACTTGCAAATAAAGCCTACTCTTTAAAGTCAAGGGAAAACAGATATTAAAAGCAAAGCCTCTGCACACAGGAAGCCTCTGTGATGACTGAAGTGGTCAATTAAAGGCAGATCTTCTATTTTTATTTTAAAGGGGAAAAGGAATTTCAAAAGCTAACTTTATCTCCAGCACACAGTAATTTTGGTTTACAGTAATGTATACATACAAAATCCAACAGCACGCTCTCTACACAATATTAATTGAACAAAATGAATACATAGCTTCAAAAGGAATGTGCCTTTACTCTTTTATGCACAGCCTGCTCTTAGATGTGTTGGAAAACACGGATCAAAAGAAAACCCCACTCTGGGGGTTAAAAGGTGACAAACATGAACCTTACATAATGTGTCGGAAACTGTATTACATTGCCAGAAGGAGTATGAGCACCAGAGAGCTAGAAAATGGATATGGGGAGGGGTGAAGGGGCTGCTTGAGTGCCTGGGAAGTTGGGGCAGCCATCTCTGGAAAGGGATGTGTCACTGTAACATGCTCCCAAGGGGCAGGGTGTGTGGGATTCATCCCGTTTTTCTGATGCCTTCTCAGCTCACCTGGATAAGAAACTGGGCTATTTGGGATCAATCACCAGTGAGAGCCACCCAGCACAGGATCCTATGCTCTATGCCCCAGGCCCTATCTAACACTTGGGCACATGCTTGGGCAGTGTTGCAGCATGGCTACAGCAATTACAAAAAAAATCAATCACAAAAGTATTATTTGGTGTTAGGTAGACACTTTCTTAAGCCTTTCCCACTTCCTATTGAAAAAAAATAAATGGTGTCAGTGATTCATTATGTTGGCTAGGTCTTAGATGTTCTGGAAGAAAACTTGGTTTAACACCTGGGGAAACGGCACTGCCAAAATTATAAATACATGTCAACCATTAAAAACAGCAATTCCTAAGCTAAACAGAAGCAAGGACTTATCAGGAGACAGGGGTAAAAAATGATCAGAAAGAATACAATAAATACCTTAACCTAAACAGTGCCCACCATTGAACAACACCAGGATTTAATGAGGTTAATGAATACAACCTCACAAAATCTTTTCTGGAAAATCTGTTTGCTTTGTTATGTTGCAGCTTACAAACAATTCTTCAATGTGAATGAGAATTTATGGTCTTGCTTTCTATAGGGTAATAAATACTAGGGATACTTTGATATTTGAGCATACTGCCTGAGATGCCCTTACAGAAGCCTGATTTTCAGGGGCTCAGTATTTCTCCCTTTCTGGAAGTCAAGGCTTCTCAGGTATTTCTACACTGCTGAGCAGAGTTACTCCTGTTAGCACTGAACAACTCCCATTCTGCAGTCAGAAATGGGATGGCCATGACAGGGTGATGCTCTGCTTGAGCTGACTACATCTTTGGAGAGGGAGGATTTACTAGGTTGGGTCTGTGCTTCATGTCCATGTACAGCCTGCAAGGTACATGGCAGAGCTTGTAGTCACCAGTGCTAACTTTCAACATGGTGCCTCCTGCAAACAAATTATCTCACACTGAAAAAAGACTTTGAAAATTCACATTTCCTTTTGAAGTTGTTAAACATTTGAATCTGCCCTCATGAGGAGGTTTTGAAATTGCTCAACTTGCTATTTCCAAGGCATATTTATTGTACCAGTTGCTTTTAAGCAGTCGTATTTTGCCTCGTTCATGTGATATAATTCATGAATACAGATGGCATTTAGAAATTATTTATTCATTTAGACATACTTGGGGTATTTAATTTCTTAAAGCGAAAATCCTTCTGTGGGAGGACACCATCTTGTATGTGCACATATCAAAGAAGAAAATGCAGTAACCACATCAGACATTCCCAATTATTCCCTGAAGGAAATAATGAAAAGAAGGAGTTTTTGAAAAGAAGTCAAACTTTATGTGGTATTATACAGTGTCTTTTCCTTGATACAGCTCAAAAGCAACTGTGTCTCAGCCCTCCATGTCACATTAGTGTAGTTCTGTCTGTAACTTGCAAATGACAAACTGCAACCAGGGAAAGCAAGGGAGATTTGCATCGACAGCCCTAGAGGAAGGAGGGTATTTGTTTGGGACTCTGTCCCTCCAACTGTGACAAAAGAAGGCAAGAACAAATTCAGGCAGTTAAGAGAGGCATGAGAACATAATGAAGGCTGCAGAGACACGGGGAGAAATGTAGAAAACACACGTACAGAATGGTTTGGGTTGGAAGAAACCTTATAAATGATCCAGTTCCACTTCCTCCTGACCATGGGCAGAGACACCTTCCACAGGACCAGCTTCGTCAAGGCCCCATCCAACCTGGCCTTGAACACTTTCAGGGATGAGGCATCCACAACTTTCCTAGGCAACTTGTTCCACTGCCTCATCACTCTCACAGCAAAGATTTTCTTCCTAACATTGAATCTAAACCTCCCTTCTTTCAGTTTAAAGCCGTTTCCCTTGTCCTATCACTACATGCCTTTGTAAAAAGTCCCTCTCCAGGTCTCTTGTAGGACCTCTTTAGGTACTGGAAGGTGCTCTAGGGTCTCCCCAAAGCCTTCTCCTCTCTGGGCTGAACAACCCCAGCTCTATCAGCCTGTTGCCATAGGACAGGTGCCCCAGCCCTCTGAGCATATTCGTGGCCTCCTCTGGACTTGCTCCAGCAGGTCCACGTGCTTCTTACACTGGGGACCCTAGAGCTGGATACAGTACTTGAAGTGAGATCTCACCAGAGCAGAGCAGGGGGGCAGAATCCCCTGCCTTGCCCTGCTGGCCACGCTGCTTTGGATGCAGCTCAGGACATGGTTGGCTTTCTGGGCTCTGAGCGCACATTGCTGGGTCATGTTGAGCTTCTCATCAACCAACACCCCCAAGTCTTTCTCCTTGGGGCTGCTCTCAATAATGCTAAACAACATCACAGGACCAGAATATCAGAATATGAAATACAGAAGAGAATTAAGAGACAGCGATGGGACCTTTACCTATGTTTGCCTTGCTGGAGCAAGGAAATAATTAATTTAGTACAAACTTCTTCCTTACAAAGTCGTCATTTCAACACTTTTGTAGTTACATACACCTGTAGATATAACTACCATACAAAGGAGATGTAACTTCCTCTTGTACCATCTGCAGGTCAAACACCAAGACCAGTGATACGCTTCCCAAACAGAGCAGTAAATCAAACACCACCTTCTGTGTTTTCCCTTGCAGCAGTGCTCAGAGGCAGTGCAGATTCCCCCTGCTTCACCCTTGGCAGTGCACACGAGGTGTTCTGCAAAACTGAGGTCCTGCAGTGATGATGTCACTTATTTTAAAAGATCCATTTCGCCATGTTAAATGAGACATTGCTGGAAAGGCTCAGGGTTAAAACATGCATTCACAAAACTGGGAAAAGAATTTCATGACTCTTTAGAAGCCCACTTTGGAGACTAGATGCAGTTGCAACATAGTTGGAGCCATTACTTTCATTCAGAGAGATCCAAGTCTGCTATTCTCACAGCACTGACAGATGGTCGGTTTCACTATCTCCATGACTGAGTATCTCAGACTCAGCTGAGAATATCTCAGACCCTCTCTCTGACTGACTTTGAATTTTTGTGTGTTATGAAGGAATATTACCCACTTGTTGAAAAATATAAAACCACCCACTATGTTACTACTCAAAAGTGTGACAGACTTCAAACAAACAAACAAAAGATCTTTGCATGAGACCAATGACAATAATTTTGTGAAGCCTCTGGTTGGCTCTCCCTTTAGCTGCACCACAACCAGAGATCGTATGACTGTATCCCCTACCCCACAGCGTATGTTTTCACAAAGGAGCAAGTCCAAAAGGAGAAGGAAAATTCCAGAATCCACCTGAAATACCAGGTAGCAAAACAAAAGCATCTTATGATGAGCTGATATCCAGCTTCCCTTTCAAAACCAAGCCCTAGCAGTGACACAGCTTTAGCATGAAACGAATTGAATATAACATAAGAGGTGCTACAGCTCACTGGGGATCCCTGCCCAGACCCTCAGATCTTTGAGGGCCTGTGATCCCAGATCACACTTTACAGGGGCAGGATTCAACATCCATCTGAGTGGGAAAGTGGAGGCCTGTACAGCTGCCATGCCAGGAAGACGTGGATAAGAGCACGCACCACACCAGACAGAGGGCTTCAGGCTCTCATGTTCACCTATAAACCTGTATCTGATGTGGGAACAACCATTCAAGATAAAAATAATTGTTAAGGGAAGATAGGTTACTTTCAAGTTCTTCAAAGATTTCTGCACATAGCTGCAAGTAAAACACAAATCTTAAAAGGGCAAACTGTTGGCAGCCCGTTACCCAAACGTGTTTCAAAAATGGTTATGACAAAGCTCTCCGCCAACATTTCTGCAAAAAACTGCAAGCTGCTAGAATGAATGTTTTGGTTTTCTGAAAAATAGTATGCAAATACTGTACAATTGCAACAAAGATAATCAGTAGAGTTGTGCTTGAACACAGATAGTTTTAATTTAATTTGTGCCTAAACACCCTGAAATTCTGTTCACAGCTGTGCCAGACTGCTGAAGTATAAGGCAAATAATCTTAAACTGTTTAGATTTTATCAGTTTAATGAATGTCTCCACCAGAATCTAAACCACGGCTTCAAACATGTCCAAGGGTAGCGCTTCAAACCAGTCTCAAAGCTACCAGGTGTTCAGCAGGTTCATCCTTTGCTAGATGGGAGAAGAGATGTTACCTCAAAGTAGGATTCAAACCTGGATTTAGACTGGCATTGCTCAGCAGGAACTGCTTAACATTTTTTTCCCTTTTTAAAATTTTCTAGTGATGTAAATACAGAAGAACAAAATTTTATTATGAAGTAAAACACCTTGAGTGATAGCATAAGTTCAAAACAAGCAATGGCTTCATCTCTGATGAAGAAACATTTTAACATTCATGCTTTACTCCTGCAGCAACCTCTTTTCAAGTTAGAACTTGTTTGAAACTGGAAAAACCTTACAACAGATAAAGAATAATTGGCTGGATTAACTTTATAGCTCTCCTTATCTGGGCAGTTGCCCTGCACAATTAAATAAATAGACATTTGGATTATGCTCTTTCTTGATGTGGGATAGTGTCAGATAACACCTGTGACAGGCTTTTAGTTCCAGTGCAAGCTTACATAATTGCCATGGAGAATATAATGTCCTGTTACCAAGCCACGAGCTGTGTTTACCAGTGTTTTCCCTGCACTTGAAACTTCAAAGAGTCCTCGCAAGACTGGGGCCTAAATTAGCTACTACAAACAAAAGGGTTGGGAAATGAAAGCCGGGTTTTATGGCCAGGGAAGCAGACAGGACAATGACTTCCTTTCACATGTATCTGTTGCCTCTCTTGTGCACACAGAGTTTCCAAGTGCAGCTTTCGAAGAGAGGCAAAATGAATGCTTTAGAGCACAGAAGATCCTGAGGAGGGATCCAAAGATGTTTAGATGGGACAGCTAAACAGTAACTCCCTCAAAGCTGACAGGCCCAGCACGGAGGTCCCCTGCTACCCTACAGCTTCGTCCTTATTCAGTGTCCTATCTTGGAAGAGGTCAGAGAACCAGGTGCCAAGCAGTTACACAGCCCATAACCTCTGCTTAGCTGAAGTTCTTAATTGAGATGGCTGCTGCTACCTGTGCAAGGTGAAATGGCACTGCCCAGAGCGTGGGCTTCTTTATGAAACCCTGAAGGGTTAAAGCCTATCTTCTTTCAGGGCAGTGGGAAGGAGGACACTGACAGGAGTGGGTGCAGCGCTGGATGTCAGTGCAGTTCAATATCAATGGTAGTTTGGTCTTGCCCTCTTTGAAAGAAACATCTGCTCTCTGTCAGAGACATCTGCTTCATCCTGTCTGCACCCACACCTTGGCACTGGGTTTATTCATGCAGAACTGCCCCCAACTCCACGGGACTTCTGTCCGGGTGAAGACAGTGCTAAACAAACTCACTACATATAATCCTACCCTCTATCAGCCCTAAATATTCACCTCACTAATGAAGTATTACCCTTGCTTTGAACAGCTGAAGGTATTTGCCTCCAGTGTGGTTGAGGCCACTTTTGGGTCCCATGGTGTGCCAGCCTACTTTCTCAGACACTGTACAAAGCACAGAAAAACTGTCCTTTCTGTTGATGACATCGACATCTTATCACTGTGCTAGCCCACAGCCGAGCTACAAAGACGAGTGAAATGGAATTTACACTAACAAAATTGTACATGAAATTTAGTCCATCTTCTAACTCTCCAAGTCTTACACTGAGCAGTGTGTCTTCCCATCTTTTTATTGTCTTCCAGATTTTTAAATGCATTATTTAACTGAGGAAACAGATCACATGTGCCTCTAGCACAGAGCACAATATATGTTCATTTTATGGCTATGGGTATTTATATCTCCTGATGCATTCACTTACAATTTTCCTGAAAAAGTTTTGAAATAAAACACTACTATGTAACTAATTTAAAGCAACATTGCCAGAGAACTTTTAAAGCATAAACAGTTTTGCCAGAGGACTTTTAAAAGCAGTGAACAGTTTTGCTCTGAAAAGCCTATCAGTCTTGTTTTCATCATCTTTATTAGTACCATTTCCATGATGTTATCAACTAATTGTTTTAAAGTTTCTAGCTCATCACTCTAACAGTAGCATAATCAGAAATACACTAAAGTGTTTTTTTAGCATCTGTATTTATTACAAAAAAAAAAAAAAGGTTATGTTTACAAAAGAAATTAGCCAAATTTGTTTTGAATCCACTTGAATGTAGTTCTTATGATTCAGGTTTTTTGGAGTTGAATGATCTTAGTATTTGACATCTGAAACTTCTGTGGCTTTTTGTCTAAGCAAAGAAAACAGTGATAATGGACAACTTCCAGCTGCAAACCTTTTTTTCCCTTTTTTTTTTTGTGACACTGTACATGTATAGGTTTTTATTTTGATAATGAAGACCAGTTTTTTCCAAATTTCAACTCAGTGACGTTAAAGTAGGCACTTCTTAATGTAATGAAAGCAGAAGCTTTAGCCTTAACAGGACATTTTTAACTTGTGTCACAAAGCTTAAGTCCTAAAAATCCTCAACCACCCACCCACACTCACTCACTTTTAACCCTTAAATTGCCATATGCAATAGAAATGCAAAAAGAAAACATGGCATGCTGCAAAGAGGCTTAGCACTGCAATCCCCTGGGATTGCTGGTTATTCTTACACATTAGCAATTCAGGATAGCTGCTGATCAAAGGATGCTTCTATGGGCTTTATGGCATGGAACGAAAAGCTCTAGACCAAGTTAAAGCCAACAGGGTAAATACATTTCCATGAGCTACATTTCAGTGCGTTATATGCCACTGATAGAATTTTCAAGTTTGTAAAAGGGCAGTAGTTTCCAAACTTGAAACTCTGATCCAAACTCTGCACTGCTGCATTACCAAGATGTTTGTCTTCATATAGAAGGCAGCGAGTTATATCTTTCTACAAGAACTTAGGTTACGTTATTTAGTGAAATATAACTGCAGATGGAAGAAATGGATGACTTTCCTTCATCATCCTCTTCTGGCAGCTGCTGTTTTGATCTGATCACTGGCCCTGATTTGTTTCCTGCTCCAGCCAGCATTCAGCTCTGCTCTGTAATTCCAAGCAGATGAGCCAGGGAGTCCAACCCTGCAATTACACCTCCTCTCTTTACCCTCTAACTTCAAGTCTCCCATTTCAACTTTTACATCTCAGATCACAGAGTTTAAAGAACACCTCTGGCGTCCTGTCAGGTCTGGCTCAGCTAAGCATGTTTCTACACTCTCCGGATCTTGTAGCTGAGCTGTGAGAAGAGTATAAAACCCCCTCCTGGGGATCAGTCTCCTACTCTTTCTTTCTCAAAACAAAATATAACATCAGAAGCCCATCCTCTTTATTATTTATTAAATACCATAGTGTGTGCTTAGCACTTGTACAAACACAGAGAGAGACAATCCCTGCTTCACAAAATCAACCCCAGAAATAGCTTTGAAATCCTTAACCCCAGCTCACAGATCTCCCACTGAATGCATGTAGGTCACTTGCATTCTAACAGTTAAAAAAAGTCCTCTTTTTACCACTAAGCTTGGGGTCCTAAGAAATTTAACTGAAGGATGCTGGATGCTACAAAGAAGTTCAGAATTAGGAACACTCTTCAAAATGATGCTGTAACCGAGTAGCTTGAGTCACACTTTCAGGAGGATATCATACCCAGATTTCTCAAATCTGGCTGCCAAATGTTAGACATACCTAAGCAGCTCATTAAATTGTCTCCTTTTGAGAAGTTTCTCTTCAAGAACACTGGCTTTCTGGAAAGATGGGTTATCTATTTAAGGGCCTAAAAATGGATTTACAAGCCGAACTTTTAAGTTTAAATACGCTTTTCTCACTAAAATTTTGCCTACTGTGAAGTTTCAGAGAGATGTCAGTCCAGGGTTAAACTGAGAGACTGTCAAAGCAGGACTGTGTGTAGTAACACCCAGAATCTCTGTGCTCTGCAGCAAAACAGTTTTAGTTGGGCACAAGACCCGGTGCTGCTACCGAAGGCTTCCCAGATAACACATGCACGGCAAAAAACTTTTCCTGAGAAGAGGTGGAACGCGGGCCCCGCAGGGTGTCTCGGCGAAACGCGCCGGAGTTCGGCAGGGCCAGCTCTTGCCCGGAGGTGCGTAAAGAAACTTGGTGCGAGGTGCCCGGACCAACTGCTCCATCCAAGCAGTCCCAGGCTGCAACGCAATCCGCCGAGGCACACTTGGGAGCGGGGCGCTTTCGCCGTCGCTTTACCCACGCCGGCGGCCGCCGCTCCACACGCGTGCTGCGCAGGGGTGGTCACTAACACGGGGGTCTGCCCGCTTCCCATCCCCCTGCCAGACCTCTGTCCCGGGCAGGCGGGACCCAGTGCCCGCGGCCACGACGGGAGAGCGCATCCCCCCCCGCGCCCCTCTGCCCCCGCCAGAGAGGTTCTGCGGCCCCCTCGCACCCAGCCGCCTTTCGGGACGCGCCGCGGGCCGAGCCCCGCCGGCAGCCGCGCCGGCCCCGCACTCACCGTGCAGCAGCAGGGCTGGGAACAGGTACCGCATGAGGCTGCCGTACGGGGCGCACATCTCCCCCGCCTCGCAGCGCTCCTTGCCGCTCCTGCGCTCCGGCCGCCGCCGCTCCCGCCGCGCCGCCCGCGCCTCAGCGCCACCGCGGGCAGCCCACGGCCCGGCGCTGGGGGGCAGGCGGCTGGCGGGGCCGGGGGCCCGCGGGCACCTCCGGGGCCGGCGCCGCCGCCGCTCCTCAGGGCTCCCGCCCCGCGCGCCGCCGACCCGGCAGGGCTCCGGCTCGGCCGCCGCCGCTCGGTGCCCGAGGATGCCCGCGCCTCTGCCGCGTCCCCCGCTCGTCTCCGCGCAGCGCGGGGGACGGCTCCGCTTCATATTTCCCCTTCCAGCAGGAGGAGGAGGAGTGGTCGGGAGGTGGGGACTTCTCCCGGGGCGGGGAGGGGGCGGCTTCCGGGCTGGCGGCAGCGCCGGGCAGCGCTCCCACGGCTGGGGAAGGGGCGCTCGGGACCCGCCGGGCGGATCTGCGGGGCGGGAGCGGGACAGAGCGGGCGTCGCGCTGTGTGGGCACCGGGCATCCCGGGGGTTTGCCGTCGGGCGGCGGGTGGGATGTGCACGTGGCGGGCTGGAGATCGCGTGGGAGAGCGTGCGGGGGTGGTCCGTCCTTCCGCGGCTGCGGGCAGGGAGGTGCCGGCTGGGCTGCGGCCCCCGGGGCCGGGATCCCGCTTCGCTGGGGGTGCGAAGTGGGACTTTGCCGTCGCGGCCATAAGCTGAAGAGGAGGAAAGTTGGTGTGCGTCCTCTCCTCGAAAAGAAACCTTTGTGTGGTTACCGCTTTCCATGTAAATCCGGCATTTTACAAGCTAAAAATGCGTGTCAACGATGTCTTTGGTGCTGCGCTCTCCTGCACGCATTCCCCCATGTCTGTTGATTAGTTTTGCTTTTTTCTCTAGCCTTCGGCCCTGGCCTTGCAAACACGCACAGACTTAGTGTACCTGTGAGTGACTTGTGCCTGAGTTTAATCATGGGACTTTTAATTTGTGATGTCCTCTGGATAGGGACATCATATTTTCCAGTTTGTGTTTGGTCTTTGTGGGCTCAGCTGTAGGGCCTCATGGCAAAGAATGTGTAACAAATTGGAGGAAATGTTGAGAAAATCAACATAACTGTGTTTTGAACAGCTTAACTGAGCTAAAGTGTTTACACGCTGCATGCTTAAAAAGAAATACAAACAACATTGATTCCTTCCAAGTCCCTTGAGAGGGAAGAATAAGCTTAATCTTCCTCAGTTATATAGGGAGGAAACTGAGACAGAAGCACGTAAGTGGTGAGTCAGAGTTAGTGCTCCAGTGCCTTCGATTCCCAGGGTTATGGTTGCGCCTTCACACAAATGTCCTTCCAGCCAGAAAAGATGGTTTCCAGAGCACTTGGTGGCGGTCTGTACAAGCCTGTAGTGATCAAAAATCCTTTCAATGACCTGGATAGACATGGACAGAGAAAAGCAACGTCCTTCAAGAAGCAGGCGTCTATGAACATGATCAAGTAATGCTGGCTAAGGCTGTAAAAATGCCTTTACCCCACATTGGTTGCTCATTGTCTTCTCCTGTAGTTGCCACAGAGGTGTTTGTCAGGCGAGCGTGTGAAGGGAGGTGATTCATGCTGTAGACGCAGTGCATTTGGAAAAAGCGTTGTGTATCCAGATCAAAATTCAAATTGCCAGATCAAAATCCAGATCAAATTGCCACTTTTAACAATCCCACAATGGCAGAGACACCCAAGTAGTTTATCTGCAGGTTCAGTAAGTGAGTCAGATGCAGTGAGCGAGGAAAACAACAATATCCACTCAAAATACAGTACAAGCATCTGCATTTCTGAATCTTGAGCACCTGTGATGTACTTCAGATCTGTGCATGCTGATTGCCTCCCCTAAGAGAAGTCCCTGTTGGGGTTATCAGTAGCATAATGCTGGGTGTGCAAATGGGCGTTACAAGGAGAAGGGAAAGACAGTGTGTGGGGGAAAGCAGATTACCCTGTTGTTGGCTGTGAGCACCAGGTTATTACTAAGGAGTCCTGCCTGGTGGAAGAAGCCAGCCTGAAGGGTCTCAGGTGTTTGACATGCACATGGGTAATATGGCATGTAGGAACTCTCCTGCTATTTACCTGAATATAAAAGGCAGGCCAGTGTCACTGTGAAGGATTAGGAGTTTGGAAGTGTAATTGTGTAAAAGCAGCAACATCCAAAAGGAGAGGCTTCTTATAGGCAAAACCTGTTTTACCATCCCCAGATAGAGCAGCATAATAATCTGCAAAAAGATGAGGCTGAGAATCGCCTGCAAAAAATTATTTCTTCCAAAAGGCAGTTATCCCAGAAGGTCATGGTTTCTCCCCTGGGAAGTGACAGCCCCCCATGGCAGCATCACAAGCAGTTTTCATAAGAGGAAGGGGCAATGCCTTTACTGCTCCATTGGACAACTCTGTAAATTAGGCTCTGCTTGTGATTTACTATCAGTGAAGCTTCAGATGTGGTAATGAAATAAAATGAAATCAATACCCAGTGGGTTCAGATATGGGAGAACATGCAAAAACCAGCACAAACTATACTTTTTTTTCTTGTATTTATTTTTTTTCTTATTTTTTGTCATTTTAAGGCTATGTGTTTTATCAGCCTGATGCATGTTATTTAAAAAAAAATATACCCAGTCCTACTTGTTTCATTACCGTGTCCCACTTCCAAATGTGCTGTAATGGGAAACAGTGACAAATAACAGCTCCTTGCACTTTGATCTAGGCAGCATGTCACATCAGTACTCATTAAAAATGGCATTAACCAATCCAACCATGACTTTCTGAACTGGGGTTCCTGGGGTGTATATCTAATTTAAGTATAATGTAATATCATTCACAAAGGCATCTCTCATGCATATTCTCAAAAATACCATAGAGGTCAAAGCATTTCAAAAAGGAAGTTGTCAGCAGAAGTTTGCACAGAAAGGAACTGTTTAGAAACAAAAAAACCCAAACCCCAAACCTGATGGGAAATGTACTTTGTGGCTGAGGCCCTCTGCAAAAAGTATTAAAATAGGAGGAAAACTAACTTGTTGGACTTGTTGTGTGACACTTCAAAGATCTAGGCAAATCAGCATAGCACTTGTCTAGGTAAAATGCCGACTGGTTGGCTGGCTGCCAATGCCAATCTGGTGGTGAAAGATGCTTAAAAGAGGGAGAGGATGGGAAAGAATGGAGGCAGTGAGTGTGTGGGACACTTTATGCTATGGAGAAGAATAGGATGGGGCAGCACAGCTATGATTCGCTAATGGCTATATTATGTTTTTAAAAAGAAGGGACGTAAAGATTTATTGGAAAGGAGTGGAGTGACTAATTCGCAAAGAATCAAGCGTCTGTCAGATTTCTGTTTGTGAATTGCCCATGGCAAATTGATCAAAATAAGTAGAGAGAAGTTTTTCTACACATCTAGCTTGAGTTAGAATCCACAAGATGAGCCTGGAGTCTCTTTGATACAGAGAAATATTCACTATGTGGCTTCTTATTTTGGCTTCATCTGCTTGAAGGAGAAGTTAATCTGTTTGACCATGTAAAAGAAATGGCAAATGGTTTGTTTCTCCTTTCAATCTGGACGAAAACTCCATAGTTTATGGGATACAGCAATAATGGGGTTTATCCATTACTTCCTCTATCAGTTTTATGTATCTAGAATAAGGTGTTTAACCTACTGATTTTTTTTGTATTCTCTATTTAAAGGAGTAATTGAGAGAACCTCTGGCAATATTTTCTACAAGTTTGGCTCCCAAATTGTGCAGACTAATTCACCTTCCCCTAAAAGAGATTTGCTCTTCAGTGCAGCTACTGAAGCCAGTGGAATTTTATGATTTTTTTAAGGGGTGCTGGATTTGTGTTTGGTTTTGTCAAACATGTACCTGTGGTAATGCTGTCCTGAAAACTAAGGCTCTGAGATGGTGCAGATTACCACAGAGGTCTATCCTTTATTGCTTTTCCATGTTTAGGTAGGTAACTAGTCTGAGACGTATATTTTGGAAATGAATTTCTTTTGGTCATCAAAGACACAATGCACATGTTGAAGTCCTGCTACCTGGTAACAAACATAGAAAACATAGACCAAGCATAGTAAAATGAAGTTTTTGTGGCCACTGTCGGTAGGCTCTTTTCTCTCTTTTTTTTCAGATGCCCAAAGAGATGTGCATGCACATAAAAACAGAGAGCCCATCTGCTAGAATAGACTTGCTGGTTTCACAAAAATGAAGTTGGTTATCTGAATAAGGTTTTTTTTAGTTTTCCTAGAATGGTTTAAGAAGTAGGTGGAAATAAAGATATAAAACAATGTAAGAGTAGACCCTGCAGAGCTTGGGCCATCCCAGACAAAAAAAAAATCAAAAAAAGATGTAAAGACCTCAAACAGCAAATGGCTTTTCATAAAATAAGCTCCCTCCTTCTTGTTTCCCCACTCGCTTCTGGCATTTAAAATGTGCTTGTGATTTGATTGTTCAGAGGCAAAGAGGAACTTCTCTGTGTAGAATTACTTTACTACAACCACAAATTTCATGGTGCCGTTGCTGCAGCCAGAGCTTGAGGGCCGGGTCCAGCTCTCAGGGAGCTTGGCTGGGGTCTTGCCATTGACCAGAGCGAGGGGTGGATCAGGCTTTGGGTGAGGCTGTTGGAAACACCAGCTGGAACAGCTAGTGCTCATGTGTTGATGCCATTCATCTGGAAGCACAGCAGGGGTCAAAGGTATTTCTTCATGCAGCCTATGGGCAGCCATCCAGACCCTCTGCAGCACTGCCATCCATTCATGGCACTCAAATACCCTGAAAATGGGTGTGGCAAAAATGTCTTCATAAATGTTGTTTAAACCTTCTGTTGTTTGCACAGTGGCTTTGTGATATTGTGACTTAAGAAAGAGAAAACCACCTCAAACAGCTAAACCAGCAGATTGAAAATCTGTTGCAATCTGGGCAAAAAATGCCCTTCTTGTATCTTCTTGCTGTGAAGCACCATGCAACTGGTCAGAGAAATAATGATTTCAATTGCTGAAGACAAAAGAAAACTTCTGGAAAAATTTAAATGCATGTAGAGTGTTGTTCATTACTGCTTATATTTTGTCAGACTGAAATTGAACTTTGATTAATTTCTCAGAGAAAATGGAAGTTCTGGCAATTATTTATAAACTGTCTAGAGAAGCAGATTTCATTTCCAAACTGAAAAATGGAGTAATGTGATCCGCCAAGCTTGTGTTTAAAAGTCTCAAGTAGCATCTAATGCACCTGGGAGCTACTTTCTTGGTTTTTATTCTTCTTGTAGCCCTTTTGGGGCCAATGCTTCTCCAGGTTAATAACATCCTTCGGGAAATGGCATTTTCATCCCTTACAGAGCACTGCCCGTGGTCTTCATTTCACTTGGCAAACTTTTGCAGCAGGGGATGGACAAAGAGTAGGAAACTGAACCTGTTCCAGGCAGCCCTGTTAAAAATAGGTCTGTTCCCTAGTGAGGGGAGGAGGAAGCCCTCCTGCCCTTCTGACCACATCTGAGCCGAGTGGCCAGCTGGGCTGGGTGGAACTTGAGTGTTGCCTTGAGGGCGCAGGTGGGAAATTTTCTTTCATGGTTTTGTTCAGTGTTTGTATTTGGTGATGGGTCTCTTGCAATGTGCCTTAGATACACAAATGGCCGAACATAAATTGCAAGTATGATCCTGTTTTAGAGTGCCCCTGGGTTTTTGTAGCAGTCCTTTGCTCAGCTTGTATCCAGTCTCATTCTTGTGCTAAGTTTGGTTATTTCTCAGTGTGGTATTAGAGCAGCCACTTTCAATCTTGATCTTGAATTGCAGGTGTGACAGTCCTGGTGTTCTGCAGATATCTCAAAAATACCCACACTACAGGCAATTTTTCTTTGTTCATTACAAAGCTGACTGTTGTTCAAAGCATTCACTAAATTTTAGACTCAGGTTCTCAAAAGCACTTGTATGTTCAAGCACAAGTGCGTTTTATCAAAGCTCCTCCCCAAAAGGGGCTAACCAACACTTTCAGCAATGACATCCTGAAGGTGTCAGCGTGGCCACCAAGGGCACAGTTGGCTCCAAAAAAATGTAGAAGCATTTGTTTTCCCAAGTAGTTTGCAAATAAGGAGGAGGAAAACAAGTAAGCAGCAAGAAGTCTTGGAGAGTTATGACTTCTAGCCTTGGCAGCTGGTGTGGAACAGAGGCCTGGGGCAAGCCTCTGCTCTGGTTTGATGTGCAAAGCCAGTGCAAACCACTTGGTTTCTCAGGGCCTCAGTTTCCCTAACAGTGAGAAAAAAGAACTAACCTGTGGATAATGTCATGAACTAAAAGAAATGTTTACACAGTAAGAATTGTAAGTTAGGCTGGGAGTTCACACGCAGATAGAATGGCATTAATACAGCTTTCAATAAGAAATACCACAGAATGGTTGAGGTTGGTCTCAGTTCATCTGGTCCAGCTCCTCTGCTCAAGCAGGGACACCCAGACCCAGTTGCCCAAGACCATGTCCAGATGGCTTTCAAATATCTCCAAGGTGGGAGACTCCGTAACCTGTACAGAACAGCCTGTATATACATTTTCTCAGGGTATTCCCAATCAACTGCAGTAAGTTTTGAATTCCTTCCATCATTCCATCTATTTACCAATGTAAAGTGTGTGTTATATACATATATTTGTATGGGTGATGTATGTACATATACAGCATGTATATATGTATAAAATATGTCTGTTTTCTATATGCATAAAGTCTTTGAAACATCTGGATAGTGCATTATCCATGCATATGTGCTTCAAGTCCATATGCAGCCAGCCAGCTTGCTGACTGCCTGAATTAAACTGCAGCCTTCCCAGACAATTCTGTCTGCAGCTGTAAGGTGTTCTGTAGGTTACCTAAAAGCTGCCAGGTTCTGTAGGAAAACTCTTTATATGCTAAGAAAATATTACCACCATCTTCTTGGAGAGAAGCTCCAAGTTTCTCAGAGCAGTGGCTGAATTACAGTTTTGGGTAATAAAAGGAGAAGAGAAGAAGGAAAGGAAAGACACCAACGAGATGAATGCTGGCTGATTTCTTTCCTCTCCTGTGTCTGTGCTTGGTACAAGAAGTAGGAATATGACAGCCAGGGGTTTGTAGGACAGGCCTGTGTTTTCTGTGGCTGATGCTATTTAGGGTCTAGAAAATAGCTAGTGAGTAACTGCTCAGAATAGCAGAGGGCTGCTCTGTCCCCTTTTGTGTCTTTGCCTGTCACAGACAACTGTGCCAAGCAGTTGCGTGATCTCTGTGTCCAGAGGATCACAGAATCACAGAATCAGTTAGGTTGGAAAAGACCTCTGAGATCATCGAGTCCAACCTGTGACCCATAGCTACCTTGTCAACTAGATCATGGCACCAAATGCCACATCCAGTGGTTCACTGAATACTTCCAGGGACAGTGACTCCACCATCTCCTCCAGAAAGTCCGTTCCAATGCTTAACAACCTTCTCCAGGAGGAAGATGTCCAACCTGAAGCTTCCCTGGTGCAGGATGAGGCTGCATATGTCCTCTCTCCTGTCGCTGGTTGCCTGGAAGAAGAGGCTGACTCCCATGTGGCTACATCCTCCTTTCAGGTGGTTGTAGAGAGAGATGTGGTCTTCCCTGAGCCTTCTCTCCTCCTGGCTCAAAAACCCCAGCTCTCTCAGCTGCTTCTTGTGGGACTTGCTCTCCAGACCCTTCACTGTCTTCTCTGGATGTGCACCAGCACCTCAATGTCTTTCTTGTGTTGAAGGGCCTGGAGCTGGACACAGGTCTCGAGGTGTGGCATCACCAGTGCCGAGTACAGGGGGACAATCACTGCCCTGGTCATGCCTCCTGCTTCCTCTCCTGACTTTTATGTTTGGACAAAGTTGCAATTACCTTGTGGCAAACAGGACACAGAGGTACTTTTTCTTCCTGGAATGGAGGGAATAACGGCAGGGGAGAAGCCTTTTATCCCTATCCCATCTAATGTTTACATTCCTGGGAGCTTCGGCACCCCTTTCCCAGCCCTCCTTTCATCCCCTTCCCTTTGCACTGCTTCCTGGCCTTGCACCAGTGGGGATCACAGACCTGTGGAGAGTTGTAAAACACACCTGGCAAAAGGGACATGCTCACACCTGTGTAGCCTTGTGTTGTATAGGGCTGTGTGTGTGGGGTGATCCAGGATGGAAACAGAGAGCAAAGATGTGGACCATGGAGTAGGTTGCCAAGGTGTGCTGACCCTTGCACTGCTGTTTCTCTGTTGGACACATGTGTACACAAATAAACACCCCATGTGATCTGTGGAACTGTTTTTCCCATCGGGATAATCACAGCTACTCCAATTATAACCACACGTGTGTGCGACTTACTCCTGGCAGATAATTCAGTGATTGTAAAGCTATCAAGTTACTAAAAAATATCCCCTTCGGCCTGCTCTTTAATTACTGAACTGTTTCCCATCACATTACAGGAAGAAAAAGTACATTTGGTAGTAATTGTCTGACGTGAAGGCATCTACACACGGAGTTCTCTGCTCATCATGCAAGTGTGGTAAACTCCTCGAGATATTTTTAAAGGAGACTTTTACAGAGGTTGCCTCCATTATGAATCGAGGGGCAGACAGCTGCTGCTGCTGCTTTCACTTTGGTCTCTCCCAGATCTGGAGGAATCTGATGTGGTCAAAGTAAGCAGCCGGTCGGTGAGTCTGCATTGATGCATGTCCTGGGAGGAGAATTTTCTTCTGAGCATTGCTGTGTGTGAAATGGGAACAAGCTGCCTGTGATGAATGGAACTGTTTGGTTGGAAGAGGAAGGGGTGAAGTTCATATCCATATAGGTCTTGTGGATTTTCATTCTTCCATAGGGGGCACAGAGAGACACAAGCAGTGAATGGGACCTAACATTTCACTTACAGAGTGTAAAACAAAATGTCTTGCTTAGCTACTGTCTATTTTTATAATAGTGTATTATGAATATAGGCAGTAACATGGCTACTGTTTTCTGGCAATGCCACAGGGTCCACATTCCTACGGGCTAACACCTCCAAGGAGTATGGGAGGAGGGGAAGAGGAGTACAGATGTAAAGGGCCCTCTGCAACGTGCTCCACTATTCTCAGGCTCTCTCACTTGAACATTATGATTGGGAAACCAAGAACTCAAAAGAAGTGAATTTGATTGCTCACATGCTTTCTTTCATGGTCGGCCATTACCAAACTGTTGTTACTCATCTTGTTACTGTCTGACATGAGTCTGTAGTTATTTATGAACTTCCCAAGCCTTATTTGATGTGCTTATGCTTGGTTTTGGGCATGTTAACAGCATAGAAGCTTGCTCTGAAGAGCTATGCATTCCTTACTCACTGGCAAAATGCCCTAGATATAAGCGCTGGGAATGCTTCCTAGTGTGATAAGCAGGATAGCTCATATCCCGGGAACAAAGAGATGCATGGCAATCCTTAAATAAAGGATGGCAATTAGCCTACATTTTGTCAACACAGATGACCCACTGTACTCCTTTCCAACCTTACCCATTCTGTGATTCCATGATTCTTTGATGATAAAAATATTTATCCTTTTACTTGTTGTTTTTTCAATTTCCCAGCAAACCTCTATCACCAAGTACCAGGTTGTTCCAGGTTTTGTCCAAGTTTATACAGTTCAGAAGTTTTCTACTGCAGTCAGTGGGAGTTTCACCTCTGATTTCAACAGAATTGGGGTAGGTTATAGGGCTAGTGACAAACCCTTTATAGTTCAGTCTGAAAGCAAGTGCAAACAACCAAAAGAAATCTCTTAATAATTTGCATGTTGAAACTTACATTGCATAAATGTGCCATTAATATCATTAATATCTTCCTGGAGATAAGATGCAATGAACTTCTTTGAAGAAGAATTGCTCAACTCACCCCTGGCGTGACTTCAGTGGAATCTCACCCACTTCTGACAGTGATTGATTTCGTCTGGA
This sequence comes from Corvus moneduloides, assembly GCF_009650955.1. Lineage (NCBI taxonomy): Eukaryota > Metazoa > Chordata > Aves > Passeriformes > Corvidae > Corvus > Corvus moneduloides. The sequence continues at coordinate 110,113,657 of NC_045476.1, read as the reverse complement.
ACACTTTCCTCTGGGAGTCCAAGATGTCTATCTTTTCAAATCCACACAACCTAACATCAGAGAACTCAGAAGCAGGACTCTCAAGTTCCAGTACTAGCTCAGCCATGAACTAGCATTATGCTGGTTATCTCATTTAATTTCTGTGGGCCTTGCCTTAATCATAAATCTCACAGGCATACATATTTCTTGCAAAACTTATCAGAATCTCACTTTGAAAGGTCTACTCATGAAAAATTTAAATATTCACAAATTAAATGCTTCTAAAATAATTTTCAAGCAGAGAAGGAGATTTATTCCCACAAAAAGGGAAGGAGGAGATGTTCCCTGCGGCTGTTGTATAAATTTTTGGTTGTGTCTAATATGGTAGAATAGCAAAGAAATATTCTTGGTGTGTTTGTTTGCAACAGAAAGGAGGCCCTGTCCTCAGCTTTCTCTGTTGTTGTATTGGTGTTTATCTATGTATATGAAAGTTAAAAGCATTACTTCTGTAGCAGGAAAAGTGGCAACAGTCCAGGCTTGAGCATGAGTTGTGATGGGCTGCATTTAAAATTTGTCACATTTGATGTGGAACGAAAAATTCTCTGTGCAAATGTTAGTTTTAGAAAACAATGCCAACATTGTAATCCTTTATGTTAAGTGAACAACTGGGTTTCTTTAACCCACTTTTTGGCCTCTTCAATGTTGGCTCAGATCTGTTTTGGGTCTGAAATGTCTTTAAGTGTTTATTTTCAAAGTCTGAAGTTTTAATGTTTTGGAGGCTTTGCATCTTGCTTGCAAGAAGGTATGAATGAGAGTGGGAATGGGCACATTTCCATAGCCTAAGTGTCAAGGAATTTGCCTGTGTTGCAGCAGTGCAACTTGGGCTTTAAGAGTGGAGTCCTCTGCTTTCATACCTCCTCTCTTTTCATACCTTGACTTTATGTTGTAAGTACTCAGGCTCCTTTTTCTCCCTGTGATGATAGCAGCAAGGGACCCATGGTCTAACCTGACCTCTTGCTTAACAGAAGGGCTTTAATTAATAGGGCAGTCACTTGTTGCTGAAGCTGAAGAAACCATAATTTATCTAAACAGTCTCAGACACTTGGACAGAGCAAAGACAATTCAAAGCATCCACAGGCAAAAATTATTTTATTATAATGATAGAGGGAATGGCACTTCAAAGATATGGTGGCATTTAACACTTAGAGAGATCTGTTAACAAGAAAAGTTTTATAAGCTGTTTGTAGGGAAATATATATCTGCTGGTGAAGGACACAATAAATTGCTGCAGCTGAAGAAACACTAGGTAGAATGGGGTACAGTTTATCATACAAACTACATTATATTCTCCTGTTACTATTTCTCTTCTGCATGTGAATATTAGTGCTAAAATACTTAAAGTATATCTTAAGGTCTACTCATATATACATATATATACAAACACACACACACACACACACACACACACATACATATATATACATATCTATGCCAAGTCCTTTTATGTCTGAACTGTAGATTGTGTCACAAGATTAAACAGCTTGGTTTTGTAAAACTAAAATAAAACATCTGTTTGGAAAGGCCCTGCCATTGTATGAAATTTTTTGCAGGCTGGATCTGAATTCAATGAGCATTAACCCACATAAGTTTTTATAATTATTTCAACTCAAATAATCTTGTCACATACATTCAGAAACTGAAGCTAAAGGATCTGTTGAACTTAAGCAAAGACTTCTGCTGAACTGCAGTTGTTAAGTTTGTGTCGCTTTCTTTATTGTAATCTATTGTTTTCACTGGCTTCTAATTTTCTGAGCTGCTTTATTCAGCTCCCTACTTCAGGTGAAATATATTTTTCAAAGATTTAAGCAAGAAATGATTAGTTTTTCACTACTTCTATGAAATGCAAGAGAAAAATTTTACCTTGCTTACCACAAAATCATGCCTGTGAACCTAGTGAAGAGGCCTGGGGATAAAAAAGGGGGCCTGGGGATCAAATACAATGAAACCAAACATCTTTAAGAAATATTTATTAAGCATACAGAAAAACGTGACTCCATCTGAGGAATTAAAATTAGTGAGCATTTAAAAAATAATCTACATTGTTTATCCCAGGTCTTACAATCAGGTCTTGGTACCCAGCTTTCTGGGATGCTCAGCAGTGTTTTGTCTGCAAGACATTGTTGCTTCTCAGACTGAAATGATTCCAGACTCTGTTCAGTTCTGTTTCCTGGTGAGCAGAGGATATATTTACCCATCTGGGACAATCCCTTTATGATCTACCAGGGAAAAGCACTTTGTAATTGCCCTGCTTTCTTACTGCTGTTGATACAGATTGGCTGCCTGATGTACTGCTCAGCAGCAATGGAACAGCACAGCAGGTGGAGGCCTGCTTCTCCTCTGGAAATCAGATCACTTCATGTTACACCATAATTTCTCAGTCCTTTCTGTATTCCCCTCAGATAAGATAGCTCCGATTTGAATGCTTGCTCTGAGAGTGGGGCAAGGACAAAGAAAACTGTTGTCTTTTCATCAACATACCAAAATCTGTGTCAGAGCAAAGAAATGTGGGCTCTGAAAAGGAAAGTTTTTTTACTTTATCTGCCGGAGTAGAAATGAAAGCAGAAAAATAGCAAATTGCAGTTGTGAAAAATTTCACAGTTTTCCAGCTATAATTGTCCCTCAGTGAAATGCAAAAACTGGGAAGCACGAGTGATCCAGTTGTGTGGGCGTTTCAGCCTGGAGCAGGCTGGGTGTCAGTGCCGTGTGCAGTTGCCTTTTGCAAACAGGCTCGGTGAGGTGGAGGGGCTCTTGCAGCCATTCCCACTTTGTACGACTCCTTTTGCATGGCTTGTTGCACCCTACCTAGGGGCCTTGGAAAGATCATAAGCACCTCTGAGCTCTTAGTGATCTCCTGTGATTCTAGGAGTAAGGCTGTTCAGTCTTCGCAATTATGTTGGACCAGGTCCTGGACCTTTTAGATGTACAGATATGGAGGAAACAAACATGAATAGAAGCTTTTAGAAGAGCAGGGGTCCAAATGTATACCATATTGGTCTACACGTGCAGGTGGGGGTCCTTTAACATCATTATGCATCCAAATAATTGCACCAGGCTTCCAATGCTTGCCCTCCTGTCCCTATTCTCATGTTCCCTCAACCACACAGACTAAACAATCAAAGTACAGAATTTCTGTTTTTCAATTTTAGGCCCCCTTCATTCCCATATGCTTTGTGTTTTGGTTAGGCGACTGGCTAAGACTTTAGAGGCTGCTTATTAGTATCCATGTGGATGTAATTTAACTGTCTTTTATTCCAGTCATGCTTTTATTTGAAATTTTAAAAGATAGTGGTACAATACTAAAAAGAAACAAAGAAAAAGAATTTAACACGTGATCCCTTTCAGAAAAGACAAATTATTCTATGAAATGGTGGACCACTGTGCAAAATAAATCAGGCTATCAAAGAATAAGAACTAAAAAAGAGAACCAATGAATCATAAGTATCAGTGTCCAACAAATACTAATCTACAGACTAGGCACCAGAGACAAAGTTTAGACTCCATTCTTGCATGTTCTTATGTTCCTGAATAATTGTAATATTTATGGAATTGTCTATACCTGTGTCTGGAGGGATGTGGTTCTGTGTGAGCAGCTCTGCTACTTGAATGAAATGATGTATCCATTTCACTGTTAGAGCTGTAGGTAAGTGGCACTAAAGCACTCAATTAAATTCAATCGGATTAAAATGTTCTCGTAATAACCTTAAGGAGTAGGTAAGCCTTATCATGTACATTAAGGAAAAGATGAGGCACACCATAAATTTTCATGCACGTACTCTGTAGGCCAGGCAGCTAAATTAATTTTGAGTGGTGTCTGTTGCCTGTCTTTGTTAAGTGTATTGGATCCAACAGTGGGGCACACGTGCTTTTAATGCGGAATGAAGCAAGATCCCATATCCACATAGTTTGTTTCTGATGAAATCTCATCTTATACGTTTGTAAACATTGCTATTTCCCTCCTGGAAGCTCCTAACATTGTGCATAATTTCATCAATTTCTCACATAACCGTTTCTGACACAGCACGTACTCGGGCGTGCAGCACATGCACACGTAGCGTTCAGCGAGGCCAGCATCAGCCGTGCTCTCACGAAAAGATGGATCTGCTTTTGCTAGTAGGGATTTTGGGCTGTTGAGTGGCCAGCATACATGGAAGGGGCAGAGTTGTGCCTGTTGGTGGGATACAGGCAGTCCCCTCAGGGCATCCTCCTGCGGCTGCCTGTTTCTCCTCTGTGGCTGCCAGCACCTCCAGGGCCAGGACTACCCTGCTCTTATGATGAGAGCTGGGAAGTTCAGTCCAGCCTTCCTGGAGATGGGGTCTCTAATTTTACATTAAATTTAAACATTCTGAGAGAATTGAGCTGGATTTTCTGGTTTTGGATGCTTGTTTCCATCTGGGAGAGCAGTTGCTTCCTCTGGCTGGCACAAGCTGCTCTCTGGTTAGCTGGTGATCCTGACTAGAGAACTAATCTGCCCAAAAAACAAGCACTCCTCAGCCCAGCCACTTTTTAGCATGAGGAGATCATGCCCAAGCCAGTGTAGCGGTAGGAAGGACTGGCTAAGGATTAGGTGGTATCCTAAGGGACCTACTCCTTGGGAAGAAAAAAGAGGGATGCCAAGTACAGTGAGTCCTGGAGTGCAGGGAGTGCCAGGTGAAATGGACTTACGGTGCATCGTGTCAGTTACATTTTAAACAAGTTTTGTTTGACACCTTTGTTGTCTCATCAGTTTTCCAGTGTTGAGGATAGAAAGGTAAAAATATTGATTGTAAGTTTTATCTTTTTTTATGACCTTTTTCTTTTCAGTGCTAAAAGAACCCATAAATAAAGATAACAAAGAGAAGGTCAGGACTTTTCTTGAGCTTTTTGAAAGTAGTAAATGTTAAAGAATTTAAAAAGCAATAAAAAAAGGAATCAGTTGGGATTGTTTAAAAAAACACAAACATCAAAACTCTATTTTTACAAAAATCCTATTTTTTTGATAGAAGAAAACCCTATTTAATTGAAAAAATGCCTGCCATCACATTGACTGAATTATACAATGGTTTGGTGACAGTTGCAGAAATGAAACCCATAAAATTTAGTTCTTCATATCAGGCAGGCCACGTTGTCCCATACTCTTCCAACAGCAGAGCTTAATTTTTAGTGGAAGATGTCTCACTAGCATGAAAGGCTTATTTTGAGAGCCTTCTGAAAAGCTGACATTTGGAATGAGTCCAGATAAGTGTTACTGACACCTTTTTAAGGCTGATATTTTATTAAGTAAGCCCAGAGGATTTTTAGCTTGACCCTGTCAAGTTTAGCAACAAGGATTGTTGTTAGATGTGCTGTTGTTGCTGCATTGGTGTTTTTGCTTTCAGTGTGTATAAATAAATTTAAAAGTATATTTTTTGAACAAATGGTGGAATGTTTGCCTGTGAGCAAACAAGACAAAAAGTTCACAAGCCCTAAATTTTTAATCACAGTTGGACAAGCTTGAAGATACCATAGTTCATCTTGACAATCAAGTATATTTGCCTGTTTCCTCCATAATATCTAAAGCTTTCTCTGAAATAATTTTTTTAGTTGTCTTTTCCTTGGGGGACAAGATAATCCAATGTAGCTGTTGAAATATGATATAGGCATTTATACCGCACATCAGTAAAGCAGGATTATTTTATGGATTTTTTTGTTTGTTTGTTTGCTTGTTTCAGTTTTTGTGTTATTTGTTTTTTGTTGGTTTATTTATTTTTTTAAAGTTGGAATATTTTGCTTTGGCTTTAAATTTACAGATCGTGTTCAGACCCACCTATCCCTTGGTCATTCTCTGACAAGTCATGCTGATTAAGTGCCCAAAGCATGGGGCATCAGGTATTCTGTGGATTAATTTATCCATTTTCTTTACACCTTCTGTACTTTGCAATGTAAATGCCAGAGTCTGTTTGTCATCCAGCTTGTGCAGTTCCCCTTGACTTCAATACAGTTTTGGTTCCTTATCAGTTGCTGGGATGTTCCTCAGATGATTCCAGAGAAGATTTATCTTTAGAAAGGCCCTCCTCTGTGGCAAAGAGGAAGGACTGAAGTGTTGCAAGCAGCGTGCTGAAAGCAAGCAGTTGTTCTCACAAGGAGAGGGTTGGCAGGTAACTTGGATATGAGATGGTCTAGAGGCTAACAAAAATCTGTCACTAGAAGTGGTTTTCAGCATCAGAGATAGAAAATAGGAGTGTAGGAATGGCAGTGCTGGTCAGACCAGACCCTCATCTAAACTAGGGTCTCCTCTCTGGTGTTGGTGAGCCATGGATGGCCAGGTAAAATAAGAACAGGGCTTAGTGAGCAGTACCTGCCTGGTGTGCTCTCCTGCCAGCCAGCAATTTGGGGCTCAACCTCCCCTGAGCTGGAAGCTGCATCTGTAAAATGCAGCAGTCCCCTGCAAACCATTGTTCTGTGAATTTGTCTGGCTGCTTTTTGAAACTGCTGGTATCCTCAGCATCCTGAGGCAAAGTGCTCCAGAGTTAAATAACACGTTGTGTGACGAGCCTCTGCCTTTCCTTTGTTTTCCACCTGCTACCTCCTCTCCTCACGCTGTGCCCTGGTTCCTGCCCTGAGGGGACAGTACTCCCATTGTGCCCAGTTTGCTCCCCCCATGACACACGTGTGTGATTTATGGACCTCTGTCCTACCCCCACTCTGTCATTTCATTTCCAGTCTATTCTGTTTAGTGATTCCTGGTGGGGAAGCTGATCCACACCTTTGATCATCCTTGTGACCTTTTGTTGAACCTTCTCCAGTTCAAGTACATCGTTTTTGGCGTCAGAGGGACAGAACTGCACAAGATATTCAAGGTGCAGTCACATGAGAAATTATGCAGTGGCATAATAACAACTTTTTGGTCTTTTCTTAAAAAACCCCCGCTGTTTTATTTTCCTTACTTATGGCTTCTTGCTACAAAACCTGTATTCATGTGACAGTATCTACATAAAGGATTGTACTCCAGAGGGATAATCGTCTCAGAGACCATAATTTTATATCAGTCTGGAGAGATAGACTAGCCTAGCAGAGCCATAGCAATAAAAAAATAATAAAAAGGGATTTAAAGGGATTCAGGATAAACACGACAAGATGATTTTTTTAAAATCCAGAATGAAAATAAACAATTCTGGGGTAATTCACCAAAATTTTCCTTTCATATTTTTTTAAAAAAGTTTTATTTGAAAGTTTTCTTTATTTGTCTTTCTTTATTTTGTAGAGAAATATTACAGCAGTTTAGAGATGATTCAGAAATTTTCAGACCAGGAGCCTTGCATTCAAGCCTTGCAAAAGGCTTCGAACTAATGAAATAAAATTAGTCTGGAAGATCATAATGAGTGTTTGCAGTGGAGGTTGTGCTGGGCAAATCCTTGGACTTCTTTGACTATGTCAGTGAAGTGGCCAGTGGATAAATTAAAATGAGTTAATAAAATTTATTTAGACTTTGAAAGACCTTTGACAGCAGCTATTAGAAAACTAAGTAGTCACTGGCTAAAAGTCAAAGAGTTGTTATTATTGAAAAAGCAGGAAAGAATCAATTTCTATCAGTGATCAGTTTTCATTATTACAAAATCCTAAGAGCAGGGTCTGACAAGTTTTTGTATTAGGGCCAATGTTTCGTGTATACAATAATAACTTGGAAAGGATGGTGAGCCCAGAGGCAGTAAGTCAGCAGATGGCCCTCAAATAATTTAGACTAGTCAAGATGAAAGAAGTAGATAGGAAGACAAAAACTGGGAAAAATTTGGTGAAGCTTAAGCAATCTAGATAAATGAACTACTCATAACAAATGGAGTTCAGTATTGCTAAATGCAATTAATAAATGCAGTATTAGTTATAAAAAACAATGCATAAATACAGTGCAAATGTACAGAAGTGCTCTGTAGACAGTCCTATGTTACAGCAACTCAAGAAAATATTGAAAAATATCTGCTCAGCATGTAGCTACTAAGCTGCTACAAGTAGCATATGCAGTAGGGAAAATCCTACCCAAAGAAGAAATAGAAATACTCATGTAGTCAAATCACTCCTTTTAAATTTAAGAGGTCCCTGAACCACATGGGTTTGGAAGACAAAACATTCATAAAGAACATAATTTTGAAGATGTTGCTTCCCTTTGCATAATTATAGTCTTGGTAACTAGCTAGAAAAGTGTTCTGGCTGGTGAAACTCCTGACTTTGACTAAATTAGGTTAATTATCATTAGAAGTTGTTGAAGATTATAAAGATAACTATCTTTTGGTGTACCAATGCTACCTGTAAGTTTGAGAAAGTTCTCACATCACAGGCTTAATTTACTTAAGACTTGTGGAATTGTTTCTCTTTTGTGACTGACCTCTGTAGGAATATAATCCTGCTGATTGTCAAGTTAGGGGATAAAGCCCATTTAAATTTTGTTTTTCCTCAACATGCAACTTTGTGCATTTCTGCCTGGTACAAGAATTTGAGCTAGTAAAACCCAATATCATAAATATCCAGAAAAAGCAAACATAAAGGAGGAAAAAGCAGCTGGGAGACATTTGTTTAGAAAGCTGATCAAATATTTGCACACTTTTTTTCCTTCTCCCCAGTATTCACTTTTCTGTGTAGGCACAGAGGTAGTTTCAGTTCTTCATGTAGACAATTCAACCCATTTTGCAAACAACAAGCAACACATAAACTTCAATTTCATTGGTGTCAGCCTAACTGCACTCGCCTGTGGTGTGAGGGAGGCGCAGCATACCAATTAGAAGCCACCTCCCCTAGTTTTGATTGGGTGCCAATATTGTATCAAAGAGGCAAAATAAGTGGCAAAAATGGAATTTGACCAGCAAACTTGAATCAACACTTTCATTGCAATGAAGACTGTTCTAGATCTTTCCGTGGCTGCAAATGGCGAGGTGCAGCACTTCAGCCAGACCCTCGGAGTGATTCACTGGTCAGGGAGGGATTGCAGCACTCGGATCACAAGTTTGTCAGAAGTTCTGCGGTATCTTACAGACTCCTTCCAGCTTTTTCTAATGTCAGAGGAGCTGTGTAAGGCCTCAGAGAGCAGTCACTGTGGATCGTACACAGGGCACTCAGTGAACTGTTGCCTGTCTCTTCTTTCTGTTTCTTTCTTTTACTCAGGTAGATTTGCTGCAGCTTGAATCAAATGGATTCCATTTGTCAGTTTTCAGGGTTGATGCAGTATCTTGCCCTACATCTTGATTGACTTTTCACTCTGTGCTTTTTGCTCTGCAGCTGCTCACAATTCTTTACTGTAAGTTGTCACAGATGCAGACTTTGACTCACATGCTTGCAAAGTGAATCAGTGGCAACATCTGTTCCCCCAGAGGGATGGGTGCACCAGCCTCGAACCACCCACAGCGGCAGTGCCTATGGATGCTGGTATTTCCTGGCTTGCATTCTGGCAGGCATGTTCATTAAGGGGGGAAAAGAAAATCAATCCACGCTTCTGTGCTTTTTTCCATAGGTGTGAAGATCTCCCCCGTGTTCAGAAAAACAGCGTCAGGGAGAGGGAGTCATGTGGCATTACTACTAACAGGCATCTGAAATTTTCAGTTGAATCCAAGACTCCATGTATGGTTATTGCAGTCAGAGATGGCATTTTTATTGTGTGGCAGACGTACCAACACACTGTAAGAAACTCTTTGTTATTAAAAGAAAAACTTTTTGTAGGACACATTTTCCCCTCTGTTGCTTTAGTGGACTTGCATGTGTGTACCTTAAGCTGACGTGTGTGGATCTTCCATGGAGAGCTGAACGTGGATCCTTGTGGGATTCTACCAATCTGCAGTGACATCTGCAGTCTGACAAATGAAATATTTTGGGCAGTTCAGAAGAGGAGATACCAAGAAGAGGAGAGAATATTTGAGGCTGATTAGGCATCAGTTTCAGTCCTTAATTGTGACATGGACCTGTAGTTCTTCTGTGACTAGATGTACATTCTCCTTTAAAGACCACCTCTGAGAAAGTTCATGTGATTGAAAACTCTCAAACTTCAATGGTAAAATGGGAGAGAGCCAGAGATGAACAGTCACAGAGTCAGGAGCTGTGGCATTGTTTTATGAGGAAGGATTAAAACGGAGGGAGGTTTACCAGGATGGCTTAGTTTCCCCTTTCCTCCATTAGTAACACAAGGAACACTGCAAATTGTTGGTGAAGTGATTGTGAAAAGTCACGGCAAGGTGTGGTTTCACATCCTCTCTGTGGCTGCACTCCTCTGTGGAGGTCTGGGTGGTCAGCAGAAATGTGCCTTTGATCCTGAGAGATCACAGGCTGGGAGACCAGGTTGGCCAGGCTGAGACATCTTGGCCTTCCTGTATTTTGAGGCTTTAAACTTCTTATTTCTAGAGTTTAAAGGACAGGGGTGCATAATGGCAAGACAATTATTCTCCCAGACAAAAATCTTGGGTGTAAATGCCTTCAGTCCTGGTGTGAGGAAATATAGGGCAGGCAGTCTGAGATCTCTGTGGTTTGCTGGCAGCATCCGTGCTGCGACAATCAAAAGGGAGTTACCTCTTTACCGGACTTTTAAACACCGGTTTACTAACAAGAGGTCATGGTACTTAAGAGGTGGCTTGTTGGGAAGTTGATTGCAGGAGTAGGGCTGGCAATCAGAAGTGGGGTCATGAGCCTGGAAGTGCACTGGGAAGTGAGTCACGGGTGGGAAAAGCTGAGAAACTGCCCAAAGATGTGTGTTGAGTGCACTGCTGCCCTTGGCCTCTCTCGCATGTCCCCATCTCTGTCCATAATGCTTCTAGTGAGGATTAACAAACCTCTTCCCAATGCATGAGAATATTCACTTGAATCCCATTTCTTTGGTACAGTTCAAAACACTTGCCAGGAGGCTAACAACAATCTCCTTTGTCAGTGTGAGGAAAAACCTGGGAACTCTGTGATCAAGGACTATTTCTCATTTTCATGAGAGCAACAGGAAAGGGTTGAGCCACAGGGGAGACATTTAGAGTCAAAGAATAGAACTTGTCTCAGCAAAGCTATGATGCATATACACACACCAACTAGTAGAGCTTAGAAATCACAGAGTCTTGTAGCACCAGACCAGATTCTCTCTGGGAATGATCTTGCATAAGAAATGAGACTTTATAGCTATTTGTAATTAAAAAAGGCTATTTGTTTATATGTGCTGTTCTCATGAACCCTGTTTTTTTCTCAGTCTGAATAAAGAGAAAGTAAAATAATCTCTCATATTTTCCTTTGTTTTTCTACGTATTAATAGAGAAACTAAAGTTAAGCGTGTAAAAAGGCTAATGAGATGCCTAATTAATATTAAAACATTAGAAAGAGATTGTGCTAAGCAAGCAATAGAATAATTTTATGTGCTACCCTGCCCAATATTTGTGTCCCTGTAGTTTACTTTTTATTAGGAACATTTTCCTGAATGTGCAATAAGATACTTACCTGTACCTATTAACAATGTCCTCTTACAAGGAGGAGGGGATTTTGTGATCTTTCGGAGAAGCAAGCGAGATGCAGGATTTCTTTAGAACTGTATTGATCTCTAATCAAAGTTTCTCTG